>NC_081184.1:35248198-35600439 GCF_029867415.1 Vicia villosa | reverse complement strand
CTCCACTTTGCCTTTTATGCATTTTCTCAAAATCGCCCAACTTGTGCGAGCCATAACTCATTCAATTTTTATCATATGGAAGTGATCTATTACTTTTTGGAAATACCAAGATGTCCTATGCAAACAACTTTGGAACCTTTTTTGCATTTGGAGATTTTATCTTGAAGGTATGGCTCCTGACAAAAAAACAGCTTTTTGCGAGCTTCTAGAGGGACCTGTAATGTTTTGACTTATATCTCTTAGGCGGAAGCATTTCTTGACCTTGGGCCCAATATCAAAGTTGTAGAGAATTGAATTTCCTTGAGAATGAACTTTGGTTGGGGAATTTCTGATAAAGCATGAGAGACTTATGGCCAGTCAAAGTACAGTTGACTTTTACGTATAAACCCTAATTTAATAACTCAGACTTTTGTTGGTTTCTGAGCTTTCCTTGATGAATAAATATAAACCCTTGATAAAATGATGAATTTTACTTCAAACTATTGTTGTTGACAAAAAATCAGGAGTTTTGATCGTGATTTGACCATAGTTGACTTTTAGGTCAAACTAGTCGATTATTGACTATCTGAGCAATTGAATGAGCAATCTTTGGAATTGAAGCTTGAATTTTGGCATGGGGATAGTTTGAAACCTACTAAGCCATATGAAATCCATTGGAGACCTTGATTCATCAATTTTCTTAAGAGAATGCAAAACCCTAGTTCAGGAGGTCTTTGATTAGGAGAGTGTGCCTTAGGTTAACCCTTGAGCCTTGAATCGTTGTATGAATTTGAAAGTGAAATGAGATGGGCAAATTTTGGGATATGACAGCTGCCCCGTTCAATCTTCTTAAACCTAAGGATGTAGATTGGCTTGTGTGCCTGTTGGAATCTGAAGGTGGAAGAGGATTGAACACTAGAATACCAAGAAATTTGCCCTTGATGATGCAGGGACTTTTTCAGAGATGGGCTTAAAGATGCCATCCAGGATTGAATGGAGTGAGAATATGAAGGTCTCACGCTTTTCGGATCGAAGAGTAATTAAATAATTGAAGGCCCCTAAATTTACCTTATACTCGAGTGTGAAAGAAGGAACGTCCTGCTAAAGCCTGAGACTTACATAGCGATGATTCATAATTTATCGTGTGAAAGATGGTCCACTTGCTATAGTGCTTGTGAGCTTCCGCAGTTCGTATAAAAGGAAGGATTTACTTACTATAGTTCTAGTGGACCTTTGCATATATCCTGGAAGAGAAAGGGATTTCCTCCTATTGGTTCTAGCAAGCTTACCTGCATAAAAGGGATCACCTGCTATGGTCCTAGCAAGCTTACCTGCGTAAAAGACTCTCTCGCTATAGTGCTAGAAAGGTCACCTGTGTAATAAGGACTTACTTGCCATAGTTCTAGCAAGTTTAACTGTGTAGAAAGATTTGTTTGCTACGGTGCTAGCAAGCTTATCCGCATCGTTTTCTTGACATACCTGAAGAGGCTCCTAGAAAGGACGATGAATGTCTTGGAAAAGACTACCTGGAAAGGTTCCTGGAAAGGATGGAATATGTCTTGATCATTTATGAACTATCTTCGGATAATTTCTCAGAATTAAGCATCAGGATTGTATTTGTCTTGAATGAGTGTCAGGATTATATCTTAGACGATAATGTTCATTTGATTGTGGAATGACCTGAAAAGGCAACATTAATTTTAGGCAATGTCATGATGCATGTGTTGTGTAATGAGATTCTTAAAATAAATGAGAATCTAGTATGTTATGTATGTATTATAAACTATGTATGCATGAGCTAGTTGGATGATGTATGGGCACCACTATGTGGCTGAAGCGCATTAGTAATTTCGTATAACAATATCTGATCGGGGAAAATAAATCCCTATTCGTTGTCGGGGATGATATTAATTAGCGTGAAAATTTGAAGGAGATCACTACCGAGGGACCAACATGATGAATAAACGTAGCTATCAATAGCGAGGGATCGCAGTTTGTTGTGTAAAAGGGATTCACCTGCTATAGTTCTGGCAAGTTTACCTGCGTAAAGAAAAGGATTACCTGCTATAGTTCTAGCAAGCTACCCGCATAAAGATTCACCTGCTATAGTTCTAGCAAGCTTTCGTACATCCTGCATAAGAAGATTCTATTGCTATAGTGCTAGCAAGATCATCTACATAATAAGATTCACCTGCTATAGTGCTAGCAAGATCATCTGCGTAATAAGATTCACCTGCTACATGCTAGCAAGCTTATCTGCATAAAAAGATTTACCTGCTATAGTGCTAGCAAGCTTCATCTGCGTAATGAGATTTACCTGCTATAGTGCTAGCAAGATTATCTGCATAAAAAGATTCACCTGCTATAGTGCTAGCAAGCTTATCTGCATAAAAAGATTTACCTGATATAGTGCTAGCAAGCTTATCTGCATAAAAAGATTCACCTGCTATAGTGCTAGCAAGCTTATCTGTGTAGAAAGATTTACCTGCTATAGTGCTAGCAAGATTATCTACATAAAAAGATTTACCTGCTATAGGGCTAGCAAGCTTATCTGCATAAAAAGATTCACCTGCTATAGTGCTTGCAAGATCATTTGCATAAATTTCTTGACACATACGCAGAAGTCAGAAGTATAAGGACCAGCAACTTGGTGTTGTACATTGTGTATGCACAGAGTGAAGCGTGCATAGCGTAGCGTGTATGAAGCGTAGCGTGTAGAGCGTGGTGTGTAAAATGTAGTGTGTAAAGCGTAGCGTGTAAAACATAGTGTGTAAAATGTTTGTATAAATGTTGCGCACGTACATATAATGGCTATACATGCATGTGACCCTGATGTTTGTACAATGTAGATGTATGAACTGTCTGTATGTAAATGTTATATGTGGGAGAAGATTTTGTTTACGGTATCCTGTTGATGTATTAAGATGATGCTCGTGCGCATGTTTATGAGCAAAGATCTAATGATGTGACATACCGGTTCTTAGACCAGGTTCGAATGCGTAATGATTATGCTTATGTATATGTTGATTGATAAATGCCTATACGCGCGTGCTGGTTAGTATGTATATGCTAATGCTAATGTGTATGTATGTATGCTGATGCGTATGTATATATGGTGATCCCCCGATTTTATCTCCTTATAACCCATTGAATTTGTTTAAACCATGCAATGACTATACTTATGCCGACTAGCAACGCTTATGCGTAGAATGTTTTCGAGCGGACTTTAGGTTTCAGTCTCCTTCTAGACCATTAGGTCCTAAACCAATCCCCTGGTAACCTTTGTTTTTTTGAATTGTCTAGGAGTTTCGATGTATGAGATGTAATGTATTTACCAATGTATGTAATGCATGACTTATGTATATTTGCACGATGCTCCAATGATAGGTTGTTGATAACTAAAGCGTATATAGCTTGCTAATGTTGCAAGGTAGTTTGATAGGGTGGGGTGTGATGCTAGCCTGACTTCCTAATACCTGCTTTTGAACTTGAAGGTCGTAGTTAGGAGAAAGATTTGTTGGAGGTTGTAAAGTGTGAGGATGCCTTTTCCTTTTGTTGTGTGTCTTTCCCTGATTTGACTTTTTGAATTACTCCACGCCTTTGAGTTTTCGAAATTCTCCACGTCTTTAACCTTTTGCAATTCTTCGCACCTTTAACCTCTTGAAATTCTCCACACCTTTAACCTTTTGAAATTCTCAACCTTTAACCTTTTGAGGTTCTCCACCCCTTTAACCTTTTGAATTGTTCACCCTATGGATTTGATATCCACTGCCCCAATATTTAGTTTTGTGGAAAAAGATGCCTCTGATCTCCAAGCCCTGAAGGAAGTACCCTGAGAAATAACCTTGTCATACAAATGTGATACATATGCTTCAACGTTTAGATTGGGGGGTATGCCCTTGATCTCCAGGATATGGAGGGCTATCTATAGTGTTCTATCCATTTGGTTTATATTTCTCCCATGTTTGACATGCCCCTGATTTGTTAATGCTTCGAGATGTGACCCAAGTCGATTGAACCTTAGGATGAATGCCCTTAGTTAATAGGATCTTTGATTGTATGCCCTTGTAATCCTTGAAAATTTTCCCCTATTTAGGAGGACCCTCTGGACGTGGTTCCCTCATTCAAGAGTCTTTATTAGAAATGATCGCCTTTGATTAAACCAATTTCAAGATATCCTTGATGCTAAGTGTGTATTCGTAGATGACGCCATGCCCTTTGAGAAGTAACTCCAATGCGATGCGCATGCATGTTTTGAAATCGATGTTTGTTATGAATTGGAAATGGATGATTAGAAATGAATGTTTGAAGAAGCGTAGTGGTTAGGAACAGTTTTAACAACCCTAGGAGTCAGTATAACAAAATCCTGCTTGATATGCTTTCGTAGTTAACCTTGCATCAATTAGGACTTTTGAATGTTGTAACTTGGCCTGGTTCATGGTTTAAGAAACAACGGATATAAGGGCTAAAAATTTATTTAACCCACCCCTTTCTCCTTGATGTTCTCCAATCCTAAAGTTCGTTTAATCCAATGAATGTGTTTTGTTTGCAAGAGAATTCTTTCAGTTCTGATAATGAGCGGAAGCATTAGTGAAGATCCAAGCACCGATGAAAAATGTTGTAGAGATCCAAGCATTGATGGGAAGCCTCGATGATTTAGCAGTCACGAGATTATCCTTTGTATTTTGCTTTTGTTTTTCTATTCCTTATTTTTACATGAGCCAATTCCTTTGAATTTGATCCATCGGGATGCCCTAATTTTTGCCTAAGTCATTTTTTGTTTTCTTTTATGGAATTTTCCATTTTGACTTAGCGGGCGCTTTCCTCCTTTTTTTTTGAATGCTCCTTTTGAAATATTGATCCTTGGATTTTGAATATTGTGACTGCCATGTTGACTTTGATTTGTAAGCTTCGACTTTGATACGTCCTCGATGATGTATTGAGGAAGAAGATGCTGTGAATATTGTTTCCATTGCTTCCTCCTTTTTGATGAATGCGAGGAAGAAGATGTGCTTGTACCGTTTGCTTGATCCTTATGCTTGAACCGTTGCTTGAACCCTTGCTTGGATTGGCTGGTTCTCTTGACCACAAAATACACCATTGAATTAATCGAAATCTACCCTGCCCCTGGTGGAAAGCAAGGTTTATTTGAAAAATAGAAACAAACTCCAACTCCTGGATCGAGGGGGCTGACTACAGATTATCTCCTTATTTCTCCACTGTTTAGGATTTGAAACAATGCCTTACATCGTCGACTCGGTCTTACGTTGAAAGCATATGTTTAGCAAGATTTAGTTATTTGTATTTGTCATTCTCCCTTAAGTTTGTTAGTAATTGGAAATTGAAATTGAAATAGAATAGAAGAGTGCGAGTGGAAAGTCGTAGTAGTGATAGAATGAAGCGAATGAATTGACTCCAAAGCCTGCATGGTTATCCCATTAGAATTCTTAATCAGAAGGTACAACTCTTATACATGGTAACACTCATCGATCCTAGGGGTTGCAATTTTGACATGATAAACACCTATTAATCCAATGACTTTGTTTTACTTCTTAGTTCTGTGACTTATAGAAGTAAAGGGTAACCTCGAACTCTCCTTGGGAATGTCAAACCTGTCAAGAATAAATTGTTAGCGGTGGGTTTTCATCGTCCCGAACTTCATGAGTTTCCTTTGACTGAACCTCTTTCACTTTTTCTAAGGGTAGTATCACACCATTTGCAACCTTCAGTGTTTGTAAATTGATATAGAAAAGATACGACCCTTTTTCCCCTTGGTGGATATGTCATCTTCCATCCATCGTCATTATGCATCTTTGTTCGAGATATTGCCCTAGTTGGACTGACCCTTGCCCCCAAGTTATCGCAGAGCGTCCTTGTAAGCTTTGCTATGTTCTAAGATGAACCCCTTTATGACTAGATACCTCTTGAGTGTATATATGAGGGAGCTTCTTTGTTGAACTAATCCTTGCTCGATGATAACTTTTATTGTATTTACAATCCTATTACGAAAAGGCCTGGACATGTGGCTGGCATGATGAAAGGCAACCTTTTTCTCCTTGTAAGACCAAGTTCCTTTTCCTCTCTCACTAATTTATCCTTCTCTCTCCATAGTTTGTGATCCTTTTAATTTTCTTCGTGAGTCTCGGGAAATCGGCTAGCGCGGTAAGTATGGATACGGGCGAAGGTAGAAATGCAAATGTAAATGTATGAATGTATGAAAATGCAAATGCATGCGTATGCAAAAGACTCCTCTTTTTGTGTATATTGTGACTCCTTATATGTAATTTAATGCAGACGTGTGACAGATATAACCCTAAGGATAGCCCATGCGGATTTAGAGGTGACGTTAGACCCTAGTGAAATCCTTGCAAGCTAGATGTTATGACGCGCCAATGGAAATCCCTTAGATTAGGGAGTACGCAGAAAGTAGCAGCTGGTGACCGTTCAAGACAGTCACCAAATCTCATGGCCGTACGTCAAGGGGCCGTTCGACGTGTACTAACAAAGTTGTCCCTCGTGGGAAGGTTCTCTATGCGGAACACAACCTATCTAAGGACGATACCGGACGAAGTGAAATCCCTACAAGCTAGGGATGAAAGATGTATAAATGGAAATCCTAAACCTACAAGTTTGGGGGTGCGCATGAGCAAGCATGGGGTGACCGTTCAAGACAGTCACTAGATCTCATGGCCATCGAGAGGCCAATTGACGTATGCTAACGAAGTTGTCCCTCTTGGGAAAGTTCTCTATATGGAACACAACCTATCTAAGGACGATACCGGACCAAGTGAAATTCCTATAGGCTAGGGATGAAAGATGTATAAATGGAAATCCAAACCCTACCAGTTGGGGGGTGCGCAGGACCAAGCATAGGGTGACCGTTCAAGACAGTCACTAGATCTCATGGCCATCGAGAGGCCAATTGACGTATGCTAATGAAGATGTCCTTCGTGCGAAGAATGCGATCTTAGAAATAGAATCCCTACCGGCTAGGGAGTGCGTAGATGTAGGCACAGGGTGACTGTTCAAGACAGCCACTAGGTCTCATGGCCATCGAGATGACAATTGACGTGCATAAATGGAGATGTCCTTCGTAGGAAGGATATGATCTTGGAAATAGAATCCCTACAGGCTAGGGAACGCGTAGAAAGACCTGCAAAATTAAAACACAGATAGTCGTAGTATATAAATTGCAAACATATAATAAGCACCTAACACAAAGTTCATAAGTTTGGTATGACGACATAAGGTAGTCTACCCTTCCGATAGATGGTTCTAAAAAGGTCTCATGGGGTCCCTTGTAGCCTCCGAGACTTTTTGTCTCTTCGGATTTTAGAAGGATCGTTTACCCATGAGGTTCGAGTTTTAGGGGTAGGTTCCCGGAGAGATCAGCTAAATACCCAGTCCTGCCCTCAACAAAGTCAAGCTTCGTTTTGGATATTTCCGAATATTCAATCCACTCTGAGTGGAATTATCATTAAGACTCGTAGGCGATGCAAGTTTCCTCTAGTCTTAAAGATAATTCCCACACTTATGTTTTAACAACAATTTATATATATTCCAAAAAATGCAATAAAAACAAATATACAATTAAGCAAATATTTATTTAAATTACTGTAAATAAAAACTGTGAATAAATAAATAAAAAAAGAAAATTAAATATTTAATAAAAAACCTAAACCCTAACCCCAAAAATCCTAACCCTAAAAATTTAGCCAAACCCTAATAATTAACCAATACCTGAACCCTAAACCAAACCTAGGAGCATAATAATTTGCCTTTTTGTTTGTCCCCAGCAGAGTCGCCAGCTGTAGCAACCTGCCCTAAAATTTTAGATTTATAGTCGCCACCTATTCTACTAGGGCGAATAGGAAACCCTACGAAGTTTAGAGATATGGATAAGTTATTATAATCAGGTCAAGGGAAGGTGTTAGGCACCCTTAACCCTTTCTTAAGGTTTCGTCTAAGGTAATGGTTTATGGCTATTAAAGAAAGGTGACATACAGTTAAATAGGGCAAACCTTAACCCTATTGAAGTTTTGGGGAAGGGGACTCGCCTTGTTACCAAGTGCCTACGTACCTCCTTATGGAGGATCAGAGTCTACGTAGTTCGGGGTATGTTTGTGTTTTTTAGAGGTTGTATGCATTTTGAAATTTATACCATAATTGATTTAAACAATTAGCGAAGTAACCTTAATTGTGCGTATAAAATTTATATTAAATATTAATATTAATTTGCATATTTTTTAATCAGAAGCGAATATTAATAATCAGCACGATTATTAAATATAATCGAACCAAATACTAATTATTTAAACCTAATTATTTTAATTATTTAGAACCTAAGGTTAAATATTAACAAATAGAAAAAACGCTAATCCTAATTAATTAAAAAATAAAACCTTAATTAAAATTATAAATAAAAACCTAAATTTAATTCTAAAATTAAAAAAGAAAATATAAATAACATAGTTTATAAAATAAAAATAATAAAAGGATTAAAAAAACCTGGGCGTTAATCCTGTGTGGTGAGAATTTGGAGGTGCATGGTAGGGAGTATTCCATGGCCTTAGGATCTGGTCGTATGAAGATCTGATGGTCTGTGAGTGAGAGACTATCATGGATTTGCGTAAGGGCACTGCATGGAACCTGAGAACGATTGTAAACAAACCCTTATTAAAAAATAAAAGGGTGACGTTGGGGATCGAGCCCGCGTCTTGATGATTGTAAACCTGTGCTTTTTGCCAACTGAGCCAATATTTCATTCTTTTAATGGTTCCGTCACCAATAAATATATAATAAACAATCACGAATTCTAAGAACAGTTAGACTGGGCCCAGGTAGATGTTGAACCACCAATCACGTGAAGGGAGAATGTCGCCAACGGTTGACCAACCATCTGGGGAGTGCCATGCGTGGATGAAAAGTCCCCATTACTATTCCATCTTCTTCTTCGTCTGGGCATCGGGATCTTGCTACGGTTTTGTTGCGCTTCTACTGCCCTTTAGCTGTGATAATTCGTGGCTATCTCTGCGAACATGGCACCTGGAAAAAATGAATGAAACTACAAAAACCAAGAGCCCAGATCAACGTAAAACTTCCTGCTGATCACGAATCTGACATTAGTTTGGCTTGAAACTAGCTGTAAATATGAAACCGTATATGAAACTCCTTTGAGGCCTAACTATGGTATCTTCCCATCCTTGCGTAGAACCTTTGATCTAAAGGCTTGTATCACCTCAGAATCACGTCACAAACTCAAATAACACATCAAAACCAATGGAAACATGGTAATAAACAAAATATGAAACTCGAGAATATATGTGAATGTGACATGCTTAGTGTGAAGCGACATCTTCTTGCGTTAATCTTAGTATGTGAAGCGACGTCTTCTTGCGTTAAGCTTAGTATGTTGTAGCCTACGTCTGGTGTTCTTAACGAGATTAGAGAGAGACAGAAATTGGATTGCAATTGGTTAACGAGATCACATTGATTAATCAAGGTAAAGGTAATCACTTTCGGATTGATGAGATTAGAGTCATGAAAGGTCGTGATCGAGTTTGCATTTCTGATACTTCGAAGTTGGAAAAGAGAATTTTGAATGAAGGACATTGTAATGATTTGGGTATACATCATAATGCTACTAAAGTGTAAGAATATTTGAGGAAAATGTTTAGTTGTAAAGTATGAAGAGGGATATGGCAGAATTGTGTACTTGAGTTGGACTTGTCAGAAACCGTTTAGTTGGTACAACAGTTATCTATTTCCGAGTGGAAGTGGGATCATATTTCTACGGATTTTGTTTCGGGTTTGCCGAGAACGTCAAGTAATTGTGAAGCGATTTGGATTATTATGGATAGACAGACAAATGTGTTCATTTTATTCCGATAAGGATGGAATATTTGATGAAAAGACTTCCTAAGTTGTACACCGAGAGGATTGTGTGTTTGCATGGTATTTCGTCAAGTATTGTTTTGGATAAAACTCCGAAGTTTTCTTTTGGATTTTGAAGAAGTTTTCGGAGTGATTTGAGATTAGAAGTTAAGGTACTTGAAGGTTGAATGAAGGATTTGTACTTTGGGTTAGTTGCTTGAATAGAATTTTCGAGGACGAAAATCTTTTAAGTGGGGGAGAGTTGTAACATCCCGATTTTATTAGCTATTTATTTAATTAGTCTTATTTGGTGTTTTACTAATTATTCATGTTATTCAATTATTTAGTATGATATTATTTAATTTGAGATTTGTGCTAATTGGATTAATTGAATAATTAGTAATATTATGAGATATTAGTTAATGGGCCTAATTTAGTTAGAAAGAATAGATTGTGGGTTAAGCCCGTTTATGTGAGAAAGATAGTAAGAGAGAAATTAGGTTAGTTCTCATAACATTCATTTTGCAGAAAGAGGCTAGAGAGAAGAGAAGAGAAAGAAGAGAAGAGAAGAGGAAGAGAAGAGGATTGTGAGATTCTTGAAGATTGGAGGAGTTTGAATAGAGGTAAGGGTTTGAATTCAAGTTCTTATAGGTTTACATGATTGGGTAATGTGTGTTTGTGTAATCTTTCATCTCTTCATTTCATAGTTTGGAAAATGTTAGGGTTTATGATAAAACAATGAGATTTTTATGATTTGTTTATGTTTAATGTGTTGTATGAATGACCCATGGTTAGAAACATGATTAGGAACGTCATATGTGTGCCAATTTTTCTTTCAATTGATGCATGGATTATGTTTGGGTTAATGGGTGTTGTATGAGGGGAATGGGGAAGAAAAATGGTGATTTTCTGAGTTTTACGCAGCATAGGTCGACCTACACAGAGGCATGAGTCGACCCGAGCATCTTAAAACAGCAGAAAATCCATTTTCCTTCAGCATGCGTCGACCTATAGGTTCTGTGAGTCGACCTATAGCATCCTTGCGTCGACACATGAGTCGACGATCGCATACCCGAGAGAGATGGAAAACAACAATGCGTCGACTATGCTTTTCCTTGCGTCGACCTGCAGATTCCATTTTTGGCAGATTTTTGTAAAGGCCATAACTTTTGATCCGTAGCTCCGTTTTATGCGCCGTTCAAAGCGTTAGAAAGCTATCGTGATATTATATATGATAGTATAGGATTTAATTGCACTTGATTTATTATTTGTGACGTTATTATATGGAATGACATGTAATTTTCTTAAGTGTGTTATGTTTGTATGTGATGTATAACAATTGTTGGAACACCTTGTGTAGATGTATTCATGATGTATGTGATTGGGTATATGATGGTTGTTATGCCTTGTTGCAATTGTTAATTGTGTTTGTGAATGTTGTGTACAATTGGCGGATAATTCATAGAGTTGGATTATGGTGATATGCGGTAAGTTAAGATTGATGAGATAATCTTAATTGCATAAATTGTTGGTATTTGTACATACATTCATAGCATGGTCGGCTTTATGGTGGAAGCGGTGAAACTTTGGTTCACATGGTAAGAGACGTTGATCCTTGAATGGAAACAAGCGTAGCAGACGTGATCCTTAATTGGAAATAGGCGTGTTGGCTTTGATCTTGTCCGGATCGGGAGCGTGGCTTGGATTCTAGATATTGAATCGGAAGCGGTGAAACGTTGGGTTCACATTGGGTACCACATGCATAGAGTCACGTGTCTTTCATTGAGTCACATTGGTGTTATGTGATGTTTGAACGTATGCAATTATGTGATTGTTATGTGTGTATGAGATGTGATAAGTGAATTTGGTGATTCATTTGATATGAATGATTGTTGTGTTATGATTGCGATATATTTGATTGAAACATATGTGATTTAGATGTGAAATTATATGTACTTAGAATCTAGATGTTGGTGAAATATGATTATGTACATTGTTTAGTAATCATGTATGATTATGTGGAATTTAATAAACTAGGTTGTATGGCATGAACATGTGAATCTTGATTAATTGCATATGATGCATGTTTATATGAAGAGTGATGAATTCTTGAAATGTATTCTTGATGTGTTTTACATTTCCCATATTATGTTTATCTATAAGAAGTTGAATTCTCACCCTTCTATATGACTGTTATCCTTTGTTGATAATGTGCAGGTTTCGCGGATAGTGATGCTTCGAAGGAGGCTTAGCTTAGAGATTTAGATCTATTGTAGAATGTCGTGACTAAGTAGTCATTTGTGCTCTGGTCATATGTAACACATGGGGTTGGGTTTTATGTTTTTATGACTCGTCGTTATGAGACAATTGTCTACTCATATTGTATTTCGTATATGAATATGCTATTTTGTTAATGTGTGGCCTTGAGCCAAGATGTTGAGATATGGTGAATGATGTATGGGAATCATCCGATTTTACCATTTATTTGATGAGATGATTATTCCGGTGTGGTTTTGCATGTTGTTTAAATCCCGTGTTATTTGGAAATGACCATTGCATGTTTGTTCTATTTTGAAATGTGTGTAACGTCCTCGTGAGATGCATGCTTCTTTACTCTGATTTATGCAAATATATGCCTTATTTGTTTAGTATAGAATTGGGGGTGTTACATAGTGGTATCAGAGCCTGGTTGGTCAGTTGGCCAGGTCATTTATGTTTTCCTATCCTTTTGTATTGGATTTGTGTGTCTGACACGATCGATACTATTTGTTTGTCGGTCGTTGGATGTCTTAGGACAATGGCTGCAGGAAGGAATGTTGACATTAATGTTGAGGCGGTAATGAGGAGGATAGGTGCGATTGGACAAGTTCCACAAGAGAATGCCGGTTATGGAGGGAAGGATGAGTTCTGTGCTTTTGGAGAATTCCTAAGGTGCAATCCACCGACTTTTAAAGGAAAGTATGGATGAGAGAAATGGAAAAGATTTTTCAAATCATGATTTGTACGGATGTACAGAAGGTGCAGTTGGGTACTCACATGCTGACGAAAGGAGTTGATGATTGGTGGAGTAATACTGTGCAGAGATTTGAACGAGAAGGTATTGAAGTCACTTGGACTCTTTTTTGTGATGCATTTTTGGAAAACTATTTTCCAGATGATGTGCGTGGGATTAAATAAGTGGAGTTTCTAAAGTTGAAACGAGGAGGAGGACAATCCAGTGGTAGACCTTATGATATCAAGAGGAAACAATCTAGTTTTGATAAGAAGCTAAGTGGGGGAGGGACTCCTAATCCACTTAAGTGTTTCAGATGTGGTGTTGAAGGTCATCGTGCTGCTGAGTGTAAGAAAGAGGTTGCTACTTGTTCCAAGTGTGGCAGTCCAGGCCACATAGCTACTAATTGTAGAGCCGGTTCGAGGGTGACTTGCTACAACTGTGGAGAGCAAGGTCACATTAGTACCAAGTGTGACAAGCCGAAGAAGGAACAAGCGAAAGGGAAAGTGTTTGCATTGTCTGGTGTGGAGGCTTCTATTGATGATAGGCTAATCCAAGGTACGTGCTTTATTAATGGTACACCTTTGATTGCTATTATTGATACTGGTGCAACGTATTCACTTATTTCTTTGGGTTGTGCTAGGAGATTGGATCTTGTGTTATCGGATATGCGTAGAAGTATGGTTATTGATACACCTGCTATGGGTTCTGTTTCTACTTCTTTTGTGTGTTTGAATTGTCCTTTGAGTATTTCTGGTAGAGATTTTGGGATTAATTTTGTTTATCTTCCGTAAGAGCAACTTGATGTGATTTTGGGTATGAATTGGTTGGAATTTAATCGTGTGTATATCAACTGTTTTGATAAGACGATTATCTTTCCTGAGATTGGTGTTAAGAACGATTTGTTTCTATCTGCTAAGCAAGTTGATGAATCTGTGAAAGATGGTGCTGAGTTGTTTATGTTATTGGCAACCTTAGATATGCATGAGAGGAGAACTATTAAGGAATTTCCAATAGTTTGTGATTTTGCGGAGGTATTTCCTGAAGATGTAAGTGATTTACCGCCGGAACATGAAGTTGAGTTTTCGATTGATTTAGTTCCCGAAACTAGTCTTGTATCGATGGCTCCAAATAGGATGTCTGCTTCTGAGTTAAAAGAGTTGAAGAGTCAACTTGAGGATTTGATGGAGAAGAAGTTTATTCTTCCTAGTGTATCGCCGTGGGGTGCACCTGTTTTGTTGGTTAAGAAGAAGGAAGGTTCTATGAGACTTTGTGTTGATTATAGGCAATTGAACAAAGTAACGATTAAGAATAAGTATCCACTTCAAAGGATTAATGATTTGATGGATCAGTTGGTTGGAGCTTGTGTGTTTAGCAAGATTGATTTGAGGTCTAGGTATCATCAGATTCGTGTGAAGGCGGAGGATATTCAGAAGATTGCTTTTAGGACGAGGTATGGTCATTATTAGTATTCTGTTATGCCGTTTGGTGTGACTAATGCACCTGGTGTATTCATGGAGTATATTGTTAGAAAGTATAGGATAAGTATTTTTAGTATCGTCTCCTCAGGGATTGATGCGATATTATCGCCGTTCTACAGCTTAGTGTATTTTGAGTTAGGATTCGGTATGTTTTTAGTGTCATGAAAGATAAATAGCATGAAAAGAAATTAAAGACAATAACTAGGGTTTTAAAAACGGTTTAGTAAAACTGTGTCAAGATTAGTTTTCGTCAGCTTGCTTTTGTATATACTCTGATGATCATGTATATGAACATATCAATGATTAATACAATCACGTATCCTCTCGATACTGTTTATCTCTAAAGCAGTGTCGTGATTGTTATTATATTAACCGTCAGATGATCTCTCATGCCGACAGTTGACATAATAACCTTTAAAGTTTGATACAAGTGATTATCAACTCACAAATCTATCTCTAGAGTTTGATTGTTGATAGATGAATACCCTTTTGGTCAAGATTTGAAACATATCTCTCAATAGTGTATCAAAACAACATATAAACATGAATACAAAGATATTCACCATATATTAATCACCAACAAGGTTCATATACAAAAGATCAAGCTAAATACATACTTTACAAGCTAACTACCTCTAATCTTGACACATGAGAAGTTTAGCTATCCATAGCTTCAACAACAAACATCAATACAAGACCTCCTAGCATAGAAATCCAAAGATGATGAAGAAATATGCTTGAGAAATCTTGAATATGGATGAGTTTTTTCTTCTTTCTTCTCTTGCCCTAGAGTGTGTGTTGTTGGAATGAAAAAAAGATAAGATAAGATCCACAAAATATCTCTAAGTGCCTAAAAGTAGCCACTTGAAAAAGTACCGCCGCTTAGCGCCATGACGGCCGCTAAGCGGTCATCACAAAATATCTGCTTCCACGCTGGAGGCCGCTAAGCGAGCTGAGGCCGCTTAGCGGAACTTGCTGAGCACAAATTCTTCTTTCGCCACTGGAAAGCGCGCTTAGTGGCCGCTGAGCGGCCCTTGCTGAACCAAAATTCTTCCTTTGGTCTCCAAACTTGCTCCAACATGCCTCAATACCTCCATATACTTCCCAAAGTGCATAAAACCTACAAAAACCAAAAGAAAAGCTTAAAAATAGTATATTTACTACCAAACTAAATGTTATTTATTTACACGATATTAAACCGTAATTAAATGGAAAGAGTTGAGAAAAATTATCAAAATACCACAAAAGTTTATCAACAAATATCCATATTTTGGATTCTAACAACTCTCCCCAACTTTGACCTTTGTTTGTCCTCAAACAAGAACAACTCAACAAGCACAAACAAAATAGTATTTACAAGGTTAGCAACATAAAGAGAATGGTTCAAACTTGACTTACATGCATGCTCCATAACCATCCCTTGCTTGTACATGATCAAAACATGAATATGAGCTAGGTTCTAAATACAAACACTTCACCACACTTGCATTTATCAAAATGATGTTCAAACTTGAATCACCTACAATCAACTTCAAAAATGAAGGACAAAGTGCTATAATCATTCTAGCACAAAGGACTTATCACTCTCCCTAACAATTGTGCACATTCAAGACAATTCATACATTCATCTAACTAAGTACCCAAAATGATAGAAGCAAAGATCACGAGGGCTTTTTCGGTTGTAACTTGGCTTGGTTCCAAACAAGTGACATTTCTACAAAGCCAATGAATCAAAAAGGGACAATTGCATGAAGAGCATTTATTCAATCACACTATTTACACAAACTTTCTTATTTCTCCCTTTTGACTTAACAACACTACAATGCATTCTTTCTTTTGTCTTTTGATTTTTCATCTCATTGAACTTTTTCTTTTCTTTTTGAATGCATTGTTCTATTATACCACCATTTCCTTTCTTTCTTTTTCTCAAGTAAACTCCTCTCTCCCCAACTTTGAACAATTCAACAATTCAACACAATCATGCTCTTCATTTAAGGTTTAAATGTAATTGGGTTAAGTGTCTACCAAAGAAAATATTTTCCAAGTGAGTCAAAAGTTTTCTCTATTTGCTTTTCTTCAACAAACTTAATAAGGGAATACTTACTAGCTTGTCGGTTCTCATTCAACTCACTTGGCAACATCAAAATTTAAGGCTCAAAATTGGTTTCAATTGATCACACTCTCACATGTGGCCTTTTGGAAGGTGGTTTTTCTCGTAATACACAAAAAAATGCCTCGATCACTTCTAAGTTCTAACACTTTAAACAAAGCAGATTAAGCATGAATCGTCCCAGTTAACACCAATTGCTAGCACACACAAAAGTTTCTAGTACAAAATGGAAAGTCCTCTCACTTATGTAGTTATGTCCTAACTTGATTCAAATATGAACAAAATCTTTCAAATGCAAAGTGCTGACAAGTTTTTGTATAAAGCATCTAAATCATATTCACACTAATATCTACAAAGCAAGAAAATCGTTACCTTAGCATGCACCGCATCAAGAGCATTATCATCACCATCCAACTTTGATGTTACCACTCTTTGATGAGATTTTGCTTGCTTGAGTTTTTTTCTATTCATCACAAGGACAAACAACAAAAATTTCTTATAATTACTAATATTATGTTCAAACACAATTACTACTATTATATTATTAGTACTATTATTATATTACTAGCACTACATTATATAACTACACAAACTTAACACTATAATAAAAACACAAAATATAACACACACCTAATATGATATAATATATTAGAGACAAATTGCCAATGGCAAATGCCTCAAAGATGTCTTAGTAGCACCATTTGCTACTTCATTACAACAAAACAAAACACATCCCTAAGGATGGTAACAAAATAATCCAACAACTAACTATTCAACGGAAAATTAAAGTACTAGTAAACAAACACAACAAAACATAACAACATCACCAAAAGGTATGCATCATCACTCATCACCATCGTCCTCTTCTTTGTGGTTTCCTTCATCACCTTCTTCTTCATTAACTCCTCCCCCATTCCTAAAGAATGGCCTATCCTCCGGATAGTTACAAATGGCCTCATACTGCTCATTTGTAGTAAAAGATGTCACACTGGAAGGATCGCTCATCTTCAAGTACAAGCGGTGCAAGGAGTCGTGAATGGTAGCCTCCGACCTGCGCAAAGCATCCATATAATCCCAACTATACCTGCAAGCCATTTGCTGATTATACCTTGCTTGATAAATGATCCGCCACCAAGTTTTCTGCTCCTTTCTTGTCTCTAATCTCTAAGTGGAATTCTTGTAGCAACAATATCCACCTAATGAGCCTTTGCTTTGAATCCGGCTTGGTAAGCAAATACTTTATCGCTGCATGGTCAGTGTAAACAACAACTTTCGAACCAATTAGATAGGACCTAAATTTTTCTAATGCATATACAATAGCTAGTAGTTCTTTTTCAGTTGTTGCATAATTAATTTGTGCTTCATTAAGAACCTTACTAGCATAATGTATAGCATAAAATTTTTTTCCTTTTCTTTGACCCAACACCGCTCCTACCGCATAATCACTAGCATCACACATTAGTTCAAAATCAAGTTTCCAATCGGGTGCTATGATTATGGGTGCGGTGGTCAATCTTTGCTTCAATTCATTAAAAGCTAAAAGGCATGCATTATCAAAAACAAAAGACTTATCTTTGTTGAGCAAGTTGCTCAAAGGCTTAGCAATCTTTGAAAAGTCTTTGATGAATCTCCTATAGAATCCCGCATGGCCTAAGAAGCTTCGGATTCCTTTGACATTCGTTGGCGGTGGTAACTTCTCAATAACCTCCACTTTTGCTCGGTCGACTTCAATTCCTTTGGAAGAAACTTTGTGACCAAGAACTATGCCTTCGGTAACCATGAAATTGCATTTTTCCCAATTGAGGACCAAGTTGGTTTCAACACATCTTTTCAACACGGCATCCAAATTCTTCAAGCAAAGATCAAATGAAGCTCCAAAAACGGAGAAGTCATCCATGAAAACTTCCATTGTCTTTTCTATGAAGTCCGAGAAGATAGCTTGCATACATCTTTGAAAAGTGGCCGGTGCATTACACAATCCAAACGGCATTCGTCTATAAGCAAAAATTCCAAAGGGACAAGTGAACGCCGTTTTCTCTTGATCTTCCGGATTGACCGAGATTTGGTTGTACCCGGAGTAGCCATCCAAGAAACAATAGAACTCTTGACCCGATAACCTTTCCAACATTTGGTCCATAAAAGGTAAAGGGAAGTGATCTTTCCTAGTAGCTTGGTTAAGCTTTCGGTAATCAATACACATCCTCCAACCCGTCACGGTCCTTGTCGGAATCAACTCATTCTTTTCATTTGTGATCACGGTCATTCCTCCTTTCTTTGGTACCACTTGGACTGGACTCACCCATGCACTATCAGAAATAGGATAAATCATTCCGGCTTCCAATAGTTTCACCACTTCCTTTCTTACAACTTCTTTCATTGTAGGATTCAATCGGCGTTGAGGTTGAGCTACCGGTTTAAAATCCTCCTCCATCATAATTTTATGCATACAATAGGCCGGACTAATTCCTTTTAGATCGGAAAGAACCCATCCTATCGCCTCCTTGTTAGCTTTCAAAACATGAATTAATTTCTCTTCCTCCTTTTTAGACAATGAACCACTAATTATCACCGGCTTCTTACCACCTTCTTCAAGAAAAACATATTTCAAATGGGGCGGTAACATCTTCAATTCTAATTTGGTTTCTTCCACCTTTGGCTCATCTTTCAACTCCTCCATCTTTGCTTCAAAAGGACTTATCTCTTCAAAAACATCAAGATCTCGCAAACACTCTTCAATCTCTTTTTCTTCTTCTTCATTGAGAACATCAAGAGCTTTGGTTAATGTTTTCTCAAGAGGATTGAACACATGAGCTCTACTTTCAACTTGCATGATAACTTCCTCCATAGCATCAATTCTAAAACAATCACTTGTATCATTTGGATGTTTCATTGCTTCCGAGAGATCAAAACACACTTCCTCATCTTGGAACCTCAATTTCATCAAACCATCATCAATGTCTATCATCATCCTTGCCGTCTTCATAAAAGGTCTTCCTAGAATCAACGGGGTATCAACATCTTCCTCCATATCAATGACAACAAAATCAACCGGAAAGAAGAACTTGTCAACTTTCACAAGTAAATCTTCCGCTATCCCAAAAGGCATAGTTGTAGACTTGTCGGCTAATTGAAGTGTCATTCTTGTATTTTTCATATCCACAATGCCTAACCTCTTGACCATGGATAAAGGAATCAAATTGATACTTGAACCCGTGTCAACCAAACCTCTTCCAATATGAATGTCACCAATAGTAACCGGCAAAGTAACTCTTCCTGGATCTCTTTCCTTCCTTGGTAAAGTACTTTGAATGATGGCACTACATTTAGCATCTAGGACAACCGTTTCGGGCTCAGTGTAACTTCTTTTCTTTGTGAGAATGTCCTTCATAAACTTGGCATATTTTGGCATTTGCTCTAAAGCTTCACCAAAAGGAATATTAATTTGCAATTGCCTAAATATGTCAAGAAAACGAGCATATTGCCTCTCATTATCTTTCTTCGAAGGCGCACGAGGGTAAGGTAAATTACGAACGGGAGGACTCATAACTTTCTTCTTTCCTTCTTTAATCTTTCTCTTTTTCTCTCTATTTTTTTCTTCTTCTTCCTCACTTTTTTCTTCACTCTCATTTTCAACTAAGACTCCCTCATTTTTCTTTGGTTCTACTTCACCTTCCACCTCTTTCTCTTTTTCTATCCTAACTTCCTCCTCCTCGACCTCCTTCTCCACTTCACTTTCAAGCACCCTCCCACTCCTAGTTACAACCGCTTTGCAATGCTCCTTAGGATTGGTTTGAGTGTTTGCCGTGAATGATGGTCCGGGTTGCTTCTCAGCTAATTGTTTTGCAAGTTGGCCGACTTGAGTCTCTAAATTCTTTATTGCCGCTTCATTACTCTTTTGATTCGCCATTGATGCTTGCATGAATTGATTTAGAGTCTCCTCCAACTTTGAAGGCTTGTCTTGAGAAGGTGGTTGTTGTTGATAAGGACTTTGTCTTTGTTGATAATTATCTTGTCTCCACCCTTGGCCATATTGCGGTGCATTAGGTCTTTGTTGGTATCCACCTTGGTTTTGGTAAGGAGCTTGTCTTTGTTGATAGCCTCCTTGATTTTGATTCGCCATGTAATTCACTTCATTCACCGGTGGACAATATCCGGTAGGGTGGTCTCCACTACAAAGCTCACACGAAGCAACTTGTTTGTTCTTGTTAGGATCATGTAATTCCTTGAGTTGTTGAGGTAACCTTGCCATTTGTTTTGTAAGCTCCTCCACTTGTTGAGAAAGAAGCTTGTTCTGAGCAAGAATAGCATCATTGGTTCCTAATTCAATAAGTCCCGGTTTCTTTTGAACAACTCCTCGATTATGTTGCACCTGATGATCATTCCTGGCCATTTTTTCAATTATCTCTATGGCCTCCTCTGCTGTCTTAGCCATCAAAGAACCTCCAGCTGTAGCATCTAAAAGAAGCTTCGGTTGTGGTTGTAAGCCATTATGAAAAATGTGAATCTGGGTGAGTTCATCAAAGCCATGACTCGGACATTTTCTCAACATTGACTTATACCTTTCCCATGCTTCATTAATAGTTTCATTCACACCTTGAGAGAACACTGAAATCGCTGTTTTTGCTTCAAGCAACCTTGACTGAGGAAAGAACCTATCAAGAAACTTTTCTTCTAACTCATTCCAATTTGTCATGGTTTGAGTAGGTTGATCAAGGTACCAATCCTTTGCTTTACCAATCAATGAGTGAGGAAATAGTCTTTTAAACACTTGCTCTTCCTCTCTTTCAGGTGCTCCGACTGCTCCGGCAATCTCATAGAACTTTGTCAAGTGTGTATATGGGTCCTCATGATCAAGTCCTGCAAAGGGACTAGCATAAAGTAACTGAAGAATGCCAGTCTTCATTTCAGAATTTCTTGCATTGTTGTCATTTCGTGCAAACTGGGCTGCTCTTCTTGGACTGTTAGCACATGGTGCTCTTGGTGGTGGTGGTGGTGGGTCTTGTTCTCCATGCCCTGCCATCTCTTCTTCTATGACTTGTGGTGCTGATGAAGTAGTAGCTTCTTGGGCTAATCTTCGTTCTTTGGCTAGTTTCCTTCTTCTTCTAGTTTTACTGTTCAATCTCCTTGCGGTTCTTTCAATTTCTGGATCAAAAAGAAGCTGATCTGCTGGGACACTCCCACGCATAAACTGGAGCTGAAACACTAACCAAAAAGTGAGCAAAGACTAGGTAATAATAATAATATTTATACTCAAAACACACAAAAACTATTGCTATGCTTATAATATCTTAACGCCAATCCCCGGCAACGGCGCCATTTTGTTAGAAAGTATAGGATAAGTATTTTTAGTATCGTCTCCTCAGGGATTGATGCGATATTATCGCCGTTCTACAGCTTAGTGTATTTTGAGTTAGGATTCGGTATGTTTTTAGTGTCATGAAAGATAAATAGCATGAAAAGAAATTAAAGACAATAACTAGGGTTTTAAAAACGGTTTAGTAAAACTGTGTCAAGATTAGTTTTCGTCAGCTTGCTTTTGTATATACTCTGATGATCATGTATATGAACATATCAATGATTAATACAATCACGTATCCTCTCGATACTGTTTATCTCTAAAGCAGTGTCGTGATTGTTATTATATTAACCGTCAGATGATCTCTCATGCCGACAGTTGACATAATAACCTTTAAAGTTTGATACAAGTGATTATCAACTCACAAATCTATCTCTAGAGTTTGATTGTTGATAGATGAATACCCTTTTGGTCAAGATTTGAAACATATCTCTCAATAGTGTATCAAAACAACATATAAACATGAATACAAAGATATTCACCATATATTAATCACCAACAAGGTTCATATACAAAAGATCAAGCTACATACATACTTTACAAGCTAACTACCTCTAATCTTGACACATGAGAAGTTTAGCTATCCATAGCTTCAACAACAAACATCAATACAAGACCTCCTAGCATAGAAATCCAAAGATGATGAAGAAATATGCTTGAGAAATCTTGAATATGGATGAGTTTTTTCTTCTTTCTTCTCTTGCCCTAGAGTGTGTGTTGTTGGAATGAAAAAAAGATAAGATAAGATCCACAAAATATCTCTAAGTGCCTAAAAGTAGCCACTTGAAAAAGTACCGCCGCTTAGCGCCATGACGGCCGCTAAGCGGTCATCACAAAATATCTGCTTCCACGCTGGAGGCCGCTAAGCGAGCTGAGGCCGCTTAGCGGAACTTGCTGAGCACAAATTCTTCTTTCGCCACTGGAAAGCGCGCTTAGTGGCCGCTGAGCGGCCCTTGCTGAACCAAAATTCTTCCTTTGGTCTCCAAACTTGCTCCAACATGCCTCAATACCTCCATATACTTCCCAAAGTGCATAAAACCTACAAAAACCAAAAGAAAAGCTTAAAAATAGTATATTTACTACCAAACTAAATGTTATTTATTTACACGATATTAAACCGTAATTAAATGGAAAGAGTTGAGAAAAATTATCAAAATACCACAAAAGTTTATCAACAAATATCCATATTTTGGATTCTAACATATATGAATAGTATTTTTCATGATTATCTGGATAAGTTTATGGTTGTGTTCATTGATGATATTTTGATCTATTCCAAGAGTGAAGATGATCATGCTGAGCATTTGAGAATTGTGTTACAAGTGTTGAAAGAGAAGAGGTTGTTTGCTAAAATTTCGAAGTGTGAATTTTGGTTAAAGGAAGTGAGTTTTCTTGGCCATGTGATCTCTAGTGGAGGTATTTTTGTTGACCCGTCGAAGATTGAAGCTATATCTCAATGGGAAGCTCTTAAGTCTGTTTTTGAGATTAGAAGTTTTCTTGGTTTGGCCGGTTATTATAGGAAGTTCATTGAGGGGTTTTCTAAGTTATCTTTGCCGTTGACGTTGTTGACTAGGAAGGGTCAAGCTTTCATTTGGACTTCGCAATGTGAATCGAATTTTCAAGAGCTTAAGAGAAGATTGACTTCTGCTCCTATTTTGATTTTGCCGGATCTGTTTGAACCGTTTGTGGTGTATTGTGATGCTTCATTATTGGGTTTGGGAGGTGTTTTGATGCAAAAAGGGCAAGTAGTAGCTTATGCTTCAAGGCAACTTAAAGTCCATGAAAGGAATTATCCGACACATGATTTAGAGTTGGCCGCCGTTGTGTTTGTGTTGAAAATTGGAAGGCATTATTGTTTGGATCGAGAATTGAGGCGCGTAGTGACTACAAGAGTTGAGAATGAGGTTAAGAAGATGGTTAGATTCTTCAGAGATTAGGATTTTGGTTTAAATTACCATCTTGGAAAAGCGAACGTTGTAGCCGATGCATTAAGTAGGAAATCATTGCATATTTCTATGTTGAGGTTTCAAGATTTGAAAATCGTTGGAACAATCTAGAGAGTTGAGTTTGGTTGTGAAGCGACGTCTTCTTGCGTTAAGCTTAGTATGTTGTAGCCTACGTCTGGTGTTCTTAACGAGATTAGAGAGAGACAGAAATTGGATTGCAATTGGTTAACGAGATCACATTGATTAATCAAGGTAAAGGTAATCACTTTCGGATTGATGAGATTAGAGTCATGAAAGGTCGTGATCGAGTTTGCATTTCTGATACTTCGAAGTTGGAAAAGAGAATTTTGAATGAATGACATTGTAATGATTTGGGTATACATCATAATGCTACTAAAGTGTAAGAAGATTTGAGGAAAATGTTTAGTGGTAAAGTATGAAGAGGGATATGGCAGAATTGTGTACTTGAGTTGGACTTGTCAGAAACCGTTTAGTTGGTACAACAGTTATCTATTTCCGAGTGGAAGTGGGATCATATTTCTACGGATTTTGTTTCGGGTTTGCCGAGAACGTCAAGTAATTGTGAAGCGATCTGGATTATAATGGATAGACGGACAAATGTGTTCATTTTATTCCGATAAGGATGGAATATTTGATGAAAAGACTTCCTAAGTTGTACACCGAGAGGATTGTGTGTTTGTATGGTATTCCGTCAAGTATTGTTTTGGATAAAACTCCGAAGCTTTCTTTTGGATTTTGAAGAAGTTTGCGGAGTGATTTGAGATTAGAAGAGAAGGTACATGAAGGTTGAATGAAGGATTTGTACTTGGGGTTAGTTGCTTGAATAGAATTTTCGAGGAATGACATGTAATTTTCTTAAGTGTGTTATGTTTGTATGTGATGTATAACAATTGTTGGAACACCTTCTGTAGATGTATTCATGATGTATGTGATTGGATATATGATGGTTGTTATGCCTTGTTGCAATTGTTAATTGTGTTTGTGAATGTTGTGTACAATTGGCGGATAATTCATAGAGTTGGATTATGGTGATATGCGGTAAGTTAAGATTGATGAGATAATCTTAATTGCATAAATTGTTGGTATTTGTACATACATTCATAGCATGGTCGGCTTTATGGTGGAAGCAGTGAAACTTGGGTTCACATGGTAAGAGACGTTGATCCTTGAATGGAAACAAGCGTAGCAGACGTGATCCTTAATTGGAAATAGGCGTGTTGGCTTTGATCTTGTCCGGATCGGGAGCGTGGCTTGGATTCTAGATATTGAATCGGAAGCGGTGAAACGTTGGGTTCACATTGGGTACCACATGCATAGAGTCACGTGTCTTTCATTGAGTCACATTGGTGTTATGTGATGTTTGAACGTATGCAATTATGTGATTGTTATGTGTGTATGAGATGTGATAAGGGAATTTGGTGATTCATTTGATATGAATGATTGTTGTGTTATGATTGCAATATATGTGATTGAAACATATGTGATTTAGATGTGAAATTATATGTACTTAAAATCTAGATGTTAGTGAAATATGATTATGTACATTGTTTAGTAATCATGTATGATTATGTGGAATTGAATGAACTAGGTTGTATGGCATGAACATGTGAATCTTGATTAATTGCATATGATGCATGTTTATGTGAAGAGTGATGAATTCTTGAAATGTATTCTTGATGTGTTTTACATTTCCCATATTGTATTTCGTATTTGAATATGCTATTTTGTTAATGTGTGGCCTTGAGCCAAGATGTTGAGATATGGTGGATGATGTATGGGAATCATCCGATTTTACCATTTATTTGATGAGATGATTATTCAACTGTGGTTTTGCATGTTGTTTAAATCCCGTGTTATTCGGAAATGACCATTGCATGTTTGTTCTATTTTGAAATGTGTGTGTGGACCTCCGTTTTTTAATTCGGGCCATACCTCTGTTCGGGTGAGATACGTGAACTGACTCTTTTTTATCGCTTAATGCTTTCGCATTTTGAAAATTCACAGAGTCGCCACCGACCTTTTATTTTATCCAATTAAGGAAAGGTTTATAAAAGAAACAGAAAAAAGACCTTTAAGAAATTCTGGGTAAGGGGGTAATTTATACAAAGGGAAGGTGTTAGCACCCTTTGTATCCATGGTTATCCATGGGCTCTTAAGTTTGCTTAGCTCACTTGTTTTTCGATCACTTTTCAATTGCTTTAGAATGCTCATATGTGGTTTCAAATACTTTTGTAAATTGAATTTTGTAATGATCCGTGTGTGGATGTATACAAAATGCTTGTTTATCTTTCGAAAGATGTTTTGAAAAGAACGTTAACTTTGTAATGATCCGTGTTTGGATGTATACAAAGTATTGTCTTTTTGAAAAGTTTTGTTTTGAAAAAAACAACAGTGTATGAGAATTTTGTTTGTTTTGATTAGAGCAAGCAAACTAGGAGGTCTACCCTGAGTTGTAAGGTCTTTATCCTATTTCCTTTAAAAATCTATCCTTTCACCGGATATAAACGCAAGGTTCGATTTTGTACTCAAAATAGTAGAATTTTGACTTTGATTTTGAAAAGAATGAGAAGGGATTACCTTAAGAGGTGCAAGTGTGATTGTGATTGGATTCAAATATTTTATCTTTGAAGTTAGTGATCTAACGGTTCAATTTTATCTTTGACATACACGCAGTTTATATTTGCTGGAAATTAAAATGCAGAAATGTAAAGTGCGGAAAGTAAATCTACGCTATTTGTGCAGGAAATGTAAACTAGCCTATTTACATGAATTTGACATCCTATACATTTATCTAGGAATTTAAATTGCAAGAAAATAAAAGGCATGTTTTTGGATTTTTTATGATTTGATTTTAATTATAATTAATGCATGATTAATTAAATAAAAATGAAGAAAAAAGATGAAAATATATTTAAACCTAGAAATTAAGTTTAAAATATGTACAAAATATGTGTCAATTAATTTTAAAACAAAACTAATTTTTTTGGAATTTTTGAAATTGATTTAAGCTAATTAAAACATAATTATACAAATAATTAAAACTTAAAGAGAAAATTACTCAAAATATGTACAAAATTAGTTTATAATATATAAACAATATTTAACACAAAGAACAATTTTTTTTATGATTTTTTTGATTGGTTAGAATAATTAAGAAGCAAATATATAAATATATACTAATTAATTATACAAAATAGCCTTAATTTAAATAAAATATTAATATTTTTAGGCCTAAAAATAAATAAATATTTTATCAGATTAAAACTAAAAATAAAATATTTTTGGTGTTTTATGATTGGTTGATTTTAATTAAAATGCAAAATATAGAGATTTATTAATTAAAACCTGCAGGGGGGTGTGTTAAGCAAATCTGGAAAAGAACTATGTTTAGTTCAAGAGATGCTTTTGGGCCAGAAACCAGGGGTGTGAATATCAATACGTACAGGCCCAATCCACTTGTTTCTTTTATTTTTCTGATTTTAAGTTATGTGGGGTCCACGTTTTAAACCAGAACCAATCAGGTTATAACGTTTTGCCACGCATGCCACAGACTTATTGACCAGCCAATAGGAGCGAGGGAAGGAGCCACGCGTGCAGTCAACCATGCCCTAGCCTTGCTGACCACCGGAACAGTGTTTTCCGGTTGTCTTCTCCGGCGAGGTGGTTTTCAAAACCTGCAAAATAGTTAGTTTAAACACCAAATGAAGTCCCTACCCCCCTAAATCGAGGTCTGGGAATCCAATGGTGAGGTTAGTTTGGACTGAAAATGCTTGTGTTAAGAGATTCGAAGAGAAACATAAACTCACGGTTGACAATGGCAACCCATGTTCAGGACGTTAGAACTCTCATGCTAGGGTTCAAACCTGATCTAATGATCAGTATAAGCTCAACCATAACCGTGAGACATGTTAACAACGCATGAAATTTGAAATCAATAAAAGTTTACCAAATCGGAGAGTGAGAGAACTCGAGTTTCACGCCTCTATGAACTTGGTTATGGATCTGAACTTACTCAAATAAGTTCCAAGAAGTGATTTATGGACTTAGTTTGCTTTGAAACTAGCTGCAAATTTAAATACGAATTTTGAAGTTTCTTTGATTATTTTTTGAAATATGAAGTGTGTTCTTGCTATATCTTTGCTCTATTTCGTGTGTCCTTATTACATTGAAGTATGCTAGCCTATTTATAAGCCAAGGGCTGCTTAAAAACTAAGCTAAAAGCATTGATGAGCTTTGTTGAAACTTTGATTTTTAAATATTAAAAATCTTTGAAAACTTGACCAAGTCTTCTTCTCTTCAATGCACTTGCCTTGCTCTTCAATTCTCTGCAGAAAAATGAAGGTTCCTTGGGTGAGTCATGCTTAGATTGTAAGCTATCCTTTATCCATTCTTTTTTCCTTTTAATTTAATCTTAAAATAAGATAAAATCAAGCAAAAATGGATGAAAAATGTTATGGGCCTTGTCTTGGTCGTGGGAGGCCCATAATATCATGGCAAACATGTTTGGACCATGAAAACTTGGCCCCATTTGGAAAAAATACATTTTTGAGCAATGTTGGTTTCATGCATTTTCCCAAAATTTAGCCAACTTCAACAAGGTGTAAATTCCTAAATTTTTGTCATATGAAGGAGATCTTTCACTTTTGGAAACCTCAAAGAGTCCTCTAACCAATGCCTTTGGTCTCATGTCAAAATGATTTTTGATGCTCCTTGTGTGTCCTTTTGAAAAAAGTGTCTTTTTGTTGACTTTGAAAATGACCTGTAATGTCTTTGATCATATTTTTCAAATGGTGAATCCAATGACCATGGGATCAATGGCATTTGAAAGATAATTGAATTTCCTTCAAAATAAGCTTTGGTTTGAATTTTTTGGATGAAGGATGAGAGAGTTATGATCAGTCAAAGTTGAGTTGACTTTTCAGGCAAAAACCCTAATTTTGAATCTTAGGGTTTTGTTGATTTTTGATCTTTCCTTGATGAATTATGATCATACAATGATCAAATGATGAATCCTTTGACAAAATATGGATTTTGACAAAAAAATTCATTTTTGACTGTCTGTTGACTTTTTGGTCAAACGGGTCGTCTGTTGACTGTTTGAGCTGCTGACGGTGCGTCTGAGTGAATTGAAGTTTGAAAATTTGTATGATGGTACTATGAGATATATGGATGTGTATGAAATCCATTTGAGCTCTCAAAAACTTGTTTCTCCTGTAAAAACAAGAAAACCCTAGTCAGGGACTGTTTGTGTAGGAGACAGTTAAGCGTACCTGATTTTTGTGCAGTGTTGAGTCTCTGCTAATCGCGTGATATTCAGAAGACTTCTAGAACAAAAATCTTGGAATTTTGAATTGTAAAAGATTGATTTGATTGATGGTACAAAACACTGAGAATTGTACTGCCAGCAGTTTGGCTGTCAACTGACTGTTCAGATATTGACGTAGCAGTGAAAAATCAACAGTCAAAGTTAATTTTCTTTTTTTTTTGTTGTTTTTGTTTTTGTTTTATGTGAAAAATGAAAGTTTATTTACATGACTTGTTAAAAAAAACACAGACATAATAAATAACTAATATTTACTGTACGCGGGCAAAATTACCGATAATAACCCTGAAAATCATTTAATGCACAGAAAAATGAATATTTGACTGGCAGAAAACACATAAAATATTATCTGAGTAATTAAGCAATATTATGACAAGTAGTACAACATTTAATACTGACAGTACAAATATTACATACTATATTGAACAGTACGACGAATAAACGGTACATTTAAGAAATAAGAAATACGGCAAATTTTAAGAATGACGATTAATAACCCATGCTACAAATAGTAACATGTAGATGATTGGGAGCATAAGCATCCCAGGTCCACAGTGTTTCGGGCTATGCAGACAGAAGAAAGACATGATCACCGTAGCAATGGTGATGACCATAAGAAAACACGTTTCCCACCACTTCGCCATTTTGTCGGGGAAGAAGAAAGGATGGATTATGAAGTAGAATTTTGAGAGATGAATTAGAATTTGATGTGAGATTTCATGGAAGAAAATGAGAGGTATTTATAGAATGGAAAGAAGGATAGAGACGTTGGGGAATGATGTGATTCCGTACAAAAGGAAAATTTGAGTGGAAGTAAGATTTGAAAGAAAGTGTATGATAGTGTTGGGAAAAAGAGAGATGTGGAGAATAAAGTTAGGATTTGATTTTTGAAAAAGAGATTTGAAAAGATTTTTGAAAATAATGGAATATAGTACAAAATTAGTGGGAAACAAAAGATAATAATAATCTACTTGTTACCAGTACAGTCTGAGTTTCCTGATTCTGCGCCTGCAAAAGATTTAACTCTGTACCAATTGTGTCAGTACTATTTATCTGTAAATAAATAAATAGCATGTGTGAAGTAATAAACAGTATTTGGCGTTTGCGTAAGAATAAATTCAACTGCAAGCCAAATTACTGTATAAGAAAAATTCTAAAAACTAAGTATTTCATATGTCAGGATATTTGTTGAAGTAAAAATCCATGATTATATGAGACTCTTAATTTTCATATTGGAGTTTTCTTGAAAAAAGATGCGGGCAAATTTTGGGGTATAACAGTGTGTAACGCCCTCGTGAGATGCATGCTTCTTTACTCTGATTTATGCAAATATATGCCTTATTTGTTTATTATAGAATTGGGGGTGTTACAATCCATCCCCTACGATTCTGAATATGAGGTCTATAAATAATGGAAGGAATTAGGTCAACACAAATAGAAGGAAATCAAATAATTCAAGTGATTGGAATTTGATTGAAATTTGATTGAAAAATCATATATTCTTTCTATTTTTTAGGCAATCTCTCTCCAATCTCCTTTCAATGATTTTACATGAGATTTTATTTGAATATATCCCCAAGATATGTTTTAGAAGTAAGCCAAATGTAATCTTTTATTTTTCTCATCATTTACTTAATTTAAATTGAATTTTAAGAAAATAAAATCCAAATTAAAATAAATAATAATGATAAAAACAAGATATTAGTCATGTGGGTCGTGGATAGGCTATGGATTATGTTTGGAGCCAAATATTTAGGCCCATTTGGTTAAAAACTCAAAATTCTCCACTTTGCTTTTTGTGCATTTTCTCAAAATCGCCCAACTTGTGCGAGCCATAACTCATTCAATTTTTATCATATGGAAGTGATCTAGGACTTGTTCGAAATCCCAAGATGTCCTCTACAAACCACTTTGGAACCTTTTTTGCATTTGGAGATTTTATCTTGAAGGTATGGCTCCTGACGAAAAACAGCTTTTTGCGAGCTTCTTGAGGGACCTGTAATGTTTTGACTTATATCTCTTAGGCGGAAGCATTTCTTGACCTTGGGCTCAATATCAAAGTTGTAGAGAATTGAATTTCCTTGAGAATGAACTTTTGTTGGGGAATTTCTGATAAAGCATGAGAGACTTATGGCCAGTCAAAGTATAGTTGACTTTTGCGTAGAAACCCTAATTTAATAACTCGAACTTTTGTTGATTTTTGAGCTTTCCTTGATGAATAACGATCAAAACTTAATAAAATGATGAATTTTACTTCAAACTATTGTTGTTTACCAAAAATCAGGAGTTTTGATCGTGATTTGACCATAGTTGACTTTTAGGTCAAACTAGTCGACTATTGACTATCTGAGCAATTGAATGAGAAATCTTTGGAATTGAAGCTTGAATTTTGGCATGGGGATAGTTTGAAATCTACTAAGCCATATGAAATCCATTGGAGACCTTGATTCATCAATTTTCTTAAGAGAATGCAAAACCCTAGTTCAGGAGGTCTTTGATTAGGAGAGTGTGCGTTAGGTTAACCCTTGAGCCTTGAATCATTGTATGAATTTGAAAGTGAAATGAGATGGGCAAATTTTGGGGTATGACACCGATCAAACACAATTAAATCACCACAGAAGCATTACTTACCGACTGCGGGAAGCAATGAACATGTCCAAAAAGGCGAAATAAAAACAAGTGAAAGTGGTACCAATCTCCACCGAGTATGCTAGCAAGCTCAAATAACCATTGTAGGCAAATAAAATCAAATTTTAAGACATATTTGCAAATTCCGGGCAGCAATGAACAAATGTCGGTTGTCATACCCCAAAATTTGCCCAACATCTAATTTTCAAATGCTCAAAGATACACAAGAAAGAAACATGCAATCTCTCTCCTAAACAACTACCTCTAAACTAGGGTTTTGGATTTCTCAAAGTAAAGTCAACTTCTGATACCTCAAGTGGACTTCATGGCCTCTCATATGCCTCAAAGGATCCTCACCTTAAGTGTCAAACTCTGATTCTTAAGATTGCTCACTCAATGGCCCAAACGATCAATAATCGACTAATTGACCTAAAAGTCAAACTATGGTCAAACCACAGTCAAAACTTCTGATTTTTGGTCAACATCCTCATTATGAAGTATCATTCATCATTTGATCAAAGGTCGATCATGATTCATCAGGAAAAGATGAGAAATCAACAAAACTCAAGGTTTCTAAATTAGGGTTTTTGGACTAAAAGTTAACCGAACTTTGACCAGCCATAACTTTTACATGGAACATCAGAAGTTTTCCATTCAAAGCTCAATTTGAAGGAAAATGAATTATCTACAATTTTGTCTCTCACATGCCAAGGCCAAAAATGCTTCATTTGAGAGATATGAGCCAAAACATTACAGGTCCTTCTAAAAGGTCGCAAAAAAGTCGTTTTTTCTCAAAGCTCATAACTTGAACATGGTAGACTCAATTGAGATGAAACCAAAAGGAGCTTTTAGAGGACTCTTTAAGCTTTCTAAAAAGTCCTAGAACATCTCCATGTGATAATTTTTGAAAGAGGTATGGCTTGCGCAAGTTGGCAAAAATTGGTGAAAACGCACAAAACTTTAATTGGCCAAAATGAGTGTTTTTAAGTAATGGGCTTGCCAAATCATATTTCTCACGTTTTCCTAAGTTTATTGGAGGCCCAAGAGCTAACTAAGATCTATTTTTATGATAATATCCTATTTATTTGATTTTTTATTTATTTAAAATTCAAAAATAAGATATATTGGAAAGGCAATCCCCACCATCAATTTCATAACTCCAAATCCAATCTAATGGCAAAGAATAAAGAGCATGAAATAGCATAGAGCTCAAAATAGAAAGATTTAATTCTTGAATCAAAATTATATTTTTTCTAAAACCAATGACTTGATTCTTTCTCAAGATTCTAACCCTAATTCCATCCCTTATATATTCTGAACAAAGTCACAAGCCAAAGGACGAAAAATTGGGACAAAAGCATTAGGGTTTCAAGAAGCAAAAATCCAAGAAAAGGTGCAACTCGAGAGTTTCCACTATAGCCAATATCAGAGAGTTACAAGCATTGCATCATCATCTGGAGATTACCAGAGTCATCCCAGCCATGGACAAAGACCAGAATACGTCCCACCATCTTATCCAAAGCTACATCGTTTTTGGTAAAAGTGGAAAATCTCAAACCTTCGATTCAGTCAATATCAACTATGTTTATGCATCCATACATGTATCTAATGTTATTTAGAGTTGATTTGACGTGTTATTTTGAAGCTTTAACGCAGGTTTAACGCTTTGCCATTGTTAGGGCAAAGCTTCCTTTAATCATCGTATCCATGGTTGCAAGCAGTTTCAGGGCAAATAGATACCACCATTGAATTCAAAGCACATGAATTAGGTGATCTGGGCTATTTTTATTATTTCATGCATCGTATTTCGCAGGTTCCAAAACCGCAGAATTAGCCATGGTGAATGGTAGCGAAAATCGCAGGTAAATCTGCAGGAGAAAAGGCAACAAAATCCGCAGGTAACCCATATTTATTTTTCAATGCAGCATTGATAGGGATGATGAACATTGGGGGGACCTAATGGTGACACGCGTGTGTTGTTCAATTGCTGGCCAGAATTTTTCCACTCTCTCTCCATGCATACTCGTCTCCTACTGGCCAGTCAACTTTCTCAACGCTCTCTCTCTCTCTCTCCCTCATTGGCCAACACGTGAAACGAAGGGGTCCATGCTAAATACTTTGTTGACGTGATCCACCAACTTCTTTGTTTTGCATATATAATTTATTGCCAGCATATTATTCATGACTAACAACTTGCATCTTGTGTGGTAAACGAAGGGATCATCTCACTTAAGAGACCTGGTTTCGATCCTTGGGTCTGTTCTATTTATTTTGATATTTATTCCTTCAGAATTCAGCGCGCGCAATCCATGCAAGTCTATGGTGTACCATCACGCACCTACCGTCAGATTCAACGCCTAGCAGATCCAACGCCCCTGGGAATGCCAGCCTACCATGGACCTCCCAGGATCGCACCACACTCAATTAAACCTCCAGGTTTCTTGCTTTATTTTGTTACGATTGTTTCTTTTCTTCTTTTCTTTTTTTTTTATTTTATTTTTTAATTTTAATTAAACCTTTTTAATTTATTTAATTTTTAGAATTAGAATATTTAGAATAACTTAATTTAGTTTTTTTAAAAACCAATAATTTAATTTAGTTTTTATTTTAGGTTTGTTAGATAATAATTAATTTTAACTTAGGTTTAATAATTTGAATTAGTTTTAATTTTTTAGGTTTGTTAAATAATAATTAACTTATAATTTTAGGTTAATTACACAATTAGTTTAAATAGGTTTGGGTTAGCCTTTAATCAATAAACCATGTGACTATTAGTAATGTAAGAGTTGTCTATAATTAATTTTAACTTAGGTTTAATAATTTGAATTAGTTTTAATTTTTTAGGTTTGTTAAATAATAATTAACTTATAATTTTAGGTTAATTACACAATTAGTTTAAATAGGTTTGGGTTAGCCTTTAATCAATAAACCATGTGACTATTAGTAATGTAAGAGTTGTCTATCAAACCATGATCAAACTGTAGGTTTAGGTTTTATCCTTAAATTTTTAGCCTTAAAATTTTTAACCCTGATTTTTCCAACTTTAATCTTCTCACGATTCTCTTCTCATCTCAAAATCCATTGAATGACGCATGTACGATTATTTGTTATTTCCGTCATTATTTAAATTATGCATTTATTTATTTATGCTTTTATTTAATTATTTAATTCCCGTCATTTAAATTCTAGAAGGTGTACAGGTTGTTCAGTCAATTTTGATGTAATAGTAATTAGGACATTTATTTTCTCGCACTTTAAATTTCGCATCCCCCATTTTTGGTTATGTACCCCCCAATCCCGAAGCTCTGTAATAGCGTAGGATTTAATTTCCGCACAATATAATTTAACTGCGTGGTTAGTAAGATAGGGAGTGGCAAGATAATTAAATTAAACGTAACTCACTAATTCAAGATAAATTTCTGAATACAATCACGTGATTGCTACACACACCCACCTCTAAGGTAATACCCCTCTTGTTGCCTGTTGCCTTCGATTTCGATCAAATAGTCAAGTCCCTTCGAATATAGGGATACCTTAGCTTGCTGCCTCCGATTCAAAAATCACCACGTCCCTTTAATAAAAGATCATAGTCCCTTCGAGTTGCCTACGATAAATATGATCTCGTCCCTCGAATAAATGGTGATAGTCCCTTCGAATGCTAAGGTATCCTTATTGTTGCCTAATGACTATTATATCCTTCCCTTAGACTACCTGCCCTCTTTATGGTAGGGACAGTCTTATGGCGAACGATACTCTCAATGACCCTTTCACATCCAATTGAAAGACTTCCTGCCCTCTCATGGTATGGATAGACTCTTTCGCCCGAAAGACTTAAAGAACACGAAAGACAAACTTAGGGTAGGTAGTTCTCAATTGCTTGCTCAATTCAAATAAAATCAAAATGCTTTTCACACATCCTTTCAAAACTATTCAAAACAAGGCTACGCTTATTTACAAGCTAAAGTCCTTAACGAAATCTTTTTACTATTCACACACGACACTTTTCAAACAATTCAAATAAACAAGTGAGCTAAGCAATTAAGAGCCCATGGATAACCATGGATGCAAATGGTGCCTTACACCTTCCCTTTGTATAACTTACCCCCCGAACTCAAAATCTTTCAAAGGTCTTTTTCTGTTCTTTTAGCCTTTCTATTAAATTGGATAAAATAAAAGTCGGTGGCGACTCTTGCTATCCGCGACATGTCGATAAAGTCAGTTCACCGTATTACAGAACTGACGACTCTGCTGGGGATACTTTCGATTAAAAGAGGGGTTACCTTAAAGTTTAGGGTCACTTAAATGTTTGCTTTGCTTGCTTTATTTTAAAGGTTGCTTGGGAATTAACTGAAGGACGAATCCTACACCCGGATTCAAGTACACTTAAGATTAGGAGTGGCATAGTCATGGCGACCTCTTTCACGTATGTGGGAGATGAGTCAATATGAAGTTCACACTTGAGTTAGGACTCCATAGTATATGCACACCTTTCTCAAATGAGGGGGGTCTATGTATGTGTCTGTGGGTGTGCCGGAGCTCAAGGACCTTTAGTTACCCTTAACCCATCCTGGCCTTTAGGAACGTAGTGGGGGGACTACTCTTGACAAATGTTGAGAACTAGTCGCTACCCGATGCTACAATTCAGATAGGTCCTTTCTCAAAGTATCATTGCATGATGCAAATGTATCATGTCCGAGGGTGCTTTAGAAGGGCTGACAATTCTGGATAACTTGTAGAACCCGTTGCTGAAATCTCCTTATCCATAGAAATACCCTTGGGAAGGACACCTGATCAGACCCCATGCAAGCCTTAAGCCAAAAATTGTGTGACTTGTGTGACTTTCCTGTGTTTACTACTAACCTACGTTTCCTTGCAGGTTTTATTAAAATGACTCGTTTGTCCTTACTATCTCACACTACGCCTAATGCACTACATTCATATGACATCATGACATCATAAGCATAACCTGAATTAACTAACCCTTTCAAGGATCTTAGGAATTTAGGACGCACAATTTCAGGTGCTCTTATCAAGGACTGAACTCCTATCTAGGGGCAAGAGGATTTATTTTCCTCCGGCCACGTACCTTCCAATTCAAAGACACCGCACCTATCAAGGGGAAAAAGGATTTATTTTCCTTTGGCCTTATGCCTTCCAGTTCAGAGACATCATACCTATCAAGGAGAAAGAGGATTTATTTCCCTCTAACCATGTACCTTCAAATTCAGAGATATCCTGAGTCAGAGGCTATGACCCACTGGATATGATGAGCTTGATTCTCAAAGAAAGACATTCAAAGACAAAAGTCAGAATTCTTCAGACAAAGATGCGACCAAACCATTTTCTAATGTTGCTAACTAAATTCCTAAAGATCCTTGAAAAGATTGCATTTGCATTCATAACATCACATAAAACTAACTTTTCCATTCAAGTCGACCAACTGGTCAGAAAAATACCATCAACAAATCAATCCTAATCAGATGAACATTCTGGAAGCTTGACCCCCAGACTTTTGAAACATTCCAATCAGATATACATTCCGGAAGCTCGAACGCCAGACATTCTGAAAGTTCCAATCAGATGAACATTCTGGAAGCTTGACCTCCAGACTTCTGAAACATTCCAATCAGATATACATTCCGGAAGCTCGAACCCTGGACATTCTGAAAGTTCCAATCAGATGAACATTCTGGAAGCTTGACCCCCAGACTTCTGAAACATTCCAATCAGATATACATTTCGGAAGCTCGAACCCCGGACATTCTGAAAGTTCCAATCAGATGAACATTCTGGAAGCTTGACCCCCAGACTTCTAAAACATTCCAATCAGATATACATTCTGGAAGCTCGAACCCCGGATATTCTGAAAGTTCCAATCAGATGAACATTCTGGAAGCTTGACCCCCAGACTTCTGATATACATTCCGGAAGCTCGAACCCCGGACATTCTGAAACATTCTTATCAGATACACATTCCGGAAGCTTGAACCCCGGATACTCTGAATCTCTACACCAGTTCCACAACAACGACGCAATCCAGATGCACCTAAGCGTCAATTCACCAAAATCAATATGTCGTCGGCTCAAACATTACAACATCTGTTGAAGATCAGATTGATTACTTTGAGGGATGCTCCTAAGAATTCTAACACCTCTGGCTATAAACTCAATGCGAGGTGCGCGCACCATTCCAACATTCCTGGACATTACAAAAACAATTGCTGGACATTGAGGAATAAGATTCAAGATCTAATTGATAACGGGGAAATCAAATTCAACCCTCCCAAAACTCCTGTGGTGATCACCGCTCCTATGCCTAGTCATGACAAGACTGATTGACGTCTAGACGGACGAACTTTTGGATCATTAGATCTACTTTCATGCGCAATTCCTATTCTGTTTGTTTAAACATTCGGCTTATGATAGACATTATCTGTTTTAATAATCATCATCAGTGCATTGCATATGTTTGTCTTGAATAATTTATTTCGCTATCACTCATCTAAACTGCATCTTTACTTTGCATATGTTTTATGATACTCAACTCCTGCTAAAGCTGTATACCTTTTGAGGGAGGATGACGAAAACAATACCGCAACCTCATACAGTATGCTTTTGAACGGACTATGCTGACGATGTACAGGCATTGTTTCAATTCCTAAACAATGGAGATATAAGGATGTTAATCCCTCGTAAACCCTTTGAGCCTAAGAAGTAGAAGTTTCTTTCTTGTGCTAATTAAAACCCTTGATCATAACCTGGGGCAGGGTAGTTCTCAGTTAATTTGGCTGCGCAGTCTATTTTAAGAGAATCATTTAGTACACCTTTCAACAAAGGTTTCAACTACAGGCGTTCATCCGCACACATCAAAGAAGTGGTGGAGATGCCAATGACGATTCATCAATCATTAAGCAAGGCAGTCAATATCTTTCAAAAAAAAATGAAAAAACATATATACAAAGAAAATCCTGCTAAGTCAAAAATCAAAAAAAAGACTTAGGCAAAAATCAAGGCATCCCGCTGACTGTAAGCTCAAAATAGACAGTTCAGGCAAAAGTTAGGGATATCAAAAAGATGAAAGAAGAGAAGTCAATAAATTCCTGAACAACACAATTTTGTGACTACCAAAAGGAAGAAGTGACTGCCATCTCAAAAGTTCTCTTTGCTTGTGAACCATCACCATTATCAAAGGTGCAAATCCAAAAGTCTCTTGGAACCTGAATGCATAAGTTGAATTAATCGAGCTTAGGACTGAAGATCATCACGAAGAGGGGTGGGTACAATCAATTTTCGAGCCTTTATCCTTTATTTCTTAAACCGTGAACCAAGCCACGTTACAACCCTTGAAAGTCCTAATTGAAGCATGGATAGTTCGAAAGCATACTGTCACCAAAAAGGTATCCCGACTCTGATTAGTGGTTTTTACACGTTTATTTACCGTTGATTTTAGTCGTCTTTGCTTTATATTTTCAAGTGTTTTACTTCATTCTTCTACATTTTATGCTTTGGTTGTGTATTTTACTGTTTGCAGGCTTAAAGGAATAAATCGAGACAAATCAATGCCAAAAAGTATAAAAAGGGGAGTTTTGAAGGAAGTGAAAAATCAAGCTACATGAGGTCTGACATGACCACCTGTGTCACCTGAAAATGGCCGTGTTAGGATGAAGCATGGCAAAGAAAATGCAAAAAGAGATGAAAGTCACCGGGCTGACACGGCTCGTGTTAGCAAGTGTGAGATCTAGAAATTTTCAGCATGTTTCTCATCGTGATATGCGTGTAGTATTTTGATCATAACTAGAGCTTCGTAACTCGGAATGACGCGGTTCCGATGGCAACATTTCGCTAACGAAAAGGGCTACAACTTTGATGAAGAACACAAAGCCAAATTCTGAAGTTAAGATCTTACACGGACCGTGTTAATTAACACGGCCACCCGTGTTGATAGGTCTGGGCAGATTTTCAAAATTACGTGAGTCAGTGAATCAACACGGGCACCCGTGTTAATCAACACGGCCCGTGTAGATGGATGCAGACAGAAACTTCAGTTTTTGATCTGTTTCAATATGTCCTGTCATTAAGGGTACTTTGGACTGTTTGTGGACACTGAGAATGATACTAATACTATTTAAACGAAGTTTGTGTAAGGAGTGAAGGACTTTTTGACCAAGAGAAGACACGATTGAAGATGGGAGAAAACAAGGGTTTGGGAGAGAAGAAGGTCTTCATGAACGGAAGCGATTGAAGATCAACTTTCATCTCAATTCTTGTAATGTATCTATTTTATATTTTGTTTTCTTTGAACAATATGAGTAACTAAACCCTAATGCTAGGGGGTGTCCCTGCTTTGATTCTGTAATGATTTTGAATTCCTGAGTTCATCAATAGATTTGTTTTCTTATTCAATTTAATTGTACAAGGTTTTTATGCTTTCTTTGTCGGACCAACAAGATTGATTTACGGTTAACAACCAGCTGGACAGCGGTTGTTAAAGTTTTTGTACAATTAGACTATAGTAGATATCACCTAGGACTAGGGATACCCTATAGTTACCGGTTAACTCTTGATAACATAAAGGCTTGATTTCATCATAATTCTCTAAGGACTTAGAATTTAGGATGAATGTTCAAAGGTTTTCCCACTAAGGACTTAGGGGAAAATAATCTAAAGGGCGGTAATTAAAGGTTATGAACTTGTTGAAGAGATCTAAATCCAAGGTTATTACAGGAACAATCACACACTATATCCCTAGCATAATACTCATATTTGTCAAAAAGCCAATTTACTTTTCTGCTTATTTTAATTATTGTTTTGTCACAATTTGCAAACACAACCCCAACATTAGTTTTTGTTTAATTAAACTACAATTTGAACTCGATATTACTACGCAGTCCTTAAGATCGACATTCGGGGAATTTCCCTATTATTACTACAGAGGCAAAATAGTACACTTGCTATTTTACCGATCAATTTTTTGGCGTCGTTGCCGGGGACTGTCAAAATATAGAGTTTTAATATTAGTTCAATTGAAATTTTGTTGCTCGTCAACTAAAATTTTGTTTTGAGTTTTTGTTTATTTGAATTTGATGTTATTATAAATAAAAAAAGAAAAAAAGTCTGATTATTTTTGCTTCATGAATTCTTCTCTACTTTTCTACTAACAAATTGTCTGAGTTTTGTAGCTATGTATTGTTTTGATACATTGCCACCTGTATCTCCTGCATGTTGGTCGCCTGATTCAGGAGTCACTTTGGAAGAGGCGACTAAAATTTTTAAAGCATGTAAGAGAGAGGTAAGAATCCTTATGAATGAATGTAAGGAAGCTAACTTTTATCCAGATAGGTTTATTTGGAGAAAGTTAGAGTTGGAAGAAGAATATGTGGAACCAGAAGAAAAATGCATAATATCAGATGAAGAGGATGCAGTAAGAATAGAAGAATTTGAGGTAAAAAAGAAATATGGGGAAGAAGAAATAAGGAAACTTGAAGATGATCGAGTTTTGGATAAAACCACAAATTTAATAATTTGTGAAGATGTGGTCACCGAACAAGAAAATCTTCAACAAGAGAGTATCCCCAAAAATTATTTTTACAACAAGGCAGATGAAAGACAAGAAATTGACAAAGTACTGGAAGACATTTATGCCTTGTTCAATAAAATCAAGCTAAAATGGATTTGGCAGCAATATCATCAACACTTTAAGTTCATGGGATTGCTACCAAACAAAAGAAAGAAAAAAGATGATGTGTTCTTTGTGTCATATATGCCACCCTAACAAGGGGAATGGATCGTCGAGCCATGCAACGTTAAACGAAGCGCTTCGTGGGAGGCAACCCATGCTTTTAACAACTTAGTTTTCTTTTTGTGTTTGCTTGTTTTTTGTTTCAGGAAATAAAAAGGGGGACTTTCTGGTGAATGCTAGGAAGTTGCAGTTAGAGTTGCACTACCCTCTGTGAGTCACCCCTCTCGTGCTTGTTCTGAAACATTGGGGCCAATGTTTAGTTAAAGTTTGGTGGAGGATTTACTCTTGCATTTTTCTTTTTATGTTTTTGTTATGATGTGTAAAACCAAACATTGAGTTCTTTCCAAATTTTGACCGAAATTTTAATTTTTGTTGAAGAGTTTTGATCTTAAAGAGCGATCGGGAATAGTATATAGAGATGAAGGGAGGATTGTTTGAGGACAGGAAGTTCGGAATAATGTGACAAGAAGAGGTTTGTTTAAACACCCTTGGTTCCCTAAAAGAAATACGAGTCTAACATGTAGATTTGCACCATAGTACTTGTCTCCTGAGAAGTACTCCTCGAGTAGTTTATTGATACAGTCTGGCATAATTCAGATTCACATGCATGATGACTAGTTGAGAAAAAAATTGATAAAGTTGGCACCAGATGATGAAAAGGCGGTAAAAGGCAACCGGCTCGCTAAGTTGGGTAACCCTCACCCGGTTATTCAGCCCAAAGGAGGTTGATCCCCAAACGTCGTCCAAAAAGGACAATATATAACTGCAAAGTTTGAAAATTTCATCGGTAATTAAAAGTAGCAAATGTTGCTCGTTTGGTGCCACAAAAAGAAAATAAAAAGCCTTGATTCGTCTCATGCATGTGATGATCATTATAAGAAATGCAGTGCCTTAATGTGATTGTCCGAATGAAAGAGGAGGAAAATCAGAAAGAGACTTAAGTGCAAAGCATAGTTGGAGAGGTATCCGAAAGGGGAGCTTAAGTTTAATGTTCTAGTAGAAACTCGTCGCGTCAGGTGAATACCGGACCAACTGTTTCTTGATAATACAAACGGATATCTCACGTATGAACACCGGTGTGCCTGGAAGGTCATTTTCTCTTGTAATTGTCGCTTGAGGTCAAGCAACAGTTTAAGTTTGGGGGAGTTTGATTAGTGGTTTTTACACGTTTATTTACCGTTGATTTTAGTCGTCCTTGCTTTATATTTTCAAGTGTTTTACTTCATTCTTCTACATTTTATGCTTTGGTTGTGTATTTTACTGTTTGCAGGCTTAAAGGAATAAATCGAGACAAATCAATGCCAAAAAGTACAAAAAGGGGAGTTTCGAAGGAAGTGAAAAATCAAGCTACATGAGGTCTGACACGACCACCTGTGTCACCTGAAACTGGCCGTGTTAGGATGAAGCGTGGCAAAGAAAATGCCAAAGAGATGAAAGTCACGGGGCTGACACGGCTCGTGTTAGCAAGTGTGAGATCTAGAAATTTTCAGCATGTTTCTCATCGTGATATGCGTGTAGTATTTTGATCATAACTAGAGCTTCGTAACTCGGAATGACGCGGTTCCGGTGGCAACATTTTGCTAACGAAAAGGGCTACAACTTTGATGAAGAACACAAAGCCAAATTCTGAAGTTAAGATCTTACACGGACCGTGTTAATTAACACGGCCACCCGTGTTGATTGGTCTGAGCAGATTTTCAAAATTACGTGAGTCAGTGAATCAACACGGGCACCCGTGTTAATCAACACGGCCCGTGTAGATGGATGCGGACAGAAACTTCAGTTTTTGATCTGTTTCAATATGTCCTGTCATTAAGGGTACGTTGGACTGTTTGTGGACACTGAGACTGATACTAATACTATTTAAACGAAGTTTGTGTAAGGAGAGAAGGACTTTTTGGCCAAGAGAAGACACGATTGAAGATGGGAGAAAACAAGGGTTTGGGAGAGAAGAAGGTCTTCATGAACGGAAGCGATTGAAGATCAAATTTCATCTCAATTCTTGTAATGTATCTATTTTATATTTTGTTTTCTTTGAACGATATGAGTAACTAAACCCTAATGCTAGGGGGTGTCCCTGCTTTGATTCTGTAATGATTTTGAATTCCTGAGTTCATCAATAGATTTGTTTTCTTATTCAATTTAATTGTACAAGGTTTTTATGCTTTCTTTGTCGGACCAACAAGATTGATTTACGGTTAACAACCAGCTGGACAGCGGTTGTTAAAGTTTTTGTACAATTAGACTATAGTAGATATCACCTAGGACTATGGATACCCTATAGTTACCGGTTAACTCTTGATAACATAAAGGCTTGATTTCATCATAATTCTCCAAGGACTTAGGATTTAGGATGAATGTTCAAAGGTTTTCCCACTAAGGACTTAGGGGAAAATAATCTAAAGGGCGGTAATTAAAGGTTATGAACTTCTTGAAGAGATCTAAATCCAAGGTTATTACAGGAACAATCACACACTATACCCCTAGCATAATACTCATATTTGTCAAAAAGCCAATTTACTTTTCTGCTTATTTTAATTATTGTTTAGTCACAATTTGCAAACACAACCCCAACATTAGTTTTTGTTTAATTAAACTACAATTTGAACTCGATATTACTACGCAGTCCTTGAGATCGACATTCGGGGAATTTCCCTATTATTACTACAGAGGCAAAATAGTACACTTGCTATTTTACCGATCAGACTCCTTAAGGTTTACTACAAATGCTAGGTTGATATCATGTTTTTTACAAATATCATGTTTTTATAAATATCATGATCTTACATCTCCAGTTTTAATGTTTTTCAAAAAAAAAAAACTCAAGACAGACATATGCACTGCATCTCATGAATTCATTATTAAACATATTTTGCTACATAATTTCAAATGTTAGCATCAGGAAGAATTTGCACATGGTATGGCTAATGACTCAAAGTTATCCCGACCAACCCAGATTACTCCAAGAAGCAATGTCTCTTATGTATACAAGGGGCACGACACGTTTTTCCCAATCAATCTGGGGCAATCAAGTCAAGATTCCAAAATCTCTCAAATGCCGAATAATCAAAGGCATACATCCCAAGTGGGTTTCGAACTATTTCGCGATCAATTTGGGATAATCAGGTCAAGTTTCAAAAAATATCTCAGAAGCATCAATAATCAGGAGCATGCATCCAAGTATATCTGAAGCTACTTCCCAATCAACATGGGACGTTGTCCTTGGCCTATGATTACTAGGGGCATGACGCCCATAGTGCACATCTCATCAAGTCCTCGCGAGGCGAATCGTTCCAAAGTCCCTACTAGAAGGGGCAAATCTATGCAAGTCCAGTTTGACATCTTGATCAATACTCAGTGGTGTATCCTAATCAATATAAATCACTGGGGGCAATATTCAAAGCATTCATGCCTTTCCACAAATCCGGTTACACAGGATCATATCCCCCACAGAGTAATCATTAAGAAGATACCTTCAAATGTCTTGTCCGACAAAGACATGGCTCCCCAACAAAGTTTACATCTTCAACACCACTGGTTCTCCAACACTTTGCTCTTCTCCAACATGGGTTACTAATACCTTTCTCCCCAATCAAGAGGTTCCTTAATGATCTACCTTTGTATCTAAGTCGATACCTTGGACGGTTCCTTAATGATCTACCTTTGGATCTAAGTCGATACCTTGGACGGTTCCTTAAACGATCTACCTTCAGAATTAAGTCGATACCTCAGATGGTTCCTTAAACAATCTACTTTCGGATCTAAGTCGATACCTTGGACGGTTCCTTAATGATCTACCTTCGGATCTAAGTCGATACCTTGGACGGTTCCTTAATGATCTACCTTTGGATTTAAGTCGATACCTTGGACGGTTCCTTAAACGATCTACCTTCAGATTTAAGTCGATACCTCAGACGATTCCTTAAACAATCTACTTTCGGATCTAAGTCGATACCTTGGACGGTTCCTTAATGATCTACCTTCGGATCTAAGTCGATACCTTGGACGGTTCCTTAATGATCTACCTTTGGATCTAAGTCGATACCTTGGACGGTTCCTTAAACGATCTACCTTCAGATTTAAGTCGACACCTCAGACGGTTCCTTAAACAATCTACTTTCGGATCTAAGTCGATACCTTGGACGGTTCCTTAATGATCTACCTTCGGATCTAAGTCGATACCTTGGACGGTTCCTTAATGATCTACCTTTGGATCTAAGTCGATACCTTGGACGGTTCCTTAAACGATCTACCTTCAGATTTAAGTCGATACCTCAGACGGTTCCTTAAACAATCTACTTTCGGATCTAAGTTGATACCTTGGATGGTTCCTTAATGATCTACCTTCGGATCTAAGTCGATACCTTGGATGGTTCCTTAAATGATCTACCTTCAGATTTAAGTCGATACCTCAGACGGTTCCTTAAACAATCTACCTTCAAATTTAAGTCGATACCTCAGACGGTTCCTTAAACAATCAACTTTTTAAAATCTAAAGCGGAAACCTCAGACGGTTCCGTAACGGTCAACATTCGAAGATCTAATTCTATCATCACGAACGGTGTAGACACGATCAAAGAAAGAGACATACTTAATCATGACACTCAATTCAGAAAGGATCACGACAACTGAGTCACGGTAATGGAATCACGACAACTGAGTCACGACAACTGAGTCACGATAATGGAATCACGACAACTGAGTCACATATCTATTCCCGATATTCAATTCAAAAACATTCATGACAATAGAGTCACTACAATCAATTCACTTCACATTCCCAACATCCATATGGCATCTATTAGATGGCATCTTTAAGCCCGTCTCATACATCTTTTCCAATACTTGGACGGCATCTTCAAGCCCGTCTCCAAAAAGTCCCTTCACCATCAGCAAGGGCAAATTTCTTGGTATTCTAGTGTTCAATCCTCTTCTATCTTCAGATTCCGACAGGCACACAAGCCAATCTACATCCTCAGTTATAAGAAGATTGAAAAGGGGCAGATGTCATACCCCAAAATTTGCCCAACATCTAATTTTCAAATGCTCAAAGATACACAAGAAAGAAACATGCAATCTCTCTCCTAAACAACTACCTCTAAAATAGGGTTTTGGATTTCTCAAAGTAAAGTCAACTTCTGATACCTCAAGTGGACTTCATGGCCTCTCATATGCCTCAAAGGATCCTCACCTCAAGTGTCAAACTCTGATTCTTAAGATTGCTCACTCAATGGCCCAAACGATCAATAATCGACTAATTGACCTAAAAGTCAAACTATGGTCAAACCACAGTCAAAACTTCTGATTTTTGGTCAACATCCTCATTATGAAGTATCATTAATCATTTGATCAAAGGTCGATCATGATTCATCAGGAAAAGATGAGAAATCAACAAAACTCAAGGTTTCTAAATTAGGGTTTTTGGACTAAAAGTTAACCGAACTTTGACTAGCCATAACTTTTACATGGAACATCAGAAATTTTCCATCCAAAGCTCAATTTGAAGGAAAATGAATTCTCTACAATTTTGTCTCTCACATGCCAAGGCCAAAAATGCTTCGTTTGAGAGATATGAGCCAAAACATTACAGGTCCTTCTAAAAGGTCGCAAAAAAGTCGTTTTTTCTCAAAGCTCATAACTTGAACATGGTAGACTCAATTGAGATGAAACCAGAAGGAGCTTTTAGAGGACTCTTTAAGCTTTCTAAAAAGTCCGAGAACATCTCCATGTGATAATTTTTTAAAGAGTTATGGCTTGCGCAAGTTGGCAAAAATTGGTGAAAACGCACAAAACTTTAATTGGCCAAAATGAGTGTTTTTAAGTAATGGGCTTGCCAAATCATATTTCTCACGTTTTCCTAAGTTTATTGGAGGCCCAAGAGCAAACTAAGATCTATTTTTATGATAATATCCTATTTATTTGATTTTTTATTTATTTAAAATTCAAAAATAAGATATATTGGAAAGGCAATCCCCACCATCAGTTTCATAACTCCAAATCCAATCTAATGGCAAAGAATAAATGGAAAAGAGCATGAAATAGCATAGAGCTCAAAATAGAAAGATTTAATTCTTGAATCAAAATTATATTTTTTCTAAAACCAATGACTTGATTCTTTCTCAAGATTCTAACCCTAATTCCATCCCTTATATATTCTGAACAAAGTCACAAGCCAAAGGACGAAAAATTGGGACAAAAGCATTAGGGTTTCAAGAAGCAAAAATCCAAGAAAAGGTGCAACTCGAGAGTTTCCACTATAGCCAATATCAGAGAGTTACAAGCATTGCATCATCATCTGGAGATTACCAGGAGTCATCCCAGCCATGGACAAAGACCAGAACACGTCCCACCATCGTATCCAAAGCTACATCGTTTTTGGTAAAAGTGGAAAATCTCAAACCTTCGATTCAGTCAATATCAACTATGTTTATGCATCCATACATGTATCTAATGTTATTTAGAGTTGATTTGACGTGTTATTTTGAAGCTTTAACGCAGGTTTAACGCTTTGCCATTGTTAGGGCAAAGCTTCCTTTAATCATCGTATCCATGGTTACAAGCAGTTTCAGGGCAAATAGATACCACCATTGAATTCAAAGCACATGAATTAGGTGATCTGGGCTATTTTTATTATTTCATGCATCGTATTTCGCAGGTTCCAAAACCGCAGAATTAGCCATGGTGAATGGTAGAGAAAATCGCAGGTAAATCTGCAGGAGAAAAGGCAACAAAATCCGCAGGTAACCCATATTTATTTTTCAATGCAGCATTGATAGGGATGATGATCAGTGGGGGGACCTACTGGTGACACGCGTGTGTTGTTCAATTGCTGGCCAGAATTTTTCCACTCTCTCTCCACGCGTACGCGTAAACGAAGGGATCATCTCACTTAAGAGACCTGGGTTCGATCCTTGGGTCTGTTCTATTTATTTTGATATTTATTCCTTCAGAATTCAGCGCGCGCAATCCATGCAAGACTATGGTGTACCATCACGCACCTACCGTCAGATTCAACGCCTAGCAGATCCAACGCCCCTGGGAATGCCAGCCTACCATGGACCTCCCAGGATCGCACCACACTCAATTAAACCTCCAGGTTTCTTGCTTTATTTTGTTACGATTGTTTCTTTTCTTCTTTTCTTTTTTTTAATTTTATTTTTTAATTTTAATTAAACCTTTTTAATTTATTTAATTTTTAGAATTAGAATATTTAGAATAACTTAATTTAGTTTTTTTAAAAACCAATAATTTAATTTAGTTTTTATTTTAGGTTTGTTAGATAATATATAATTTTAACTTAGGTTTAATAATTTGAATTAGTTTTAATTTTTTAGGTTTGTTAAATATAAATTAACTTATAATTTTAGGTTAATTACACAATTAGTTTAAATAGGTTTGGGTTAGCCTTTAATCAATAAACCATGTGACTATCAGTAATGTAAGAGTTGTCTATCAAACCATGATCAAACTGTAGGTTTAGGTTTTATCCTTAAATTTTTAGCCATAAAACTTTTAACCCTGATTTTTCCAACTTTAATCTTCTCACGATTCTCTTCTCATCTCAAAATCCATTGAATGGCGCATGTACGATTATTTGTTATTTCCGTCATTATTTAAATTATGCATTTATTTATTTATGCTTTTATTTAATTATTTAATTCCCGTCAATTAAATTCTAGAAGGTGTACAGGTTGTTCAGTCAATTTTGATGTAATAGTAATTAGGACATTTATTTTCTCGCACTTTAAATTTCGCATCCCCCATTTTTGGTTATGTACCCCCCAATCCCGAAGCTCTGTAATAGCGTAGGATTTAATTTCCGCACAATATAATTTAACTGCGTGGTTAGTAAGATAGGGAGTGGCAAGATAATTAAATTAAACATAAGTCACTAATTCAAGATAAATTTCTGAATACAATCACGTGATTGCTACACACACCCACCTCTAAGGTAATACCCCTCTTGTTGCCTGTTGCCTTCGATTTCGATCAAATAGTCAAGTCCCTTCGAATATAGGGATACCTTAGCTTGCTGCCTCCGATTCAAAAATCACCACGTCCCTTCAATAAAAGATCATAGTCCCTTCGAGTTGCCTACGATAAATATGATCTCGTCCCTCGAATAAATGGTGATAGTCCCTTCGAATGTGTGGTGGTCGTTTTCTTTACCTCCCCGTTTCACTTGGGAGGACGGCACGCTAAACCCTTCACGCGAAATTTGGAAGGAGAATGCGCCCGTGGTGGGATGAATTTTATTTCAGTTCTTCCTACGATATCACACGAACTTTCTTATTTGTCCTACGAGTAGGAAAGGGAAAAAAAGATCTCAACTAAACCCTAGGAGTTTGCTAAGTGTGGGGATTTCACCTAGACTAGAAATTCTGGAGTCCGGGGGGTCGGTTATACATAGGGAAGTGTTTAAACACCCTACATATCTGTAGTACTCTACAGGAACCTTCTCTGTGTCATTGTGTTTGTGTTTATTGCTAATGATTGAGAACGTTTCTCCTTTGTGTTAGGAGAGAGAACTGGATTGATTAAAGAAAGACAGACAGATAGACAGACTGACTATTTTTGGTATTTTATTAGCTCGCTGAGATTCCTTGTGAACCTCATGCCTACATATCCCTAGTGGAAGTCAGAGCTTAATGTAGTTCGGGGAACTAACTAGGGAAATTAATTATTTTTGGTGCCTTGCTTGAAGCTCAAGGTTGAAGCTTGAATTAAATCTCTGTTTACAGTAAAGAGACATGAAATCATCTTTACAGAGAGGTATTAGTACTATTCTACCACAAACATTTAAAGGAGTGACAGAATAACTGAATTCATTTCATTCAAGAGGGGGAACTTACTTGTGTATGTGCAAGTATACCAGTCAAATGCCTCTTAAATGAAAGAAAGATGCTCATCCAAATTAGGGAAAGTTACCACATGTCTGGGTTTTACTGCCAGCTCATGCCTTTCAAAATCCTAAATGGGAGACTTGATTAAAATTGAAATGAAATGTAATGTTTGTTTGAATGTGGTAGAGTAGTAAAAATATCTCTCTATAGAGATAAGCTATGTCTATCTACTGTATAAAAGATTTGAATTTTAACTGGCTTGTATGAGGCCCAAGCTTGAGGCTTTTTGATTGATTTTATTGACTTATTGAAATAATAACTCTACTAGGGAGAATTTAAACTAAGGAGTTTTTGGTGTTCTGTACAAAGCCCAGAATTGAGGCTGACACTAATTGGAGAGTGTTTATTTGATGGATTTTTATTTGGTGTTCTGTACAAAGCCCAGAATTGAGGCTGACTCTAATTAGGGAGACTCTATTTGTGTGCCTTGTACAAAGCCCAAGGTTGTGGCTAACTGCTAAGGATAACTGAATTTTTGAGACTATGAATGACTCTATTTTGTGTGCCTTGTACAAAGCCCAAGGTTGTGGCTAACTCTAGCTAGGGAAAACATTATTTTCTGCCTTGTACAAAGCCCAAGGTTGTGGCAGACTCTCTGACAAGGGAGTTTTATTGTTTGGTGCCTTGTATGAAGCCCAAGGTTGAGGCTAACTGTTTTTGTTGGTTTTGACTTTATTGAGGAGATTTTATTTATTGAAAGACTGTTTTTCTTTGGAAGCTAACCCTTTCCAGGGATTTTGACTCAGCTGGAGGAATTATTTGGTAAAAGACTGACTTTATCATGTTCTTTGGAAGCTAACCCTTTCCAGGGATTTTTATTGAAATGATTGGCAGAAAGATTATCTAGTCGAGACTTCTTGTTTAAAGCCCAAGATGAAGGCTGACTCATGCTGAGGAGAAAATAAACGTAGATCCTAGACTCTACTAAGGAAGATTGATGAAGATAAGGGTGACAGAGACTGTCCATGTCTCTCATTCCAAAAGGTGTACTCAATGCAAAATTGAGACAAACTTGGCTTGTTAAAAGTCTGGTTTAAATTGGAAGAAAACTCACCAGGGTAGGCTAAAAGGTGACTAAAGACCTGTTCCTATGTTTATAAGAAACCTGATGGGTCCTTGTATACAAGCTCAAGAGGAAGCTGGAAATGCTTTTAAGAAGCCTGTGGGTCCTTGTACAAAGCCCAAGAGGAGGCTAATCGAGGGTCCTTGTTATAGCACAAGAGAAAGCTATGTAGTTTTGAACTTATTTTGGCTCTAAGCAAATGGGTAAGAGGTTTCACCGGGAATAATTCCTCTTTGGGGTGGATGTATCCTATTTTTTTTGGATTCTAAGGTTTTTGCCAAGATGTTTCACCGGGAATAATTCATCTTGGGGGTTTTGAACTACAGATCTCTAATTAGGAAAGAGCCTTCACCGGGAAGACATTCTCAATCCTAGGCCATATTCCTATAATATATATATAGTTTAACTGTCCTAAGGTTTACACTCAGACGTAGTTCTAAACTAATATATGCACAGTTTATATTTGACAGTAATTTAAATAAAGACTGTAAATTGAAAGCTTGTAAAGCCTAACCTGGATGGAGTGGAGGCCTTTGGAGAAGTATGTACAGAGCCTCAACAATAATTTTTGTTGTTTTGTTGATAACAGTTGAATATATATATATATATGATAAACAGTTAATGGTTTTTGAAAACAGAAGAAGTGAAGATGGACAAAGGTCACATAGGTATCTGAAGAGTTTCACCGGGAATAATGCCCTTCAAATACCAGAAGAATGTTTTGAAAATAGAAAGAAGATTTTGAAAATACAGTTTTGAAAACAAGCTAAGAAGAGAAGGTTTTTGGGACTTACACTCTATTAGAGGCCCAGTACTTTATAGTACTGGTTATAAAAACAGTTGGAAAATGATTTAGAATGATACAAGGTTTTGTTGTTTGAAAACCCTAATCATTTGACTTATTCGGAGATTGAAAACAGTTTTGAAAATTGACAAAAGTCAACTTAATTAAGGTAAAGATGAAGATCTATGCCTAATTAAAACCTAAACAAACAGGGTTTTATCATAAACCTTATTTACAAAATGATTAGGTTAAAACAAAGTGAATATATATTTAAAGTATTTAAGAAAAACACTTAAAACATACTATTTTAAACCTAATAAAAATATATGAAATAAATAATATTTTTATGATTTTTTTTATTATTCACAAAATAGATATATTAAATGACAAGTGTGTGAAAAATGAAGTGAAAATAAATTAATTTGATAGGTTAAATAATTGGTTAAAGTTGTGAAGAAAATAAATGGGAAAAAGTGGTAAAAAATAGGGTTTTGTCACCAACCAGGTTTGAACCCACGCCCTTTGTATTACCAGCCCAAAACAACACCACTGAGCCAACGCGCACTTGGTGTCATATGCATGGTTCCATTGCAATTCATATATTACTCAAATGCATAGAAGTGAAAAAAGAAATAAAATCAAAAGGTCTGGGGCGAGGGGGATTCGAACCCCAGACCTTGGGCACGCGCAACACACAAACACTCTTTACCACTGGGCTATCACGTTTTAGTCGTTAATGAAACAGGTATCAATCAAAATAAAATAAACTTAGACCTGAGTTTGAAAATTGCGCGCCACCACCATCTTCGTCTTCAACCTCAAGCTCTCAAATTTCAAATTTATGAACTTGCTCATTTCTCAACCATTTGCAAAGATGTAAAGACCAAACTTGCTCTAAATTCACTCACGATTCTAAATATGTAACTATCATAAATTTATATCAACTATATCTAACTAATTTACCAGAAATCGTGAAGAACCCTAAAACTTAAAAATCAAATTAAATGGCTATGCTGAAAGATAAATGAATGATGATAGAGGGTTTTCAATCCTCTGATGATGCTGAACAAGATAGAATCGAGCTATTTCTTAAAGAATGCTTAAATTAAAGAGATGAGGTTCAGAAACTTACCTCTGAAAATGGAAGTCGTGAGGATGATAGAGAGCAACTGAGCTTGCATGAATGATCCCAAAAGCTTCCTTGTGACTCAGTGATGCTAACTGAATGCTTTTAGTAACCTCAATCTTCCTGAATTACTCTATGGACCTCCCTCGATTTCAGCTTCAAGTGAACATGGAGGGTGATGATTCTTGAGTTACAGATGAGCTGCAGCCATCTGAACAGCTTCACTACCTCCTATGGAACGTGCCTGGATGCTTAGCTTGATTGGAAACCTTCTGAATTGCACTATGGACCTCCAACTGCAACTGCTCCTAAGTGAGAGCAACAATGGTGTTCCTCCATTTGCAGAAATGATCCAGGTGCTTGGATCACCTCAAATGACCTCCCTTGAGATGTTAGAATGCTTACTTTCCAAAGATAAGCTCTGGTTTGAAGAAATCGATTCTTCTTGCCAAAGAACTTTGAAAAACAATAAGCATGAGAAGAGAAAGAGAAAGCAAGGAATATGGTTGCTTTGGTGTGTTTTTCTACTGAAGTATGCTCTCCTATTTATAGGCAAATGACTCAGTACTGATTGAGAGAGTGAGCTTGCTTAGTGAAGCAAGTTTGGTTTCTTAGCCATGAAGAAATTTCAAAGAATATCCAAGTGTGATCATTGCATTTTCGAGCCAGCTCCTCCATCCATTGATTCTATCTGATCTTAGGGAACATTTCAGATGCAAAGTGAGCTCTAATTGGTTGGTGAGAAGATTCCTTGGGTGATTCATCAATTTGCCATAAATTCACAAATGTAATCATTACATAATCACATGTTTTTGTTTTAGGAATCTTCCTCAATTATCATGGCATGGTGAAAATGAATGCATGGCATGTTTTTAGATGTGTTATGGGTCGTGTAGCATCCATATTTGAGGTCATGTGCACAAAATTTCAAAGTTCAAAAATGATGCATGACCTATAATTTCACTTCATGAGGCCAACTTTGAACAAGCATAACTCTTAGCTCAAAATGAATTTGGAGAAGGTTGAACACAATTTGGAAAGCCCTAAACATCTACTTCAAATCATTAGTTTGGAGTTTCTTCAAAATCCTTTGGCAAATTTGTGAAAAATGAGGCCAAAGTTGGAAGAAAACTAGGTTAAAACACTTAGAAAAATTTCTAAGTGTTTATGACCTAAAACTCCAAAACTTCTAAAACTCTTAAATGATTGATCTTTTGAAAAAAGTTCCTTTGTAAGATGTTGTTTTATTTTGCAAGATCTACAACTTTCATGTTGGAAGTTTTTTGAGTTGTGTAGGTGAAATTTTGAGTTCTCACCATGCCTTAAAAAACCCTAATTCCCGACTTTTTGCTCCTTGATGAATTTCTTTGAATTTCTTTGGTCAAATGACTTTACCATCCATATATTGATGATATTGATCCTTGAAAGTCATTTTTTGACCAAAGATCTCAAAAGTCAATGGTGATCCTATACAGTTGACTTTTTCCAGATAAGGTGAGATTTTGGACTTTTGTGTAGAATCAAGATCTTTTCCTCAAATGAATGATGTAAATGGATTATATTGAGGTAGTAGAGATTCTTGAATCATGTCTTGAGTTTTGGATTCATGCCCTGATTAAAAGTCAACTATCCTGGTGAATTAGGTCAAAAACCCTAATTGTCGACCAGATGAAAATAATGACTGTAGACTTTGAAATGAGGTGTGATGTCCAGTGGATCTTGTCATATGAGTTATTTGAAGATGATTGATGTCTTTGAATGATCCCCTAGGGCTTTTTATGTTTTCCCAAAGGTGATCCCTGATTTTAGTCCTTGATAAGGCTCAAAACCCTAGTTTGTGGATCTGAGTAATTTTGTACTTATATGACTGGGTGTCTAATCAATCATAGGTGAAATAATGAAGCTCTTGAGTCTTATGATTTTATTAGAGACTATTCCTCCTATTGATTGATCCTTTGCCTGAGTTTTCCTGTCTTTGAACACCCTCGATTGAATGTCAGACTGCTCTAAGTACTTACTCTGACTTGATGAAAATCCTGAAGATATGCCATCTCAGGGGGGTCAAAAATTAGGGTATGACAGATGCCCCTATTTAAGTTTCTTTTATCTTGAGGGAGAGAGATTGATATCTCGATCTCTCCTGCGTAAAAGAGACTTAAATATCGAGGAATGCCCGAATTTCTGGGCGCTCCTGAGATGTTGTAATTGACATAATCTTTGCATGACTTTGATCCCGTTGTCGCACTCGGCAGGGATGAGGAGACAAACTTCTGCAGAAATACTTGATGTGGATTCTGGCGAATGGATGGCAGTGTAGGATGCGCAATCCATCTTCTTTAACTAAGTGTTGATACTTAGAAAAAGGTAAACAACTTCCCCCTTGTTTCGGATGTCCATATCTCGAAACTGGTCTTAGTTGTGTTTGGACAATATCTCAGATAAAGAGAAAATTTCCAACGGTTTGTTTCCTCATCAAACTTCTTACCAGCACTTAGAGGTAAGATACCATTTGATGGTAATAAAGAAACTTCAAGGGTTTGTTTCCTCATTAAACTTCTCATCAGCACTTGGAGATGAGATACCATTTGACGGTAATAAAGAAACTTCAAGGTTTGTTTCCTCATCAAACTTCTTACCAGCACTTGGAGGTAAGATACCATTTGATGGTAATAAAGAAACTTCAAAGGTTTGTTTCCTCATCAAACTTCTTACCAGCACTTGGAGGTAAGATACCATTTGATGGTAATAAAGAAACTTCAAAGGTTTGTTTCCTCATCAAACTTCTCATCAGCACTTGGAGGTAAGATACCATTTGACGGTAATAAAGAAACTTCACCATCTTCCCTTTTGACTCGGCATCTTTGAAAGATTGTCATATGGGCCCGCGCTCTTTTGAGGGGCTAATGACTTTGTTTGAAGGCGGACGAACTGTTTTCGGGGTGAAAACTGCCATCCGTCAACTGGTGCCTGGGGAATCAACAAACTGTTTTCCTAAGAGGAAAACTACCATTCATCGACTCTGTGGGGAACTAAGCATCCCAGAAATAGACAAACCGTTTGAAGAAACTGCCGTTTGTCGATCTCTTGAGTATTTAACAGACAAACTGTCTTTCCTTGGGGAACGACTACCATTTGTTGACTCCGCTGGGGATCATGAACTATCTTCTGGACGAAGACTACCATTCACTGATTCTGCTGGGGGGAATCATTTGTCAATCTTGCTGGGAGATTCTGAATTACTTTCAAAAAGGGGCATTTCCGGATCTTGCTGGGAAAATACCAAATTTGTAGGGAATTCCAAAATGCGAAGCAGACTGTCTTATCTGAAGAAGACTGTCGAGTGTCGCTCTACAGGAGAATCTCGGCTGAGGATTTCCAAAAGTGAACAAACTATCTCTTTGAGGGAGACTACCATCTATTGACTTGCTTGGGGAGATCCTTGTGTATGAACTGTTGTCTCGAAGGAAAAAGTTTCTCCGGAACTTGCAGGGGAAACTCGAGTCCATGCCTCAATGACTTAGGCATTCACAGGATCAAAGCCTGATTCGACTATGCAATTATGATGTAATGTATGCATGAATATTATGACAATGATAAAATGTAAAGTGAATGTGAATGGAATTGTCGCGGATGTAAAATCCTATGATACGACTGAAATTCTTGTGGATCAGAAGATGTCCTCTTCTTGGAGTTCGAACTCCGTTGGGAATATCTGGTTATCAGTTGTCCGCTGTCCGAAGTAAGTAGTATGAATTGAAGTAAAGATCCGTCATCGGGAGATGTTCGCAAAGCGACCTCATGGGGAAATCTTGGTTCCCGGAGTCTCAACCGTTCTCGGAGCAACTATTTGCATTCTTCCTATTGTTTGTAAACCTCAGAAAGAAATTTCACCTTTATTTTTGCAAGTAAATTCATTTTATTTTTATGAAAACATTTGTTTCAAGAAAATGACTGTTTAAATTTAAAATGCATTTCAAGAAACTGAATAAGACTAGATCGCAAAGGAAAGCACAAGGCTCAAATTATTATATATGGAATGGTAATCAGCCAAATGCTTGATTCCATGGAGTATTTACAAAGTGGGAAATTGGTAATTTTTTTGGGAAAAGGGCTACGATGAAACGTGACGACCGTTATCTTTCCCTTCCACTCCAAGTCGCGCTGTATTCGTGCTTCGTAGAAGATGACCTACTGCTGATGAACACTCCGCTATGGATTTTGAATGATCAAGTTTGTCCTGAACACAGTTACTTGCCATATATCCCTAACTTTTGCGTAAACTACCCCTTTCGGGTTTTAAGTCTACCGGGATTGATTAATTATTTTTTATGTCTCTAACTTTTGCCTGAATCGCCCTTTCGGGTTTTCGATTCACCGAGACGCTCTTTTTTGCCTAAGCCGCTCTTTGCGAGTTTTCAACTTAGCGAGCCGTTCTTTTAATTATTTAGGCGAAGTATTTCTTGACTGCGTCGACGTTCACAGGACGGGTGAATTCTTCTCCATCCATAGTCGTGAGTATTAAGGCTCCTCCTGAGAAAGCTCTCTTGACCACGTAGGGGCCATCATAATTGGGAGTCCATTTCCCTCTCGAATCTGTGAGAAAAGATTGAATCTTTTTGAGTACAAGGTCGCCTTCTTTGATTGTGCGAGGTCGAACCTTTTTGTCGAAAGCTTTCTTCATTTTTTGTTGATATAGCTGTCCGTGGCATAAAGCTGTCATGCGCTTTTCTTCGATTAAGTTCAATCCATCGAATCTGCTTTGACACCACTCGGCTTCTGTTAATTTTGCTTCCATCAAGACTCTCATTGATGGAATCTCAACCTCTATTGGTAGGACTGCCTCCATGCCATATACAAGGGAGAAAGGAGTTGCTCCAGTCGAAGTACGTACTGATGTACGGTAACCATGAAGAGCATATGGGAGCATTTCATGCCAATCCTTGTAAGTGATGACCATCTTCTGAATGATTTTCTTGATGTTTTTGTTAGCTGCTTCTACAGCTCCATTCATCTTTGGCCTATAAGGAGATGAGTTGTGATGTTCAATCTTGAATTCTTCACAAAGCTCCTTCATCATTTTGTTATTCAAATTTGACCCATTGTCAGTGATTATCTTGCTAGGAACGCCGTAGCGACAGATGATGTGATTCTTGATAAACCTGACGACAACTTGTCTTGTAACGTTTGCATATGAAGCTGCTTCAACCCATTTGGTGAAATAGTCTATGGCTACCAAGATGAAGCGATGTCCGTTGGACGCTTTTGGTTCGATCATTCCAATCATGTCGATTCCCCACATGGAGAAAGGCCAAGGGGAAGAGAGTATGTTGAGAAGAAATGATGGCACATGAATTTTATCGGTGTAGATCTGACATTTGTGACACCTCCTTGCGTACTGGTAGCAATCTGACTCCATTGTCAGCCAATAATATCCTGCTCTCAGTATTTTCCTTGTCATGGTATGTCCATTGGTGTGAGTACCAAAGGAACCTTCATGTATTTCTCTCATGAGTATGTCTGCTTCTTTTCTGTCAACGCATCTGAGCAGAACCATGTCGAAGTTTCTCTTGTACAGAACATCTTCATTCAGGAAGAATCTACAAGCTAACTTTCTCAAAGTCTTTCTATCTTTCTTTGACGCCCCAAGAGGGTACTCTTGCTTTTGAAGAAATTTCTTGATGTCGTGATACCACGGTTTGTCGTCGATGATTGCTTCTACTGTGAAAACATGAGCGGGCCTATCCAGGCGCATAACATCGATCTGAGGAACGTCATTCCAATGATTTATCCTAATCATGGAAGAGAGTGTGGCTAATGCATCAGCCAAGTTGTTTTCTTCACGAGGAATGTGATGAAAATCTACCCTGTCGAAGAATGGTAACAATCTTCTTGCGTAGTCTTTGTAAGGAATTAGCCCTGGTTGGCGTGTTTCCCATTCTCCTTTGATTTGATTGATGACCAAAGCAGAATCACCATATACATCCAAGTGTTTGATTCTTAGATCCATGGCTTCTTCGAGACCCATGATGCAAGCTTCATATTCGGCCTCATTGTTTGTGCATTTGAAAGTTAATCTGGCAGTAAATGGAATATGGGTACCCTGAGGTGTAACAATGATTGCCCCAATTCCTCGTCCATAAGCATTGACAGCTCTGTCAAAGATTAAGCCCCACTGGGATCCTATCTCAGGTCCTTCGTCTGGTAGTGGCTCATCGTAATCTTTCATCTTGAGGTACATGACGTCTTCGTCCGGAAAGTCGAAACTGGTTGATTCATGACCATTGAGTGGGTGGTGAGCCAGGTGCTCAGCTAGAATGCTTCCCTTCACGGCTTTCTGTACGTGATACTCAATGTCATATTCTGATAACAACATCTGCCAACGGGCAATTCTCCCGGTTAAGGCAGGCTTCTCAAAGATGTACTTGATTGGATCCATATGATAGATCAAACAAGTAGTATGTCGAATCATGTACTGGCGGAGACGCTTGGCAGCCCAGGCCAAAGCACAACACGTCTTCTCGAGCATGGAGTAGCGGGATTCACAATCAGTGAATTTCTTGCTCAGGTAGTAGATGGCATGCTCTTTTCTCTTTGTCTCGTCTTGCTGTCCAAGGACACAACCCATGGAATCTTCTAGACGGTTAAGTACATTATCAAAGGTCTTCCTTCCACAAGAGGAGACAAGATGGGTGGTTCGAGCAGATATTCTTTAATGCTGTCGAACGCTTTCTGACAATCGTCTGTCCAGACGCAACTTTGATTTTTCCGTAGAAGTTTGAAAATAGGAGCGCAAGTTGCAGTCATGAGATATATGAATCTCAAGATGTAATTCAGACGTCCAAGAAATCCTCTAACTTGTTTCTCGGTTCTGTGCGAAGGCATTTCTTGAATCGCCTTGACTTTGTCTGGATCTACTTCAATTCCTCGTTTGCTGACAATGAAACCAAGGAGTTTTCCTGAGTAGACACCAAAGGTACACTTGTTGGGGTTCAGGCGAAGCTGAAACTTCTGTAAGCGTTGAAATAACTTTGTCAAATTTTGTATGTGATCTTCTTCATTTTCTGATTTGGCAATCATGTCATCCACATAGAATTCCACTTCTTTATGCATCATGTCGTGGAAAAGTGTAGTCATGGCCCTTTGATAAGTTGCCCCTGCGTTCTTCAGTCCAAAAGGCATAACTCGATAGCAGAACGTGCCCCAGGGGGTGATGAAAGCTGTTTTTTCCATGTCTTCAGGTGCCATTTTGATTTGGTTGTATCCTGAAAATCCGTCCATGAATGAGAAAACTTTGGATTTTGCTGTACTGTCTACCAACATATCAATATGTGGTAAAGGAAAATCATCCTTAGGGCTAGCTTTGTTCAAATCTCTGTAGTCGACGCACATGCGGACTTTTCCGTCTTTCTTAGGAACGGGAACAATGTTAGCTAACCACTGAGGGTATTCTGAAGTGACGAGGAAACCTGCGTTGATCTGCTTTTGAACTTCCTCTTTGATTTTCATGGCCATCTCCGGATGAGTTCTTCTTAAGTTTTGCTTGACCGGAGGGCATTCTGCTTTTAATGGCAAGTGATGCTCCACTATACTGGTATCCAACCCTGGCATATCTTGATAAGACCAAGCAAAGACATCTGAGAATTCTTTGAGCAGCTGTATCAAACTCTCTCTGATCTCTGAACTGAGCGAAGCTCCAATCTTAACCTCTTTTCTGTTTCCATCGGAACCAAGGTTAATGATCTCTAGAGGCTCATTGTATGGCTGAATGGCCTCTTCCTTTTGTTGAAGTAACCGTGAAATTTCCTTTGATATTTCTTCGTCTTCTTCTTCCTCTGCCTCGAATACAGGAAACTCAAAGCTTGGAGAAGTCATACGGTCGTTCGTTTCAACGGGGTATTTTATGATTAATCTGCATATGTGTGATAAGTTTTATTTAGACAACGAGGGAAGACTCGGTGTATGCAGTTAATGAAATATTTTGATGTTTTTTAGGGATGTTTTTTAGGATTACCAATTTCCGAAAAAAGAAAAGGAAAAACTAAACGAAGGAACAGAATGACATTTTTATTTATGGACAGTCATTTTTTGAAACAAAGACCCTATAAAACAAAACTCTATTGCTTTGGGCGAAGCAAAGAGGGACATTTTCCTAAGAAATAGTAAAATGCAAAGCCCTATGAAACATCTCTTCACCCTGGGCTATGGTGAGAGGACAAAATAACGGTGAAAGTTCCTACTTAGGAGTGCGAACAACAGTTGAAACTTCAACAGCTGTCCAGTAGTGGCGAACCCCATTGTGCACTAAGTAATCTGGAACCTTAGGCTTAAGCTGGCCTGTGGTAGGTCTTGATTTACCAACCACTGTCTTTGCAACACTCAGACGGTCTTCTTCTACTTCAGCAGACTGAGCGGTGTGAGCATACCCATTTCCAAGTGGAGTATGTCGGTTTTTCTTTTGAGGAAACTTCCAATATTCTGAATGGAGAGACTCGTTGTCGGAGACACTTTCGAGATCATCCTCTTATGTATTTTGGTCTTGCTCTTCTCCCAAGATGGCATTGACTAGATATGTGAACTCTAAATCCGTAGCCTCGGAGGGTGACTTGGGGATATAATCCTCAATGATGATTTCACCAGTCGATGATGATGAATAGCAAGGGTTATACATCTCTTTTGGCTGAGAGAGGTATTCATAATCAATGTTCCATCCAGTTGGAGCAATGTCTTCAAGAAAGATTCTTGAACTTTCAGGAGCGGAGTATTTCACCATGTAGTCGAATTTTCCGCTTGGTTCTCCTAATGTATCCCAAGTCTCTTCGGGGATAGGAGGAATTTCTTCTGATGAACCATGACTTCTGGTGGTGAAGCTGTCAGTAACTTCATCACTGCTTGGTTGAGTCTTACTTTCAAATCCTTTAGTCGGATAACAGCAAGGTGGATCAGACTCTGGTAGGGAGATATATCCTGCTCTGTTAAGATAGGATAACCACTCCTCTTCATCGGTGTTTTCCGTACCGATGGTATTGACTGTTTGTTGAACAGGTTGAAGAAAACCTCCACTGCAGAAAGTTTCTTGAATGGGGAGAACTACCTCAATCCCTGGGATAGCTTTCGATGATGTCGGAAAGAATCCAATTCCTGTTCTGTTCTTGTTGTTGGTAGGAATATTAATGTGCCCCCATCCACTGGTAGTACCATCCTTTACAACTTGGATTGCATCTTTGTATGAAGAGATAGACGCTGCTTTCTCCTTTCCTTTGTCCAAGGAAAGTGCTTGGAATTTAGTTCCAACAACTTCTTTTGGTTCTATGTCGGAGAATGATGACAGGTTGCTGACGATCAGAGCTCGTTCTCCACATACGGTTACCAATTTGTCATTTCTTATGAACTTCAGTTTCTGATGAAGTGTTGAAGTAATTGCCCCAGCCTCATGAATCCATGGGCGACCTAGCAAACAACTGTATTGTGCTGGAATGTCCATAACCTGGAAAGTGATTTTGAACGTCTGAGGTCCAATAGTTATGGGAAGATCTACTTCTCCGAAAACTGACTTTCTTGATCCATCAAATGCTTTGACGATGACATGACTTTTTCTTAGAGGGTAATCTTCGAAAGATAATCTTGACAATGTTGATTTAGGCATGACGTTGAGAGAGGATCCATTGTCTATTAGGACTCCTGTGAGTGTATCACCCATGCAGCCAACTGAGATGTGAAGTGGAAGATTGTGGTCCACCCCTTCTTCAGGAAGATCTTCGTCACAGAAACTTAGGTTAGTTCCGGCGGAGATGTTGGCAATGATGTTGTTGAATTGGCTTATAGTAACACTTGGTTCTACGAAAGCTTGTTCCAAAACTTTCTGTAGAGCTTCCCTATGAGCTTCAGAACTCAATAGCAGGGAAAGAACAGAAATCCTAGACGGAGTATGTAGTAATTGATCTATAATGTTGTATTCACTCCTCTGGATTAACTTCAAGATCTCATCATTTTCTTTCGCTTGAACAGCATTGGTCGGATGATTGTCTTGCCTATGTGGTACTTCCTCTGAAGGTTTCTCCACATTTTTTGTTGTTCTGTTGAAGACTCGTCCACTTCTGGTGACTCGACTAACATCAGCAATGTTGACAACAGACAGTAATGGTATTTCCTTACCATTTTCAATGAATGTAGCGTTGTACTTGTATGGTATAGCCTTGTCAGACTCATACGGTACAGGACCTGGTAAGTAGATGACTAGTGGCGCAACTGCTGCCTTCCTGCTATCATACTTAACTTGCATAGGTTCAACTTGATTAATTTGAGGAGATACGGTAAAGACTTCATCATCTTCTCTGTTGGCAAGAACAGTAATGGTATTGTCATCCATCAGCTTTTGAATGTCGTTGCGAACACGCAAACATCCTCGTGAATTTCTTCGACAGATTTCGCATCTACTGTAAGCGTGGAAATCTGTTCCAAAGTAGGCAAGTCCATTTAAAGTTTTGTGGAACCTGACTACCGATCCTTCAAGATCTTCAACTTTGTAGATTTTGTATTCTCCTGGACATCCTTGAACCATGTTGACGTCGTACTCAGTTCTGACTCGGATATGTTGAATCCATCCTAAGTCCATTTGTTCTTGTAATGCAGCTTGAACTACGGCACATCCTTGATTATTCTTTGAACAAATATCACATGTGAAGTAGTTGTGAGGTGGTACATGACCGTACCCAGCTTGTTTAGCGTGCATCTTAACAAGATTTTCCCCTATCTGACGAATGTCGTAGATTTGAATGACGTTGGGGTGTTGATCTATCAGATTTACTGAAGCTTCTTTATGCTGCGGCAAAGGATTTGCTTGGACATTTGGATTAGTATCTTTGAAGGATAGCATTCCGCTTTTCACTAATCGTTGGACGTCAATCTTGAAAGGGAAACGGTTCTCAATATTGTGACCTGGTGCCCCTTGATGATAGGGACAAGATTGGTCAGCCTTATACCATGGTGAGGAACTGTTTGTAGGATTTGGAGGACTTCTCGTCTGAATGAGTCCTTTTGCCAGTAATGTTGGAAACAATTCTGCATACGGCATTGGTACGGGGTCAAAGGCAGGATACCTTGGAGCCCGATTGTTGTGATTTGGAGGTCGAACCTGCTGCTGAGGTTGCTGCGACCTTTGTTGAGTTTGTTGTTGCGAGACCTGAGGTTGATAAGCTGGCGCTGAGTTAACCACCGGAGTTATTGTTGCAACTTGAGGTTGGAATTTCTTCTTGATTTTGTGCAAGACATTGCTGACATCTTGATCCTTTTTCTTCTGGAAAGAACTTCCATACTTCCTTGGACCAACAGAAGATTCTGGTTCTTTGTTCAAGCGTCCTTCTCGAACTGCTTCTTCTAAACGTACACCCATGTATACCATCTCGGTAAAGTCACTTGGTGCACTTGCAACCATTCGTCCGTAGTAAAATGGACTTAAAGTTTTGAGATAGATTTTTGTCATTTCTTTCTCTTCAAGTGGTGGACAAATTTGAGCAGCAACTTCACGCCATCTTTGAGCGTATTCCTTGAAGCTTTCTCTATCCTTTTGAGTCATGGCCCGGAGTTGATCTCTGTCGGGAGCCATATCCAGATTGTACTTATACTGTTTGACGAAGGCCTCTCCGAGGTCTCGAAAAGTACGAATCTCTGAACTGTCCAAGTTCATGTACCATTTGAGTGCAGCACCAGTCAGGCTGTCTTGAAAATAATGAATGAGTAATTGTTGATTATCAGTCTGAGTTGACATTCTTCGAGCGTACATTACGAGATGACTTTGCGGGCATGAATTCCCTTTGTACTTCTCGAACTCTGGTACTTTGAATTTGTGAGGAATCTTAACATTTGGAACCAGACAGAGGTCTGCAGCATTCTTTCCAAATAGATCTTGTCCTCGGAGAGTCTTGAGTTCCTTCTGCATTTGCAGAAACTGTTCTTGGAACTCGTCCAATCTTTCATACACGCCAGCATCCTCACTTGGAGCGTGATGATATACTTGTCCGCCTTGCGGGGGAAAAGTATGCATAATGGGCTGTGGAGAAGCCATGACAGCAGATCTTGGAATCTCAGCGTTCTGTTGTGCGAAACCCATTGCCGTTGCTCTTGGAACTTCAATTTCCAGAGGTTTGTAACCCTCCGGTGGACGCATATCCATGGTGACTTTTGGAACTTCAGAAGCTGGAGGTATGTACCTTTCTGGAGTAAAGTTATACGGCATGCCCCAAGGTCGATCAGGCGGCATGGTATACTGAGGAATAGGAGTAGAAACAATCTCGGAAACCACAGTCCTTTGCAGTTCTTCTGGCGTTGGTTGATTCTGTGCAACTACCAGGGCTTCTACCATACTATTGAGCCTTTCAACAGTACCTTTGAGAGTATTAATCTCTTCTCTGAGTTCTTCATTCTCTTGCTCAAAGTCTTCCATTCTTTTCTTGCGACTTGAACGAGTGTTATATGGATGAGACAGCTTGAAAGTCTTGGTTCACCTCCTTCTCCTCCTCTCTTTCTGGAGAAAGGAAAGTAACTCTTGGATCCGCGACAATTCTCGTGTCAGTGCGTACGACTAAAGCGATGTATGATATGCAATTAAGTTAATTATTTTTCAAGGAAACACCATAATTACGTTATGAAACATCAAAACTTTATTAATTAAGCGAAAACGCCGTTTTTACACACTTTGAAAATGGAAATACAGAGAAACTGAGAGAAAGGACTCTAAAACTTGGATGATGAGCCGACTTCACGTTCTAACATCTTCTTCTGTTTCTTGAGCTGAGCGTTCTCTGACGTGAGCTGATCGATGATCCAGGAAGCAGGAGGGATATGATGAGAAAGTGACGATTGTGTCACTTGTCGATCGAGCACTTCAAGTAACACATCCTTCCTTCTTAGGATGTTTTGAATCTCAACATTTTCCGTGTTGACAATTCGATACTTGTTCCTCCAAGCATTCCTTCCTTGGCATACCTTGTTTAATGCCGCTTGCAGTTTTTCAACATCGGTGGAGAAAAGGTAAATTGGTTCCCTTAGGGGAATAGGTTCTTGATTTTGATATGGCATCTTGAGCTTGAATGCTCTGACGCGTACCCATTGAAGGTAAGGATCCAGGGAGATGCAAAGATGTTTTCCTAACAATCTTCTCCCTTTGCTGTGAACAAGACGCCAGGCTTGGACAATTTCCTTCTTCAGCATGTTGCCATGATCGTCGATGTTCTTGAAGAACAGACCCTCCAATTGGATGTTACTTGGTATATTTTTCATGGGATAGCCGTATTGACGACGGACTAAAGCTGGATTGTAACTGATCCCTCCCTTAGTTCCAATAAGGGGTACGTTGGGGAAACTTCCGCAACTGAAGATGATCTTGGTTTCGTCGTTGTCAGGACTACACCACTCAATGTCCGTATGAGTGAGGGATATGATTTTCTGTGACCAGTAAAGGCCATCCCTCATATTCCAGAAAGTGCTAGACTTCGGTAGGTGTGAAACGAACCATTCGTATAACAACGGTACGCAGCATGTGATTAATCCTCCTCGCTGCAGGTTTCTTGAATGCACAGAGTGATAAGCATCCGCAAGCAAGGTTGGAACTGGATTTCCAATTAAGAAGATCTTAATTGCATTGATGTCGACGAAATCGTTAATGTTAGGGAACAAAAACAATCCGTAGATAAGCAAAGCCAAGACTTCCTCAAAAGCGCTCATATCTTGGATGCTGACGAAGTACCGAGCTTGATCAAACAGGAATTTGGAGGGCAATCCTTGAATTCCTCCTCTACTCACCATATGAGTTCTGATGTCGACTACGTTCAAAGGAGTAGTTGCAGCAATGATAATGTCGTCAGGATTCTTTTCCAAACCGGAGTACGGATCTTGCGCGTACACGGGTATTCCAATCAGACGAGAGTAATCCTCCAACGTAGGCATGAGCTGATAATCTGGAAAGGTGAAGCAGTGATACGTTGGATCGTAAAACTGTACCAAGGTGGGAAGGATCCCATCCACCATGTTGGTATTGAGCAAAGGCAGAAGTTTTCCATACTTCTCCTTGAAAGCCTGGGGGTTGACCACCAGTTTTCCGAGCTTTCCCAGTTCCTCGACCTGGGGAATCTTGAAGGTGTATTTCCTAGCTCTCTTTCTTCCGTAATCCATGGTATAGATCCTTAAGTCCTTTCTCCGTTTCTCTCTTTCTATGAAGTTCAAAACGTTCGTTATTTAGTTTCCTTGAAAAACGACTCGAAAAAGACTCTTTTTTGCTTTTAGTTGTTTATTAATGAATGATGCATGAATGCATGAATGCACACACAAGAGTTTTTAAACAAACATGGCGTTGAAGGGTACAGTGGTCATGAAGTCAAAACGCAAACCCCGCCCCAATGGTAAACTAAGGTTAAGGATTTTTGTACCTGTAGAACGGGTTCTAGGGGTCTCAGAGTTTTTGCTCAACCTTAAAGATACGTTGATTGGTATCTTAGCTTAGCTTAGCTTGCTGCCTCCGATTCAAAAATCACCACGTCCCTTCAATAAAAGATCATAGTCCCTTCGAGTTGCCTACGATAAATATGATCTCGTCCCTCGAATAAATGGTGATAGTCCCTTCGAATGTGTGGTGGTCGTTTTCTTTACCTCCCCGTTTCACTTGGGAGGACGGCACGCTAAACCCTTCACGCGAAATTTGGAAGGAGAATGCGCCCGTGGTGGGATGAATTTTATTTCAGTTCTTCCTACGATATCACACGAACTTTCTTATTTGTCCTACGAGTAGGAAAGGGAAAAAAAGATCTCAACTAAACCCTAGGAGTTTGCTAAGTGTGGGGATTTCACCTAGACTAGAAATTCTGGAGTCCGGGGGGTCGGTTATACATAGGGAAGTGTTTAAACACCCTACATATCTGTAGTACTCTACAGGAACCTTCTCTGTGTCATTGTGTTTGTGTTTATTGCTAATGATTGGGAAAGTTTCTCCTTTGTGTTAGGAGAGAGAATTGAATTGATTAAAGAAAGACAGACAGATAGACAGACTGACTATTTTTGGTATTTTATTAGCTCGCTGAGATTCCTTGTGAACCTCATGCCTACATATCCCTAGTGGAAGTCAGAGCTTAATGTAGTTCGGGGAACTAACTAGGGAAATTAATTATTTTTGGTGCCTTGCTTGAAGCTCAAGGTTGAAGCTTGAATTAAATCTCTGTTTACAGTAAAGAGACATGAAATCATCTTTACAGAGAGGTATTAGTACTATTCTACCACAAACATTTAAAGGAGTGACAGAATAACTGAATTCATTTCATTCAAGAGGGGGACCTTACTTGTGTATGTGCAAGTATACCAGTCAAATGCCTCTTAAATGAAAGAAAGATGCTCATCCAAATTAGGGAAAGTTACCACATGTCTGGGTTTTACTGCCAGCTCATGCCTTTCAAAATCCTAAATGGGAGACTTGATTAAAATTGAAATGAAATGTAATGTTTGTTTGAATGTGGTAGAGTAGTAAAAATATCTCTCTATAGAGATAAGCTATGTCTATCTACTGTATAAAAGATTTGAATTTTAACTGGCTTGTATGAGGCCCAAGCTTGAGGCTTTTTGATTGATTTTATTGACTTATTGAAATAATAACTCTACTGGGGAGAATTTAAACTAAGGAGTTTTTGGTGTTCTGTACAAAGCCCAGAATTGAGGCTGACTCTAATTGGAGAGTGTTTATTTGATGGATTTTTATTTGGTGTTCTGTACAAAGCCCAGAATTGAGGCTGACTCTAATTAGGGAGACTCTATTTGTGTGCCTTGTACAAAGCCCAAGGTTGTGGCTAACTGCTAAGGGTAACTGAATTTTTGAGACTATGAATGACTCTATTTTGTGTGCCTTGTACAAAGCCCAAGGTTGTGGCTAACTCTAGCTAGGGAAAACATTATTTTCTGCCTTGTACAAAGCCCAAGGTTGTGGCAGACTCTCTGACAAGGGAGTTTTATTGTTTGGTGCCTTGTATGAAGCCCAAGGTTGAGGCTAACTGTTTTTGTTGGTTTTGACTTTATTGAGGAGATTTTATTTATTGAAAGACTGTTTTTCTTTGGAAGCTAACCCTTTCCAGGGATTTTGACTCAGCTGGAGGAATTATTTGGTAAAAGACTGACTTTATCATGTTTTTGGAGGCTGACCCTTTCCAGGGGTTTTGACTCTTTTGGGGAAATTATCTCCTAGGAGAAATGAATCTTTATTTATTTATTAATTGACTTTGGAGGCTAACCCTTTCCAGGGGTTTTTTATTAACATGAAGGAATGTATGGAAGCTAACCCTTTCCAGGGAATTTTATTGAAATGATGGATTGATTTGGAGGCTAACCCTTTCCAGGGAATTTTATTGAAATGATGGATTGATTTGGAGGCTAACCCTTTCCAGGGATTTTTATTGAAATGATTGGCAGAAAGATTATCTAGTGGAGACTTCTTGTTTAAAGCCCAAGATGAAGGCTGACTCATGCTGAGGAGAAAATAAACGTAGATCCTAGACTCTGCTAAGGAAGATTGATGAAGATAAGGGTGACAGAGACTGTCCATGTCTCTCATTCCAAAAGGTGTACTCAATGCAAAATTGAGACAAACTTGGCTTGTTAAAAGTCTGGTTTAAATTGGAAGAAAACTCACCAGGGTAGGCTAAAAGGTGACTAAAGACCTGTTCCTATGTTTATAAGAAACCTGATGGGTCCTTGTATACAAGCTCAAGAGGAAGCTGGAAATGCTTTTAAGAAGCCTGTGGGTCCTTGTACAAAGCCCAAGAGGAGGCTAATCGAGGGTCCTTGTTATAGCACAAGAGAAAGCTATGTAGTTTTGAACTTATTTTGGCTCTAAGCAAATGGGTAAGAGGTTTCACCGGGAATAATTCCTCTTTGGGGTGGATGTATCCTATTTTTTTTGGATTCTAAGGTTTTTGCCAAGATGTTTCACCGGGAATAATTCATCTTGGGGGTTTTGAACTACAGATCTCTAATTAGGAAAGAGCCTTCACCGGGAAGACATTCTCAATCCTAGGCCATATTCCTATAATATATATATATAGTTTAACTGTCCTAAGGTTTACACTCAGACGTAGTTCTAAACTAATATATGCACAGTTTATATTTGACAGTAATTTAAATAAAGACTGTAAATTGAAAGCTTGTAAAGCCTAACCTGGATGGAGTGGAGGCCTTTGGAGAAGTATGTACAGAGCCTCAACAATAATTTTTGTTGTTTTGTTGATAACAGTTGAATATATATATATGATAAACAGTTAATGGTTTTTGAAAACAGAAGAAGTGAAGATGGACAAAGGTCACATAGGTATCTGAAGAGTTTCACCGGGAATAATGCCCTTCAAATACCAGAAGAATGTTTTGAAAACAGAAAGAAGATTTTGAAAATACAGTTTTGAAAACAAGCTAAGAAGAGAAGGTTTTTGGGACTTACACTCTATTAGAGGCCCAGTACTTTACAGTACTGGTTATAAAAACAGTTGGAAAATGATTTAGAATGATACAATGTTTTGTTGTTTGAAAACCCTAATCATTTGACTTATTCGGAGATTGAAAACAGTTTTGAAAATTGACAAAAGTCAACTTAATTAAGGTAAAGATGAAGATCTATGCCTAATTAAAACCTAAACAAACAGGGTTTTATCATAAACCTTATTTACAAAATGATTAGGTTAAAACAAAGTGAATATATATTTAAAGTATATAAGAAAAACACTTAAAACATACTATTTTAAACCTAATAAAAATATATGAAATAAATAATATTTTTATGATTTTTTTTATTATTCACAAAATAGATATATTAAATGACAAGTGTGTGAAAAATGAAGTGAAAATAAATTAATTTGATAGGTTAAATAATTGGTTAAAGTTGTGAAGAAAATAAATGGGAAAAAGTGGTTAAAAATAGGGTTTTGTCACCAACCAGGTTTGAACCCACGCCCTTTGTATTACCAGCCCAAAACAACACCACTGAGCCAACGCGCGCTTGGTGTCATATGCATGGTTCCATTGCAATTCATATATTACTCAAATGCATAGAAGTGAAAAAAGAAATAAAATCAAAAGGTCTGGGGCGAGGGGGATTCGAACCCCAGACCTTGGGCACGCGCAACACACAAACACTCTTTACCACTGGGCTATCACGTTTTAGTCGTTAATGAAACAGGTATCAATCAAAATAAAATAAACTTAGACCTGAGTTTGAAAATTGCGCGCCACCACCATCTTCGTCTTCAACCTCAAGCTCTCAAATTTCAAATTTATGAACTTGCTCATTTCTCAACCATTTGCAAATATGTAAAGACCAAACTTGCTCTAAATTCACTCACGATTCTAAATATGTAACTATCATAAATTTATATCAACTATATCTAACTAATTTACCAGAAATCGTGAAGAACCCTAAAACTTAAAAATCAAATTAAATGGCTATGCTGAAAGATAAATGAATGATGATAGAGGGTTTTCAATCCTCTGATGATGCTGAACAAGATAGAATCGAGCTATTTCTTAAAGAATGCTTAAATTAAAGAGATGAGGTTCAGAAACTTACCTCTGAAAATGGAAGTCGTGAGGATGATAGAGAGCAACTGAGCTTGTATGAATGATCCCAAAAGCTTCCTTGTGACTCAGTGATGCTAACTGAATGCTTTTAGTAACCTCAATCTTCCTGAATTACTCTATGGACCTCCCTCGATTTCAGCTTCAAGTGAACATGGAGGGTGATGATTCTTGAGTTACAGATGAGCTGCAGCCATCTGAACAGCTTCACTACCTCCTATGGAACGTGCCTGGATGCTTAGCTTGATTGGAAACCTTCTGAATTGCACTATGGACCTCCAACTGCAACTGCTCCTAAGTGAGAGCAACAATGGTGTTCCTCCACTTGCAGAAATGATCCAGGTGCTTGGATCACCTCAAATGACCTCCCTTGAGATGTTAGAATGCTTACTTTCCAAAGATAAGCTCTGGTTTGAAGAAATCGATTCTTCTTGCCAAAGAACTTTGAAAAACAATAAGCATGAGAAGAGAAAGAGAAAGCAAGGAATATGGTTGCTTTGGTGTGTTTTTCTACTGAAGTATGCTCTCCTATTTATAGGCAAATGACTCAGTACTGATTGAGAGAGTGAGCTTGCTTAGTGAAGCAAGTTTGGTTTCTTAGCCATGAAGAAATTTCAAAGAATATCCAAGTGTGATCATTGCATTTTCGAGCCAGCTCCCCCATCCATTGATTCTATCTGATCTTAGGGAACATTTCAGATGCAAAGTGAGCTCTAATTGGTTGGTGAGAAGATTCCTTGGGTGATTCATCAATTTGCCATAAATTCACAAATGTAATCATTACATAATCACATGTTCTTGTTTTAGGAATCTTCCTCAATTATCATGGCATGGTGAAAATGAATGCATGGCATGTTTTCAGATGTGTTATGGGTCGTGTAGCATCCATATTTGAGGTCATGTGCACAAAATTTCAAAGTTAAAAAATGATGCATGACCTATAATTTCACTTCATGAGGCCAACTTTGAACAAGCATAACTCTTAGCTCAAAATGAATTTGGAGAAGGTTGAACACAATTTAGAAAGCCCTAAACATCTACTTCAAATCATTAGTTTGGAGTTTCTTCAAAATCCTTTGGCAAATTTGTGAAAAATGAGGCCAAAGTTGGAAGAAAACTAGGTTAAAACACTTAGAAAAATTTCTAAGTGTTTATGACCTAAAACTCCAAAACTTCTAAAACTCTTAAATGATTGATCTTTTGAAAAAAGTTCCTTTGTAAGATGTTGTTTTATTTTGCAAGATCTACAACTTTCATGTTGGAAGTTTTTTGAGTTGTGTAGGTGAAATTTTGAGTTCTCACCATGCCTTAAAAAACCCTAATTCCCGACTTTTTGCTCCTTGATGAATTTCTTTGAATTTCTTTGGTCAAATGACTTTACCATCCATATATTGATGATATTGATCCTTGAAAGTCATTTTTTGAGAAAAGATCTCAAAAGTCAATGGTGATCCTATACAGTTGACTTTTTCCAGATAAGGTGAGATTTTGGACTTTTGTGTAGAATCAAGATCTTTTCCTCAAATGAATGATGTAAATGGATTATATTGAGGTAGTAGAGATTCTTGAATCATGTCTTGATTTTTGGATTCATGCCCTGATTAAAAGTCAACTATCCTGGTGAATTAGGTCAAAAACCCTAATTGTCGACCAGATGAAAATAATGACTGTAGACTTTGAAATGAGGTGTGATGTCCAGTGGATCTTGTCATATGAGTTATTTGAAGATGATTGATGTCTTTGAATGATCCCCTAGGGCTTTTTATGGTTTCCCAAAGGTGATCCCTGATTTTAGTCCTTGATAAGGCTCAAAACCCTAGTTTGTGGATCTGAGTAATTTTGTACTTATATGACTGGGTGTCTAATCAATCATAGGTGAAATAATGAAGCTCTTGAGTCTTATGATTGTATTAGAGACTAATCCTCCTATTGATTGATCCTTTGCCTGAGTTTTCCTGTCTTTGAACACCCTCGATTGAATGTCAGACTGCTCTAGGTACTTACTCTGACTTGATGAAAATCCTGAAGATATGCCATCTCAGGGGGGGTCAAAAATTAGGGTATGACAGAATGCTAAGGTATCCTTATTGTTGCCTAATGACTATTATATCCTTCCCTTAGACTACCTGCCCTCTTTATGGTAGGGACAGTCTTATGGCGAACGATACTCTCAATGACCCTTTCACATCCAATTGAAAGACTTCCTGCCCTCTCATGGTATGGATAGACTCTTTCGCCCGAAAGACTTAAAGAACACGAAAGACAAACTTAGGGTAGGTAGTTCTCAATTGCTTGCTCAATTCAAATAAAATCAAAATGCTTTTCACACCCCCTTTCAAAACTATTCAAAACAAGGCTACGCTTATTTACAAGCTAAAGTCCTTAACGAAATCTTTTTACTATTCACACACGACACTTTTCAAACAATTCAAATAAACAAGGGAGCTAAGCAATTAAGAGCCCATGGATAACCATGGATGCAAAGGGTGCCTTACACCTTCCCTTTGTATAACTTACCCCCCGAACTCAAAATCTTTCAAAGGTCTTTTTCTGTTCTTTTAGCCTTTATATTAAATTGGATAAAATAAAAGTCGGTGGCGAATCTTGCTATCCGCGACATGTCGATAAAGTCAGTTCACCGTATTACATCGGTGTTCATTCACAAAAAGGTTTGAAATCAAGGTTTTACCGCATGAAAATGAACCTCGATACATGAGAACTTGATTAAAGTTTGCAAACGCAATGCAACAATTAAAATCCACACCGACAACACGGTTTCAAGCTTCTAAACCAAACTTCAATCAAGTATCGATAAATAGAATCAAATATGAAATCATACATTAACACATGAATATTAATCAAAAATCGATACGGAATCATAATCTAACACAAGAATCAAACTCATTCAACAATTAATATTCGAATTTCAATTCATGAACGAAATTTAGAAACACAAACTTATTCACTTAATTAATCAACCGATTCCACATTTATTCATGATTCACAAATTATTTGACAATTAATTCATAACATAAACTCAAGAATCAACATCATTCAACAATTAAAAATTCAACTCATGCTTGATTCCACAATTCAATTTAGTTCAAGATTCAAGTAAGCAATTATCAACTCAATAAACAATTGAAACAAGATCAAGAATTAAAGGAGTTACCAAACTGAAATTGGAGAAGAGAATCATAGGAGAAAATCCATGAAGACAAAGGAGAATTGCCGGAAATTCTGCGATACAGAGAGGAGGCCGCGCAGAGGAGGCAGTGTTAATTCACATTTTGTGAGTTAATATATACCTTGGAACTATTTAATTCAGTGTTATTTTAGCTTTGTTTGCTTATTTTCCTTGTTAGTTTATTGTTTTAATCAAATTAGTGTGGAGTACATTAGGTACTCCCATTTGTTGGTTTAATTTTTATTGTGTGTGTAGAAGTTAGCAATAGTTAAGCTGAGGCAAGACCGGGCCAGTCTGATGATGAGCCATGAGTGAGGAAGATTAATTTATAATATAACAATGATGCAAGCTAGTACAATAGCAAAAAGAGAGTGGGAAGGAATATTGAATGGAGGGAAAACTTGGTGGGTGCTGAAAATAAGAGTGGAAACAATTCAAATTCAAGACTGAAGAGAGTGGCGCTAAAAGACAATATCTGGTACACTGTGCGTCGCTTGCTCCTGCTGCCACAGTTTGCACATTTCACCTTGTCCCCCTAGTGTTTTTGGCTTGTATGAAGATCCCTTGTCTCTATGCTGAAGACGTTATGGATTCTTAGGATGGGCGAGAGCATTGAACTTAGGCCCATGATCCAAGGAAGTTGAGAAAAACCCTAGTTCCGTGGACTATATAAAGAGTTGGAAGTAACAATGAAAGGGGTTCAGAAATTGTTCCAAGTTGGTATTCCACAAATTTGAAGCGTGTTTGCAGAAGAGTGCTAGAGTCTTCTCTCCTCATCCATCTTTGTGCTTGCTAATGAATGTTGGTGTGATTGGAGTCTCCTCTTGAAGGCTTAAATTTCTCAAGTTCTACTCCAAGTTCCTCTTAGGTTGTTATCTTTTATACATTTTCTTGTCTTAAGATGGTTCCTTTGAGAACCATGTTCATTGTTTGTACTCAGCTCACTATGAGCTAAACTGCTTTTAGTTGAGCAATGTGATATTAGTATTGAAAGTGTGTTTATGTTATATGCTTGTGTGGTTAGTGCTTGCTTTATCATGCGTTTACAACTCCAACACTTATTCCTTTGATTGATCCAACAACAAGTGTATTTCATGAATAAAAATGGTTGAAAGAGTAGAATAGATATATTCACTTAAATTGGTTGCTTAGACATAAATCATCACCTATTGTTATTTCTCTACTTTATTACTACTAGAACGCTGGACTCAAATCATCACCTATTGTTATTTCTCTACTTATGCTTAAAGTGAAAGAATAGTTCTAATAAAAAATTCATATCTAAGTAGTAACACTCCCTGTGGGTACGATACTCTTATATTTATTACTTGCTACAATCAAAACGTGTATACTTGCATGTGACACCTTTGAGAATTATGAACAAGTTTTTGGCGCCGTTGCCGTGGAGTGATTTTTACTACATTTCTGATTTTGTATTTGGTTCTATTTAATTTCATTTTAAGCATTACTGTTTTTGATATTCTGCTGTAGTTTGGTGTCATGACAGGTGTTAAGCTATTGCATTCACAGATCGTTGCACCCTATTCACCGTGGATTTCTTGAGCGCTAAGAAGGCATAGACGTGCTAGACGTATCCCAAAAGTGCCTGCAGAAGTTAATCTGGTTAACATTGATCAACCAGAACCACCTCCACCTTTACTAGAGGATTGATACGAGGAAGAGAAGATCCAAGTCATGGCAGACAATGACATTATTGGTATTGCCAATGACAGAGCACGGAACATCAGAGACTATGCTGTCTTTGATCCTACTTTGATGAACACTGGAATTGTCCTGCCAGAGATCACTGCAGCTCAATTTGAATTCAAACCCATGGTGTTCCAAATGCAGTAGACTACTCGTCAATATTTTGGATCTCCCAATGAAGACCCTCATCTGCATTTGAGGCAATTTCTGGATGTAGCTAGCAACTTCAAAATTTCGAGCGTGACTGATGATGCCTTCAAGTTAAGGTTTTTTCCTTACTCTCTAAGGGATAGAGCCAAGAGTTGATTAAATTCCTTGGAGCCTAATTCCATTGCCACATGGACTGACTTGGCTAAGAAATTCTTAGCTAAGTATTTTCCTCCTTCCAAGAATGCAAAGATGAGAAACAAAATCACATCATTTAGGCAAGGAGATGAAGAGTCTCTATTTGAAGCTTGGGAATGAATCAAGGATCTACTTAGGCAATGCCCTCACCATGGAATCCCTATTTACATCCAACTCGAGACATTTTATAATGGGCTAGTTCCTTCTTCAAGGAACATGCTTGTTGCATCTAGTGGAAGAGCGCTTTTGTCTAAATCCATAGAAGAAGGGTATCAGTTGATACATAGCATCACAACCAACACTTACCAATGGCCTGTTACTAGATCTAATGTTAGAAATGCTCAGAAGAGACCTGCTGGAGTTCATGAAGTCACTGTTAGAACAAGATTTATTCTGATCAATAATCTATGTTTTGATGATAACATTATATATGAATTTTGTATAAGACAATGTGGTACTCTAATCCTTTCCATTTTCCATTTTAGGAAATATATAAAGAGTATGCACAATTCAGCGCTCAAAAGCACTGACTCGGAAGGTTCAGGATGTCTACATCAGAACATGCTCTGGCAAGACATCAGAAGATGGTCAAGAAGAATCAGAACATGGACTATGAAGCATCAAAAGAACATGAAGTCAGAAGCAGGAGCACTGAAGTTCTGAATGGTATCACGCTCAAGCTCTTCAAAGTCAGAAGACATGAAGATGCTCTGCACCAAGCTCATTGACTCTAATATTCAAACGTTGTTATCTACAAATCTGAGTTCAGAAGCAAGTACAAGATGAAAGGCTATTAAGTCTAGTCTCTGACTGACAAAAGGAACGTTAGAAGCTACAAAAGGCAAAGTCAGTAAAAGCAGCAAAAGCATGGCTCGAGGTAGTTTACAAAAGTGTGAAACATTAAATGCAGCGCTGTACTATTCACGCAAAGCAATAAATGCAACCCGACGATCATCTTCACTCAACGCCTATATATAGAAGTTCTGATTAGAAGCAGCAATAGAGAACTCTTGCGCATTATACCAAAACACTGTCAAATTCAAAGCTCACGAACTTCATCTTCAACCTCACAAACTCTTGTAATATTTAGTGAGTGTTTAGCTTAGAACTTAAGAGAAATATCACTGTTTTGATTATAGCTTTATAAGAAGCAATCTATAATCTTGTAAACATTATTTTACATTGTTTGTAAAAGGTTCCTAGAGTGATCAAGTTGTGATCAGTAGACTCTAGAAGACTTAGAAGTTTTCTAAGTGGTGATTTCCTAGAGTGATCAAGTTGTGATATGTATACTCTAGAAGACTTATAAGTTTTCTAAGTGGATAACCATTGTAATCAGTTGGATTAGTGGATTAAATCCCTAGTTGAGGTAAATCACTCTAAGGGGGTGGACTGGAGTAGTTTCGTTAACAATGAACCAGGATAAAAATAATTGTGTTCATTGTTTTTATCTTACTAGTTTTTAAAGTCACCCTTATTCAAAACCCCCCTTTCTAAGTGTTTATCTATCCTTCAATTGGCATCAGAGCGCCGGTTCTAGGTGCAAGCACTTAACCGTGTTAGATAAAAGATTCAGGGAGAAAAACACAAAGTCAATATGGTTGAAACAGCTACATCTACTCCTACACCTGAACAAAACAACAATGGTAATGGAAGCAGTAGCTTCAATGGCTATAATAGACCACAAGTCTTTGATGGTGAAAATTTTGAATATGGGAAAGATAAACTCGAAAGTTACTTTCTTTGTCAAGATGGTGACTTATGGAATCTAGTCTTGGATGGTTACAGACATCCTATAAATGCTCGTGGAGTAAAGATGTCAAGACAAGAAATGAGTGATGATCAAAAGAAACAAATAAAAAATCATCACAAGTCAAGGACTATTCTGCTGAATGCTATTTCTCATGCTGAATATGAGAAAATAACAAATAGAGAAACTACCTATGACATCTTTGAATCCTTGAAGATGACTCATGAAGGTAATGCCCAAGTCAAGGAGACAAAAGCTCTTGCCTTAATCCAGAAGTATGAAGCTTTCAAGATGGAGGAAGATGAAAACATTGAAGCAATGTTCTCAAGATTCCAGACTCTGACTGCTGGACTAAGAGTGCTTGACAAGGGATATACAAAGGCTGGTCATGTCAAGAAGATCATCAAAAGCTTGCCCAGAAGATGGGGCCCAATGGTGACTGCATTCAAGATTGCTAAGAATCTGAATGAAGTTTCTCTTGAAGAGCTGATCAGTGTCCTGAGGAGTCATGAAATAGAGCTGGATGCAAATGAAACTCAGAAGAAAGGTAAGTCAATCACTTTAAAATCAAATAATAAAAAATGAACTAACGCTTTTCAGGCTAAAGAAGAAGATTCTGAAGAGTCAGAATTAGAAGAAGAAGAAGATGAACTTTCTATGATTTCCAGAAGAGTAAATCAACTCTGGAAGAGTAAGCAAAGAAAGTTCAAGAACTTCATAAGTTCCAAAAGGCCTGAAAGAGGAGAATCTTCCGGACACAGAAGATCTGACAAAAAGAAGGTGACGTGCTATGAATGCAAGGAACCTGGACATTATAAGAATGAGTGTCCAAAGCTTCAGAGGAAAAGCCCAAGAAGAAGTTTGAAAAGAAGAAAGGCCTTATGGCTACTTGGGATGACTCAGATTCTTCTGATCAAGAGTCAGACTCTGAAGATGAGCAGGCAAACATAGTGCTGATAGCCACTGTTGATGATGAATTAGAATCTACATCAGACTCAGATTCTGAAGAGGTATTTTCTGAACTGTCTAGAGAAGAGTTAGTTTCTATTCTAACTGAACTTCTAGAATTCAAGGCTCAACTTAGTATCAAATACAAGAAGCTGAAGAAGCTCTTTACATCTGAAACTAAGAAGCTTGAATTAGAAAATTCTGAACTTAAGGAAAAAGTTTTAAAACTATCTAAAGATGCTGAATCATCTTCTAGTTTAGAAAAGTCTATCCCAGGCATGAACAATATTCTTAAGGAATATGACTTGAGTTTTAGGAAGTTTTTATCTAGAGGTATAGGCAGAAGTCAGCTAGCCTCTATGATATATGCAGTTAGTGGAAACAAGAGAGTTGGCATAGGATATGAGGGTGAAACCCCATATAAACTTGAATCTGTTGATAAGATGAAAATCACATACAAACCTCTGTATGATCAATTCAAGTATGGCCACTCCCATGATATTAGGCTCACATCACATGCTAAGAGTTTCGACATTACACACACCAAGAAGCATGTTGCACACACTAGAAAATATCATGCTACTCAGAATAGAGAATATCATGTTGTACCTGCTATTAATTTTCATGCTAAACCCAAGTTCAATCAGAACTTGAGGAGAACTAACCCAAAAGGACCCAAGAAAATGTGGGTACCTAAGGAAAAGATAATTCCTATTGCAGATATCCTTGGCAGCCAAGAAGACAAAGGAAGACATGTCATGGTACCTGGACTCTGGGTGCTCGCGGCACATGACGGGAAAAAGGTCTATGTTCCAAGACCTGGTGCTTAAGTCTGCTGGAGAAGTAAAGTTTGGAGGGAACCAGAAGGGCAAGATCATTGGCTCTGGAACTATAAGCATTGGTAACTCTCCCTCTATAACTAATGTTCTGCTAGTAGATGGATTAGCTCATAACTCGTTGTCCATAAGTCAATTAAGTGACAATGGTTATGACATAATCTTCAATCAAAAGTCTTGTAAAGCTATTAGTTAGAAGGATGGCTCAATCTTATTTATAGGCAAGAGAAAGAACAACATTTACAAGATTGATCTTCAAGATCTTATGAATCAGAAGGTTACTTGCCTTATGTCTGTTAGTAAAGAGCAGTGGGTCTGGCATAGAAGATTAGGTCATGCTAGTTTGAGAAAGATTTCTCAGATTAACAAACTTAATCTGGTCAGAGGACTCCCTAATCTAAAATACAAATCAGATGCTCTTTGCGAAGCATCTCAGAAAGGGAAGTTTTCAAAACCTGCATTCAAGTCTAAGAATGTTGTTTCTTCCTCTAGGCCGCTAGAACTTCTGCACATTGATCTTTTTGGCCCAGTCAAAACAACATCAATCAGAGGGAAGAAATATGGATTAGTCATCGTATACGACTATAGCAGATGGACATGGGTAAAGTTCTTGAAACACAAGGATGAGTCACATATAGTGTTCTTTGATTTCTGCACTCAGATCCAATATAAGAAAGAGTGTAAAATCATAAAGGTCGGAAGTGATCATGGTGGCGAATTTGAGAACAGATTCTTTGAGATTTATTTAAAAGAAAATGGTATTGCCCATGATTTCTCTTGTCCTAGAACTCCACAGCAAAATGGGGTTGTATAACGAAAGAATAGGACTCTACAAGAAATGGCCAAAACCATGATCAATGAAACCAATATGGCTAAGCATTTCTGGGCAGAAGCAATTAACACTGCATGTTATATTTAGAATAGAATCTCCATAAGACCTATTCTTAATAAGACTCCTTATGAATTGTGGAAGAACAGAAAGCCCAACATTTCTTATTTCCATCCATTTGGATGTGTATGTTATATTCTGAACACAAAAGATCATCTGCATAAGTTTGATTCTAAGGCACAAAAGTGTTTCCTTCTTGGATATTCTGAACGCTCTAAAGGCTACAGAGTATACAATACTGAAACATTGGTTGTTTAAGAATCAATCAATATCAGATTTGATGATAAGCTTGGTCTTGAAAAGCCAAAGCAGTTTGAGAATTTTGCAGATATAGAAATCTCTAATTCAGACTCTGAAGAACCCAGAAGCAAAGTTTCAGAAGATCAAGTTGCTGCTTCATTAGAGAATCTCAGAATTTCTGAAGAGCCAATTATCATAAGATCTTCTAGACTCAACTCAGCTCACCCAGAAGAAGTGATCATTGGGAAGAAAGATGATCCTATCAGAACAAGAGCATTCCTTAAGAACAATGCAGAATGTCAATTTGGTCTAGTATCTCTGATTGAGCCAACTTCTGTTGATTAAGCTCTGGAGGATGCTGACTGGATAATTGCCATGCAAGAACAAATAAATCAGTTTACAAGGAATGATGTTTGGGATTTGGTTCCAATACCAAAAGGATTTAACATCATTGGAACTAAGTGGGTCTTCAGAAACAAGCAAAGCGAAAAAGGAGAAGTTGTAAGAAACAAAGCCAGACTGGTTGCTCAGGGCTATAGTCAGCAAGAAGGTATTGACTATACTGAAACCTTTGCACCAGTGGCCAGGTTAGAATCTATTCGCTTATTAATCTCTTTTGCCACTCAAAACAACATCACTCTGTATCAGATGGATGTTAAGAGTGCCTTCTTAAATGGTTATATAGATGAGGAAGTATATGTCCACCAACCTCCTGGTTTTGAAGACTCTAAGTCTCCAGAACATGTTTTCAAATTAAAGAAATCATTATATGGCCTGAAGCAAGCTCCTAGAGCTTGGTATGAAAGATTAAGTTCTTTCCTTCTGGATAATGGTTTCACTAGAGGAAAAGTGGACACAAATCTCTTCTGTAAAACCTTTAAAAAGGATATTTTAATTTATCAAATATATGTTGATGATATTATTTTTAGAACATCTAATGCTACACCTGGAAAGGAGTTTGCTAAGTCTATGCAGGCTGAGTTTAAAATGAGCATGATGGGAGAACTTAAGTATTTCTTTGGGATCCAGATCAATCAAACTTCTGAAGGAACTTATGTTCATCAGACCAAGTATGTGAAAGAACTTCTAAAGAAGTTTAATCTTTCTGAAAGCAAAGAAGCAAAAACTCCTATGCATCCAACGTGTGTTCTAGGTAAGGATGAGGTAAGTAAGAAGGTAGATCAGAAGCTATACAGAGGTATGATTGGATCTCTTCTATATCTTACTGCTTCTAGACCTGATATTATATTCAGTGTTTGTCTGTGTGCAAGATTCCAATTAGATCCTAGAGAATCTCACTTAACTGTTGTTAAGAGAATTTTGAGGTATCTGAAAGGTACTACTAATGTTGGTTTAGTCTACAAAAGATCAGAAGAATACAACTTAGTAGGATATTGTGATGCTGATTACGCTGGAGATAGAGTTGAAAGGAAAAGTACTTCTGGAAGTTGTCAATTTCTTGGATGTCATCTGATCTCCTGGTACAGCAAGAAGCAAGCTACAATTGCTCTCTCTACAATAGAAGCAGAATATGTTGCTGCTGCTGGATGTAGTACACAGATGCTCTGGATGAAGAGTCAGCTAGAAGATTATCAGATATATGAGAGTAACATTCCTATCTTCTGTGATAATACTTTTGCTATTTGTTTATCTAAGAATCCAATCTTACATTCCAAAGATAAACATATTGAGATTAAACATCATTTCATTAGGGACTATGTTCATAAGGGCGTTTTATCTTTAAACTTTGTTGATACAGACCATCAATAGGCTGATATCTTTACAAAACCCTTTGCTGAAGATAGGTTTAAGTTCATTCTAAAGAATATCAGTATGGATTTATGCCCAGAATGAAAGGATGAGAATTTTTTATATATGGATTAGATTTGAAATGATCATTTATTTTCTTATCAAATGTTCTGAAAATGTTGATCAATTAGATATTCTGATTTTGTTATTACTAACGTTTCATATGTCTAAGTTGATTCAGAATCTCTTTTAAAGAAAAACAGCTGTCACCAGCTATTCCAAAAGATGAACACGTGTTCACTCTGAAGGGACAAGCATGCGTGCAGTTGATGAGACGCCGCCCTATGTAACTGTGCAAATCATTTCAAATATCACGTTTTACCCTAACGTCACTCAACATTAAATGCATTTGATTCTCTGTATTCTGTAATTGTTCATTCTCAGAACTTAATTGCATGTTGTTTCAAATCCGTGTCTATTTATACATCTCTCATAATCTCATTTTCTCTTTTCACACATTCTTTCTCTCTAAGTTCATGCGTTTTTGCAACCTTTTCTCTCTTTTCTCAAACCCTAAAAAGAAACCCAGAAATCTCATAAGTGCTTCCATGGCTTCCCCTTCTACTCAGAATGATAGTTCTTCTTCTCAGCAACAACATGAACAAGAACAAGAGCAACAACTTGTTCCACCTGAAGTTGTTTTTCATGTTGGCTGCATTATTGGTAAAACATACCTGGTTGATTGTGTTTATGCAGGTTGCATATATGTGTGGAGCTAATACAAGTTTTGTAATGAATGTCATGATCGATGTCATGACATCCATGTGTGACAGCAGGAGCTGTTATTATTTATTAATTTTGTTTCCTGATTTATCCTTTTTATCAGTTTAGGAAACTTTTTATTGAGTGCTGCATATTTCGTCCAGAAGATCCTACTGACAGCACATTGTGTAACAGACAGTTGGCGTGTGAATTAGGTTAACTTTGTTAACCCTAATGTGTTTCTATAAAAATCCCAAGGCCCAAGACTGCTTATAAAAAGACCTGCAATCCTAATTTGGAACGCACACAAAAGATTGTGTATTGTGAAGAACGGTTGTTCTGTAACTGTCTCTTGTGATCCATGCTATTTTTTTTATGATTGCGTTGGAATTAGTTTATGTTTTATTTGTGTCACTCTAAGCTTTTAAGCATGAGTGTGTGTCTCTTGATTGAAGCATTTAAGCAGATCAAGGTGTGCTTTTGAAGTGTGTCTTCTATCTGTAATTGTTTATTGTGTATGTGTTATCACTGCTATGATTGAGGGAGAGTGGAATGGAGATATTCCATATCTAGGTAGAACCAAGGTAGAAGGGTCATTTGTTAGTGATTAAGTGAGGAGTTGTAAACTAGGAGTTTAGCTCTGAATTGATACTACTATTAGTGGACTTCATCCCTTGCTTGGTAGCCCCCAGAGTAGGTTGTTTGAACCGAATTGGGTAAACAATTCTGTGTGTTCTTTACTATTTTATGTTGTTTGTTATTATTGTCTGTGTTGCGTAATTGTGGATGTCATAACATCCAGTTTGACATCGAGCGTGTGTTACTAGACTTTTCAATTGGCATCAGAGCAGGCACCCTGCCTGTTTACATCTGGGTGAGATCTAGGGATAACAAAATTCTGGTACTATGGAGAAGGAACTGTTAGTGTTTGGAAATAGACCACCTATCCTGGATGGCTCTAACTATGACTACTGGAAACCCCGTATGGTAGAAGTCATTAAGTCAGTGGACAGCAAGGCCTGGAGAGCTGTTGAAAGTGGATGGAAACATCTGAGAAAATTCTGGAAGATGGAACCACTGTTCTAATTCCTGAAACTCAATGGAGCAAATCTGAAGAAGAGTTAGCGTTGGGCAATTCCAAGGCCCTAAGTTCAATATTCAATGGTATCGACAAGAACATCTTCAGACTTGTGCAACACTGTGAGCTGGCTAAAGAAGCTTGGGATATTCTCAAAACAGCACATGAAGGTACGTCAAAGGTAAAGGTGTCGAGACTTCAAATACTTACCACTAAGTTTGAAAATCTCAAGATGAAAGAGGATGAAATCATTCATGAGTTTTACATGAATGTCCGTGAGATTTCAAACAACTCTGCAGCCTTAGGTGAGAAAATTACTGAAGAGAAACTGGTAAGGAAGATCCTCATATCACTGCCTAAGAAATTTGATATGAAGGTAATTGCCATCGAGGTTCTTGATATCAGCAACATGAAGCTGGACGAACTTCTTGGTTCTCTCCAGACCTTTGAGTCAAGCATCTGTGAGCCTGTTGAAAAGAAGAACAAAAGCATTGTGTTTGTCACCAACACAGGTGATGATTCAAAAGAAAGCAATGGTGTAAGTGATGAGAATTTATCAGACGCCATAGCCATGCTTGGAAAACAATTCAACAGACTTATTAAAAGGGTTGATCAGAAGTCTAGACCTAATGTAAAGAACATTTCCTATGACATCAGTCAGACATATGACTCAAGCAAAAGATTCAAAGCTGAGGAGAAGCCCTATTAAGGGAAAGGGGTTCAATGTCATGGATATGAAGGATTCAGACACATTAAAGCTGAATGTCCTACCTACCACAAGGAGCAAAAGAAAGGACTGACTGTTACTTGGTCTGACGAAGACTCAGATTCAGAAAAGGAAACTGCAAAGCATGTCACAGTTTCAACAAGAATCTATGAATCTGATGACGATTCCAGTGATGATGAACTAGTTGCCTCGTACAATAAGTTGTGTAGGGAAAATGCTGAAGTCTGCAAACAAGTGGAGAAGCAAGAGGTGATCATAAGAGATCTGGAATCTGAAAAGATTAAACATCTTGCAACCATATGTTAGAACAAGATTTGTTCTGATCAATTATCTTAGTTTTGATGATAACAATAATATGAATTTTGCTTAAGATAATATGGTACTCTAATCCAATGCAATTTCCCTTTCAGGAAATATATATAAAGAGTACGCATAATTCAGCGCTCAGAAGCTTTGTCTCAAAGGGTTCAGCATGCAACATCAGAACATGGTCTGGCAAGACATCAGAAGATGGTCGAAGCAGAATCAGAACATGGGTCTATGGAAGCATCAGAAGAACATGAGATCAGAAGCACTGAAGCTCAGAAGATGGTATCACGCAACAGAAGCACTTCACGGTCAGAAGATCAGAAGATGCTATGCACCAAGCTGTTTGACTCTGATGATATTCAAACGTTGTATTCACAAACATCAGATCAGAAGAAAGTACAAGTGGCAAGCTACGCTGACTGACAAAAGGAACGTTAAAAGCTATTAAAGGCTACGTCAGTAGACACAGCGTGAACAAGGCTCGAGGTAGTTGACAAAAGCGTATAACATTAAATGCGATGCTGTACGGAACACGCAAAGCATTAAATGCACTCAACGGTCATCTTCTCCAACGCCTATAAATATGAAGTTCTGATGAGAAGCAAGGTTGACGATTTTAACGATCCTGAACAAAACAACGCTTATTCAACTTGCTGAAACTCTGTTCAAATCAAAACTCAGAATCTTCATCTTCATCAAAGCTCACTACATTGCTTTTGTAATATATTAGTGAGATTAAGCTTAAACGATTAAGAGAAATATCACAGTTGTGATTATCGCTTTTAAGAAGCATTTGTAATACTCTTAGATTGATTACATTAAGTTGTAAGGAACTAGAGTGATCGTGTGGATCAGAATACTCTAGGAAGTCTTAGGAGTGAACTAAGCAGATTGTAACTAGAGTGATCGTGTTGATCAGTAGACTCTAGAAAAGTCTTAGAGGGTATCTAAGCAGTTGTTCCTGGAGTGATCAGTGTGTGATCAGAAGACTCTGGAAGACTTAGTTGCTGACTAAGTGGAAAACCATTGTAATCCGTGCGATTAGTGGATTAAATCCTCAGTTGAGGTAAATCATCTCTGCGGGGGTGGACTGGAGTAGTTTAGTTAACAACGAACCAGGATAAAAATAACTGTGCAATTTATTTTTATCTGTCAAGTTTTTAAAGCTACACTTATTCAAACCCCCCCTTTCTAAGTGTTTTTCTATCCTTCAATTGGTATCAGAGCGCCGGTTCTAAGGTGCAAGCACTTAACCGTGTTTAGAAAAGATTCAGGAAGAGAAAAACGCTTCAGTAAAAGATGGTTGATGAAAGTGAAAAGTCTACACCTACACCTGCATCTACATCTGGCTCTGCTGAGCAATACAACGGTAACAATGGTTATACTAGACCGCCGGTATTTGATGGTGAAAACTTTGAATACTGGAAAGATAAACTGGAAAGTTACTTTCTGGGTCTAGATGGTGATCTATGGGATCTTCTGATGGATGGTTACAAACATCCTGTAAATGCCAGAGGCGTAAAGCTGACAAGGCAAGAAATGGATGATGATCAGAAAAAGCTTTTCAGGAATCATCATAAATGCAGAACTGTTTTGCTGAATGCTATCTCTCATGCTGAGTATGAGAAGATATCTAACAGGGAAACGGCCTATGACATATATGAGTCCTTGAAAATGACTCATGAAGGAAATGCTCAAGTCAAGGAGACTAAAGCTCTAGCTTTAATCCAGAAGTATGAAGCCTTCAAGATGGAGGATGATGAAGACATTGAAAAGATGTTTTCAAGATTTCAAACTCTTACTGTTGGATTGAGAGTTCTTGACAAGGGATACACCAAGGCTGATCATGTAAAGAAGATCATCAGAAGCTTACCCAGAAGATGGGGTCCTATGGTGACTGCATTCAAGATTGCAAAGAATTTGAATGAAGTTTCTCTGGAAGAGCTTATCAGTGCCTTGAGAAGTCATGAAATAGAGCTGGACGCAAATGAGCCTCAAAAGAAAGGTAAGTCTATTGCATTAAAATCTAATATCAAGAAATGCACTAACGCTTTTCAGGCTAGAGAAGAAGATCCTGAAGAATCAGAATCTGAAGAAGAAGATGAACTGTCCTTAATCTCCAGAAGGCTAAATCAACTCTGGAAGACCAAGCAAAGGAAGTTCAGAGGCTTCAGAAGTTCAAAGAAATTTGAACGTGGAGAATCTTCTGATGACAGAAGATTTGACAAGAAGAAGGTCATGTGCTATGAATGCAATGAGCCTGGACACTACAAGAATGAATGTCCAAATCTTCAGAAGGAAAATCCCAAGAAGAAGTTTCATAAGAAGAAAAGTCTTATGGCAACCTGGGATGAGTCAGAAGATGATTCAGACTCTGAAGATGAGCAGGCTAACTGTGCGCTGATGGCGACAGAAGATGACGAATCAGAATCTACATCAGAATCAGATTCTGAAGAGGTATTTTCTGAACTTACTAGAGATGAGTTAGTTTCCGGTCTGACTGAACTTCTGGAACTCAAGTCTCAGATTAGTCTCAAATACAAAAAGCTGAAAAAGCTATTTGAATTTGAAACAAAGAAGCTTGAGTTGGAAAATTCTGAATTAAAAGAAAAACTTTTAAAATTATCCAATAATGTTGGATCTCCTTCTGATTCAGAAAAATCCACTCCTAGTCTAAACCATATTCTGAAAGAATATGATTTAAGTTTCAGGAAGTTCTTATCTAGAAGTATTGGCAGAAGTCAGCTAGCTTCTATGATATATGCTGTGTCTGGAAACAAAAGAGTCGGCATTGGTTTTGAGGGTGAAACCCCATACAAACTTGAACCTGTTGATGAAATGAAAATCACATACAAGCCATTGTATGATCAGTTCAAGTATGGCCACTCCCATGATATTAGGCACACTTCACATGCTCAAAGTTTTCACATAACACACACCAAAAAGCATGTGACACAACCTAGGAAATATCATGAAACTCACATTAAAAATTATCATGCTGTTCCTCCTATTGCTTACAATGTTAAACCCAAGTTCAATCAGAACTTGAGAAAATCTAACAAGAAAGGACCCAAGAAAATGTGGGTACCTAAGGATAAGATTATTCCTATTGCAGATATCCTTGACTGCAAAAAGGACAAAGCACAACATGTCATGGTACCTGGACTCTGGATGCTCGCGACACATGACAGGAAGAAGGTCTATGTTCCAAGACCTGGTGCTTAAGTCTGGAGGAGAAGTCAAGTTTGGAGGAGATCAGAAGGGCAAGATAATTGGCTCTGGAACTATAAAGTCTGGTAACTCTCCTTTCATTGCTAATGTACTTCTTGTAGAAGGATTAACACATAACCTCTTATCTATCAGTCAATTGAGTGACAATGGTTATGATATAATCTTTAATCAAGAGTCTTGCAAGGCTGTAAATCAGAAGGATGGCTCAATCCTATTTACAGGCAAGAGGAAGAACAACATTTATAAGACAGATCTGCAAGATCTTATGAGTCAGAAGGTGACTTGTCTTATGTCTGTTTCTGAAGAGCAGTGGGTCTGGCACAGAAGATTAGGTCATGCTAGTTTGAGAAAGATTTCTCAGATTAACAAACTGAATCTGGTCAGAGGACTCCCTAATCTGAAATTCAAATCAGATGCTCTTTGTGAAGCATGTCAGAAGGGCAAGTTCTCCAAACCTGCATTCAAGTCCAAGAATGTTGTTTCTACCTCAAGGCCATTAGAACTCTTGCACATTGATCTGTTTGGCCCAGTCAAAACAGCATCTGTCAGAGGGAAGAAATATGGATTAGTCATCGTAGATGATTATAGTCGCTGGACATGGGTAAAATTCTTGAAACACAAGGATGATACTCATTCAGTGTTCTTTGATTTCTGCATTCAGATTCAATCTGAAAAAGAGTGTAAAATCATAAAGGTCAGAAGTGATCATGGTGGTGAATTTGAGAACAGATCCTTTGAAGAATTCTTCAAAGAAAATGGTATTGCCCATGATTTCTCTTGTCCTAGAACTCCACAGCAAAATGGGGTTGTAGAACGAAAGAATAGGACTCTGCAAGAAATGGCCAGAACCATGATCAATGAAACCAATATGGCTAAGCATTTCTGGGCAGAAGCAATAAACACTGCATGCTATATTCAGAATAGAATCTCTATCAGACCTATTCTAAATAAGACTCCTTATGAATTGTGGAAGAATAGAAAGCCCAACATTTCATATTTCCATCCTTTTGGATGTGTATGCTTTATTCTGAACACTAAAGATCATCTTGGTAAGTTTGGTTCCAAAGCACAAAAATGTTTCCTTCTTGGATATTCTGAACGCTCAAAAGGCTACAGAGTATACAATACTGAAACATTGATTGTAGAAGAATCAATCAATATCAGGTTTGATGATAAGCTTGGTTCTGAAAAACCAAAGCAGTTTGATAATTTTGCAGATTGTGATATTGATATATCAGAAGTTGTTGAGCCAAGAAGCAACGCATCAGAAGCAGAGCTTCTCAGAAGCAAAGAATCTGAAGATCAAGTATCAGCTTCTCTGGAGGATCTAAGTATTTCTGAAGAACCATCTGTCAGAAGATCATCCAGACTCATCTCTGGTCATTCAGAAGATGTCATTCTTGGAAAGAAGGATGATCCAATCAGAACAAGAGCATTCCTTAAGAACAATGCAGACTGTCAATTAGGTCTTGTATCTTTGATCGAGCCAACTTCTGTTGATCATGCTCTAGAAGATCCAGACTGGATAATTGCTATGCAAGAAGAACTGAATCAGTTTACAAGGAATGATGTTTGGGATCTTGTTCCTAGACCAGATGGATTCAATATAATTGGTACAAAATGGGTCTTCAGAAACAAGCTCAGTGAGAAAGGTGAAGTGGTAAGGAACAAAGCCAGACTGGTGGCTCAGGGTTATAGTCAGCAAGAAGGGATTGATTATACAGAAACCTTTGCACCAGTGGCCAGGTTAGAATCTATTCGTCTATTAATTTCATTTGCCACTCAACATAACATCACTCTTTATCAGATGGATGTCAAGAGTGCCTTCTTAAATGGTTATATAGATGAAGAAGTTTATGTCCATCAACCTCCTGGTTTTGAAGACTCTATGTCTCCTAATCATGTTTTTAAACTTAAGAAATCATTGTATGGATTGAAACAGGCTCCCAGAGCTTGGTATGAACGCTTAAGTTCTTTCCTTCTGGATAATGGTTTCACTAGAGGAAAAGTGGACACTACTCTCTTTTGTAAAACCTTTAAAAGGGATATTTTAATTTGTCAAATATATGTAGATGATATTATTTTTGGAACATCTAATGCTACACTTGGAAAGGAGTTTGCTAAGTCTATGCAGGCTGAGTTTGAAATGAGCATGATGGGAGAACTCAAGTATTTCCTTGGAATACAAATAAATCAAACATCAGAAGGAACGTATGTTCATCAAACCAAGTATGTGAAGGAACTTCTGAAGAAGTTTAATCTTCTAGAGTGCAAAGAAGCCAAAACTCCTATGCATCCAACATGCATCCTAGGTAAGGATGAGGTAAGTAAGAAGGTAGATCAGAAGTTATACAGAGGTATGATTGGATCTCTTCTATATCTGACTTCTTCTAGACCTGACATTCTGTTCAGTGTTTGTTTGTGTGCTAGATTCCAATCAGATCCTAGAGAATCTCATTTAACTGCTGTTAAGAGAATTCTAAGGTATCTGAAAGGTACTACTAATGTTGGCTTAGTTTACAGAAAATCTAAAGAATACAACTTAGTAGGATTCTGCGATGCTGACTATGCTGGAGACAGAATTGAAAGAAAAAGTACTTCAGGAAGTTGCCAATTTCTTGGAAGTCATTTGATCTCTTGGTATAGCAAGAAGCAAGCGACTATTGCTCTATCAACAACAGAAGCAGAATATGTCGCTGCTGCTGGTTGTAGTACACAGATGCTCTGGATGAAGAGTCAGTTAGAAGATTATCAGATATTTGAGAGTAACATTCCTATATTCTGTGATAATACTTCTGCTATATGTTTATCTAAGAATCCTATTCTTCATTCAAAAGCTAAACATATTGAGATTAAACATCATTTCATAAGGGACTATGTTCAGAAGGGTGTTATATCTTTGAACTTTGTTGATACAGACCATCAATGGGCTGATATCTTTACAAAACCCCTGGCTGAAGATAGGTTTAAGTTCATTCTGAAGAACATCAGTATGGATTTATGCCCAGAATGAGAAGATGAGAAGTTCTCATGTATGAGTATCTTCTGAAATGAAAATGGATTATTTTTTATATCAGAAGTTCTGATTGAAATCTTTTAGAAATTATGATTCGGTTATTACTAACGTTTCATTGTCTAAGTTGATTCAGAACCTCTTCTAAAGCAAAACAGCTGTTACGTTTTATCTCGGGATGGTAAACCTGTCGTTACTATTCGTGGATAAACGTGCGTGCAGTTGAAGGGACACCGACCATAGGTAACTGTGCTAGTCACCTCATTTGTCTTTATTATCTCTCCTCACGTCACGTAACATTAAATGCTATTCATCATTCGTTTCATATTATTTTCTTTTAAATACTCTTCAAACTCTTCTCTTTCCCTCTCATCTCTCTCTATCTCTTTGCTTTCTTCATCAAGTTTTTCTCTCTCTCTCTCTCTCTCTTCCGTTTTCGTCTCCTGCTCAATTTTTTTAAAAAAAAAAAAAAAAATCCTAGCTCAAACCTAGCGTTCACCCTAAGCCTGTTGAAGATCTATGACTCAAAGGCGACAGATCTCTGCATATCTCGGGATGGCTCTCCTAATACCTCTCAAGTCAGACCTCTTCTTTGATGTTGTTATCAACTTTCACCCAAAGACAGAAGACTTTCTTGAGTTATGGGAGGAGGTTAAGAATGATATTCTTAACTTCTATGTTAAGGGAAAGCCCCGTTTGCAACATTAGCTCTCTGTCTGTGAACTGTCCCTCTCTTCCTCTTTGGTCACTTGGATCTCTCCTACAGTGGAGATTCCAGTCTGGAAGACAAGAGTCCTCAGGGATTCTTGATGGGTTGACACAGAGTGTGTCTTGCTAGGGTTTTGTTTTTAATTTTTGTAGTCATTTCCTCTTGGGATGACTTTTTATGTATTTGCTAGGAATGTTTCTCATCTTGTTAAACATAGGAACTTCTTGTAATATCTTTTGGTTATCAATAAAAAGTTTCTTTGCTTTTACATTCCAGTGATTCTATTTGTCGTTTTTTTTGCATCTAAATCTTTTGAAATATTCTTTTTGATGTTATGACAAAAAGGGGGAGAAGATAAATGATAAATGATTTGATTAAATCTATCAGTTGCTGGGTAAAGCTCCCACACATTTACTAACAAGAACTGCAAGTTCTATATGGTTTAAGTGTTTTGCAGGTATAAAGAAGTTAAGAGAATCTTCAAAGCAAACACAAGAAGCAAAACCATGGAAACTGAAGCAAGCCAAGTGCTGTCAAGCTTCAGAGATCAGAAGCAAGAAAGAAGAATGAATCAGAAGCACTGATAATAGAATTTGATCCATATTTGTCTATCTGATTTAACAAAATTCTATTTGCTCTGATATATTGTTTGCTCTGATACATATAATGTTATGGCTCTGATACATATAATGTGTTCAAACATATATTTTATGTTCTGACTCGTTCATGCTGACTTTTGTCGTTTAGTTTTTTGTTCTGTAACATTTCAGGATGTAGAGATGCTCAGATGATGCTCTGGTACATTCAACAATGTTCTGATACAAATCTAGCATGAAGTGATGTTGGTAGAAATTCAAAGCTCTGAAGCTATCCGAGGGAAGCAGAAATCAGAAGCTGTGAATGTTCTAAAGATCCAGAAAACTCAAGTTCTGAAGCTGTCCTAAATGGAAGCAGAAATCAGAAGCTGTGAATGTTCAGAAGATCGAAGAAATTCAAGTTCTGAAGCTGTCCTGAATGGAAGCAGAAATCAGAAGCTGTGAATGTTCAGAAGATCAAAGAAATTCAAGTTCTGAAGCTGTCCTAGATGGAAGCAGGAATCAGAAGCTGTGAGTGTTCTAGGGATCTAAAGAAATTCTAGTTCTGAAGCTGTCCTATGGAAGCAGAAGTCAGAAGCTATGAATTCTCTAAAGACAGAAGCTTATATGATCGTCTCTACCGAAATAATCAGGGAAGTCTTTTATTAAAGTTCTTCGAGTATTTATTTCAGGGGGAGATTATTTATCTCAGGGGGAGATTGTTAATCTCAGGGGGAGACATATTCATATGCTTATGCTATAGCTGTGTAATTTGTCTTTTGCCGTCTGTTCTTTCTGATCGCAAATTCATATCATTTATATATGTTTTTGTCATCATCAAAAAGGGGGAGATTGTTAGAACAAGATTTGTTCTGATCAATTATCTTAGTTTTGATGATAACAATAATATGAATTTTGCTTAAGATAATATGGTACTCTAATCCAATGCAATTTCCCTTTCAGGAAATATATATAAAGAGTACGCATAATTCAGCGCTCAGAAGCTTTGTCTCAAAGGGTTCAGCATGCAACATCAGAACATGGTCTGGCAAGACATCAGAAGATGGTCGAAGCAGAATCAGAACATGGGTCTATGGAAGCATCAGAAGAACATGAGATCAGAAGCACTGAAGCTCAGAAGATGGTATCACGCAACAGAAGCACTTCACGGTCAGAAGATCAGAAGATGCTATGCACCAAGCTGTTTGACTCTGATGATATTCAAACGTTGTATTCACAAACATCAGATCAGAAGAAAGTACAAGTGGCAAGCTACGCTGACTGACAAAAGGAACATTAAAAGCTATTAAAGGCTACGTCAGTAGACACAGCGTGAACAAGGCTCGAGGTAGTTGACAAAAGCGTATAACATTAAATGCGATGCTGTACGGAACACGCAAAGCATTAAATGCACTCAACGGTCATCTTCTCCAACGCCTATAAATATGAAGTTCTGATGAGAAGCAAGGTTGACGATTTTAACGATCCTGAACAAAACAACGCTTATTCAACTTGCTGAAACTCTGTTCAAATCAAAACTCAGAATCTTCATCTTCATCAAAGCTCACTACATTGCTTTTGTAATATATTAGTGAGATTAAGCTTAAACGATTAAGAGAAATATCACAGTTGTGATTATCGCTTTTAAGAAGCATTTGTAATACTCTTAGATTGATTACATTAAGTTGTAAGGAACTAGAGTGATCGTGTGGATCAGAATACTCTAGGAAGTCTTAGGAGTGAACTAAGCAGATTGTAACTAGAGTGATCGTGTTGATCAGTAGACTCTAGAAAAGTCTTAGAGGGTATCTAAGCAGTTGTTCCTGGAGTGATCAGTGTGTGATCAGAAGACTCTGGAAGACTTAGTTGCTGACTAAGTGGAAAACCATTGTAATCCGTGCGATTAGTGGATTAAATCCTCAGTTGAGGTAAATCATCTCTGCGGGGGTGGACTGGAGTAGTTTAGTTAACAACGAACCAGGATAAAAATAACTGTGCAATTTATTTTTATCTGTCAAGTTTTTAAAGCTACACTTATTCAAACCCCCCCTTTCTAAGTGTTTTTCTATCCTTCACCATAGACTCCCTCAGTAGTGAAGTAAGCATGTTGAACCACAAACTTGATCAAATGACCAAGTCATTCAAAATGCTGAACAATGGATCTGATACTCTAAAAGAAATTCTAGAATCTGGACAAAGATCAGGAGACATGTCTGGAGTGGGATTCGTGGATAAAGAGGAATTAATCTCTGGACTCAGGAGGATAGAATCCAAGAAGTGTGTGACTAACAAGATGTCAATCCAAATGTCACAACATCAAGAAAACAGAAGAAGGAGGCTCACAAAGAAAAGGTTCCAGAAATGGAGGTGTCATCACTGTGGACGATTTGGTCACATAAAGCCATTCTGTTTCAGACTATTTGGATATCCAGACCAAACTCAACAAGTCAAATTTCATCATGATACTTACAACAGAAAGCATCGATGGGCAGATAAGAATGTTGCTCTGGTAGCACACACTTCTCTAAGGAGGCCAACAAAAGAAGATTGGTACCTTGACAGTGGTTGTTCAAATCATATGACCGGGAGAAAGAGCTCTCTAGTACATCTCAAACTAGAAGGAAACAACTATGTAACCCTGGGTGATGGAGAAATAAGAGAAGTCCAAGGTGTTGGAAAGACAGAAGGAGTGGGTATTCCCAATCTAAACAATGTTATACTTATGCTAGGACTAGCTGCAAATCTTATAAGCATCAGTCAGTTGTGTGATGAATGATTTAATGCTAGGTTCACCAAAAATGAGTGCATCATCACTAATGAAGAAAATGAGGAAGTCATGAAGGGATTTAGATCTAAGGATAATTGCTATCTATGGAAGCCTGACACACTTGTCCACCCCTCTGACTACTCCATGATCAAAGACGAATTAAAAACGCATCGACACGAATCTGATGAATCTGATGAGTCTGATGAACCTGATGAAGAATCCTATCTTGGAGAACTCACCAAAATTGAAATTTCTACCGGCTTCTCTGAAACATGTGTAATGAATGAGAAACTATGTGCAAAAGTAAGGGAATACAGAAGTATCAATAGATTTCTGCTAGAAGAAAGAGTAAGCCTTGTGATGGACATTACAGATCGGGAAAGAAGACTGGAAAAGTTAAATGTGAGCAATGATCCTAAAGGACTGTCTGAAAGCAATGTCACAGAGAATGTTGCAACAATATCTAAAGACAATGTGACAGATGAACAAGGGATTACTAAGAATACCAATGTCACCGAGGATGTCAATGACATTGACAATAATGAGCACCCTAAGGCCAATACTGAAACTGATACTAATGTGGTAAACTTAGATGAGTACTCTGACGACGAATTACTTACCTCCTTGAATCCGAGTGTAGCCAACAGGCTAATAACAAGAAGAAAAGGCAAAGCTGTTGTTCAAGGATCACCAAAAGGGAGCACTCAAGTGAACAACCCTACCAAAGACACTGTCAGAAAGAAGAGTACTTCTGCAGGACCTATCAAGAGCAAAGCTGTTACCAGGAGTAAAGGGGTTGGTCCTTCAAAATCTTGGAGCAGGTTCATTCCAAAAAAAAAATATTCAGGTGGAGAAGACACTTCTTTTGGCTTTGGCAACATTTGTGGCCAAACAGGGGGGGAAATAATATGTCACCACCCCAGAACAACAAGAATGGTGGTTGTGTGTGATCAACAATTCTATTTGCTTATCTTTGTGTTGATCTGTCTCTTTTTGTTTGAGCACTGTGTGCATACTGGTTATGTATGCTGTTTGTTTGTATTAGCTTGTGTTTGTTTTGATTATCCGCTGCAAGTGTTTCTCTGGTATGGTGTGACAGGATATTTTAGCCAAAAGTTTGCCAAAGGGGGAGATTGAAGGTGTTTTGCATGTTGGCTGCATTATTGGTAAAACATACCTAGTTGATTGTGTTTATGCAGGTTGCATATATGTGTGGAGCTAATACAGGTTTTGTAATGAATGTCATGATCGATGTCATGACATCCATGTGTGACAGCAGGAGCTGTTATTATTTATTAATTATGTTTCCTTATTTGTCCTTTTTATCAGTTTAGGAAACTTTTTATTGAGTGCTGCATATTTCTTCCTAAAGATCCTACTCACAGCACATTGTGTAACAGACAGTTGGCGTGTGAATTAGATTAACTTTGTTAACCCTAATGTGTTTCTAAAAAAAGCCCAAGGCCCAAGACTGCTTATAAAAAGACCTGCAATCCTAATTTGGAACGCAGACAGAAGTTTGTGTATTGTGAAGAACGGCTGTTTTGTAAATGTCTTTTGTGATCCACGCTATTACCTTTGATGATTGCGTTGGAATTAGTTTATGTTGTAATTGTGTCACTCTAAGCTTTTAAGCACGAGTGTGTGTCTCTTGATTGAAGCTTTTAAGCAGATCAAGGTGTGTTTTTGAAGTGTGTCTTCTATCTGTAATTAATTATTGTGTATGTGTTATCACTGCTGTGATTAAGGGGGGGTGGAATGGAGATATTCCATATCTAGGTAGAACCTAGGTAGAAGGTTCATTGGGTAGTGATTAAGTGAGGAGTTGTAAACTAGGAGTTTAGCTCTGAATTGATACTGCTAATAGTGGACTTCATCCTTGGCTTGGTAGCCCCTAGAGTAGGTTGTTTGAACCGAACTGGGTAAACAATTCCGTGTGTTCTTTAGTGTTTTATGTTGTTTGTTATCATTGTCTGTGCTCCGTAATTGTGGATGTCATAACATCCAGTTTGACATCGAGCGTGTGTTACTAGAGTTTTCACCACCAATCACCTGTTCGATTCCTTTGGATCAACTTGAAGTCATCTGTGAGTTAATGGTTGATGTTGAAAATCTGGAGAAACATGACATTCATCTTGAAGAAAACCTGAGGTTTCAAGGATGGGCGTCAATGTTCTATGATTTGTGTGAACCAGTCTATCCAGACCTAGTGATGGAATTCTGGATTCATGCAACCGTGATGCATAAGGCTATCATCTCTCTTGTTCATGGTGAATTCTTTCCTATCACTGAAACCACTTTGAGAAAGCTGTTTAGGTTGATGAATGCTGAAGGTGCTACTGAAGCAACTCCAAGAATAGACTGGGATGCTTTCTACTCAGAAATATGTGAAAATGGGAAGAAATCAAAGGAGGTTAAGGATCTGAAAACCATATACAAGATATGGACTAAGATTCTTCTGGGTTGCTTCTACCATAGGAAGTCAACTAGTTCATCAAACTTTGTCCACAGAGACCAACAATACATCATGTATTGCCTTGGTACTCAGAAGAAGGTGGATGTTCCTTACATCATATTCAATCACATATGGAATGCTGTGAATGACTCTAGAGATGAAAACAGGCTGAAGTATCCAAACAAAAAGAGGAATGTTATTCCTTTTGGGAGGATCATCACCAATCTTCTGGTTCAAGCTAAGATTGTTGAACAACTGGAGTCTGCTGGTATAATCAATAATCCTTACACCATTATTGGGAGTACTATGAATGCTAATACTCTGAAGAAGATGGGTATTATCAAGACTATTGATACTACTCCTCAAGCAAATCGAGAAGTTAGAACCAGAAGAGGTCCTGTTTTGGCTTATTTCGAGGTGTTCTTCAGGAATGAACGACCAGAAGTTATGGTTCATTATCTTGCTATGCACAGGGAAGTTGGCTCTGAATGTGATCCTATCTGGATCAGCAAGAAGAAGCTTCTAACGACTAAGGATGGAGTTCCAGAAATTTTGCCCCGGCAAGAAAGAAGAACAAAGCGAAGGTTAGATTTTCCTTCAATTAGTGAAGAGAAGAGAAGTGAAAACAAGGTTGATGAACAGAAGGAGAATCAGAAGAAAGAAGGTGAAGTTGAAAAGAAAAAGCCGAAGAAGGATGATAAGAAGGATGATAAGAAGGACGAAGAAAAGAAGAAGAAAAAGAAGAAAGATAAGAAGAAAGACAAGAAAAAGAAAGAAGAAAAGAAAGTTGTTGAAAGAGAAGAGAAGAAGGAAGAAGAAAGGAAGAAAAAAATTTCAAAAGGAAAGCAGAAGGTGGTGCTTCAGAAGAAGAGGAAGGCTGTTGGAGATGAATCTAAAAGGCTTTTCAAGAAGAGATCTTCAGGTATTCATATTTCTGAACCTGGTTCTGTACCTATTTTATCTTCAAAATCTGTACCAACAGAAGTTCCCCCACTCTCTCAACCAGAAATTCAAATAGAAAAAGCCCCAGCTAAATCACCTCCAACCACCAATGTTCTCACCCCTCCTCCTTCACCCAAGACTAAAGGCACTGCGCCTAATCTTATTTCTGACCACCCAGTTTCTGAACCAATCCTTGAAATCTTACCCCTCAACACCCTCTTTCCTCCTCATACCACTTTCTCCATTTCTCAACCTCCTCCTTATTCCAACCCCACTATTACAGACAATCCTGAGGTCCGCAATACTGCTGCTTCTAAATCTTTTGATTATGATTCTTTCAACAACCTATTGTGTTATTGTAACTACAAACCTAAACCTCGCCCTGACCCTGTTGTTGTTGTTGTCCTGGACTCTGAGAATGAAGCTGAATCTTTGCTCACTCTTGAAAGAGAACCTGAACCCTAATTCATTCTTAACCCAAACTCTTCAACCACCAAATTCCAAACCAAACCTTCTGAACTCTCTATTGGTGTTCGTTTTGAATTTGTTAAGCTTAAGGTACAGGCATGTTTAGATGCACTGAAGGTTGCACATAATTCCAACACGGATTATGTTGCTTCTGGGAATCTCTGGAGAGCCTTCAGAAGAGAGATTTAATCTGACCTTCTGAAGCTTCAAGAAGCTTGTTTGGCTGATGCTTCTGGACCTTTTGGATTTCTTAAGGACTTTGAAGAAAGCTACTTCTATCCCATCACCAGCTAGAAATCTCTTGAAGAGAAGGAATATGTTGATGAGCTTGAAGAAGTGCATCCTCTGGCTATGGTTGTGTGGAAGCCTCAATACACTGTTCTGACTGGCGACTTTCAGTCTCTATTCAACTAGCTTAGGGAGAATCCCTCTGTTAAAGCACCAAATATGGTATATCCAGAAGTTGAATACCCATCAGAACCCGTTGCTCCAACACCTCCAGAGAATCTGGCTGAGATACTTCTGGCTCTTGAAAATCCAGATGATGAGATCCCTGCTCCTGTTTATTCTAAAGATGCTTTTGTGTCAGAAGCTGATGTTGAGAATCATCCTGCTGAGGGAAATCAAGATGATGTTCTCATGGTTGAAGCAAATGCTGAGAATCCTTATGTTATGGACAATAGCTTTGATGCTTCTTCTGCTGGACCTTCTGCCTCTGTTCTCTTGAACACTATGAAGGCTCTTCAACAGAATCAAGCTGATTTGGCTAACCGTCTGCACAAGCACGAGGATACTCATGATGAGTTCAGATCATTCATGAAGAATTAGAAGGAAGACACTACTGAGATTAAGAACCTTCCGGCCATCTTAGCTTCTAGGCTTGGTCCGCCGTAGTCTGTCTTTGGTCTTAGTTTGTTTTCTTTGTTTCTATGCATCTGCTTGACTTGCATCTGTTTCTATCTTTTGTATCTTCCGATTAATCAATGAAATTTTATCTTCTTCACTCTGTGTGTCTTTTTTCATCTGAATCTTTTATGCTTTTTGATGTTATGACAAAAAGGGGGAGAAACAAGATAATTGAACTGATGTATTATATCAGTTGTTGGGATTAAGTCTCAATATTTCCTAACATTATTTGCACGTTCTATGTCTTGGTAGTTTTTTGCAGGATTGAAGATATTCTGAAAAAAGCTCAACATGAGAAGCAAATACATGAGGAAAATCAATTCTATAAAGAAGCATGCTCTTAAAGATTTGAAGCAAGCTAAGTGTTGTGAAGCTTCAAGATCAGAAGCAAGAAGAATGCTTCGACACATTCATGCTCTGATACATTTTTTTTTAAGAATGCTCTAATACTATCAAACATGCTCTGATACATTCCAGAATGTAAGAATGCTCTGATACATTCCAGAATGTAAGAATGCTCTGATACAAAGGAGAAATTCAAAGCTCGGAAGCTGTCCTATGGAAACAAGAAGCAGAAGCTCTGAATATTCCGAAGTTCTATACTAAGTGAAAGTCTCGACTGAAATGGAAAAATACTCAGGGAAATCTTTTATTTATAAATTCTTCTAGTATTTATTTCAGGGGGAGATTGTTAATCTCAGGGGGAGATATATTCACACACTCTGATCATATGCTTATGCTATATCTGTATAATTGTCTTTTGTCATCTGATATTCTGGTCACAAATTCATATCAATTATATATGTTTTTGTCATCATCAAAAAGGGGGAGATTGTTAGAACAAGATTTGTTCTGATCAATATTCTATGTTTTGATGATAACATTATATATGAATTTTGTATAAGACAATGTGGTACTCTAATCCTTTGCATTTTCCATTTCAGGAAATATATAAAGAGTATGCACAATTCAGCGCTCATAAGCACTGACTCAAAAGGTTCTGGATGGCTACATCAAAACATGCTCTGGCAAGACATCAGAAGATGGTCAAGCAGAATCAGAACATGGATTATGAAGCATCAGAAGAACATGAAGTCAGAAGAAGAAGCACTGAAGTTCTGAATGGTATCACGCTCAAGCTCTTCAAGAAGACAAGAAGATGCTCTGCACCAAGCTGATTAACTCTGATATTCAAACGTTGTTATCTACAAATCTGAGTTCAGAAGCAAGTACAAGATGAAAGGCTGTTAAGTCTAGTCTCTTACTGACAAAAGGAACGTTAGAAGCTACAAAAGGCAAAGTCAGTAAATGCAGCAAAAGCATGGCTCGAGGTAGTTGACAAAAGTGTGAAACAGTAAATGCAACGCTGTACTATTCACGCAAAGCATTAAATGCAACCCAACGGTCATCTTCACTCAACGCCTATATATAGAAGTTCTGATCAGAAGCAGCAATAGAGAACTCTTGCGCATTATACCAAAACGCTGTCAAATTCAAAGCTCACGAACTTCATCTTCAACCTCACAAACTCTTGTAATATTTAGTGAGTGTTAAGCTTAGAACTTAAGAGAAATATCACTGTTGTGATTATAGCTTTATAAGAAGCAATTTGTACTCTTGTAAACATTATTTTAAATTGTTTGTAAAAGGTTCCTAGAGTGATCAAGTTGTGATCACTAGACTCTAGAAGACTTAGAAGTTTTCTAAGTGGTGATTTCCTAGAGTGATCAAGTTGTAATCTGTATACTCTAGAAGACTTAGAAGTTTTCTAACTGGATAACCATTGTAATCAGTTGGATTAGTGGATTAAATCCTCAGTTGAGGTAAATCACTCTAAGGGGGTGGACTGGAGTAGTTTCGTTAACAACGAACCAGGATAAAAATAATTGTGTTCATTGTTTTTATCTTACTAGCTTTTAAAGTCACACTTATTCAAACCCCCCCTTTCTAAGTGTTTTTCTATCCTTCAGTCCCTGAAACTACAACCCTTGCTGCTCAAGTGGTCCAAATTCATCAAGATGAAGAATTTGATGACTCCATAAGTGCCTAAGCCTGAACCAGTAAAGCTGGTTAATGACGCATCAGAAGTTGCCCGTGTCTACTGTGGAGGGGCACATTTGTTTGAAGAATGCACTGCAAATCGTGTTTCTTCCAACTATATGGGAAACAACAGCAAATACAACAACCCTTACAACAACACTTACAACCCTAGATGGCACAAACATTCAAATTTTTCATGGAGTAACAACCAAGGTCAACCGAGGCCCAAAGCTACTCAAGATAACCAAACACCACAAGTTCCTCCTAATTTTGCAGTGTCGGCTCAAGGAAATAACTAGTTGGAAAACATACTGAAGTCATTCATTCAAGAAACCAATAATAAATTCTTAGCACAAGGAGTGAGTATCAAAAATCTTGAAAACCAAATTGGACAAATTACCACCGCTTTGAGTTTAAGACCAGTGGGGACACTTCCCAGTTCGACTGATACACCTACTACATCTAGGGTGAAGAATGTGGAAACTTGCAAAGTTATTAAGCTAAGAAGTGGTAAGAAGTATGGAACACCACCACACAAAAATGCTGAGACTAGTAGAATCCTGTCTGCTAAAGATAACACTGAAGACAAAGACATGTCTGTTGAGGAACCGACCTCAGTAGAAAATGATGGAGACAAAATTGATGCAACTAAACTTGGCAAGACTTCTAAGTCAGCTAAGCATCCTGAAGTCAGGCCATAACCAACCAAAGAAAAAAGTTTGTTCAAGAAAAACCACCACCTCCTTTTCCTCAAAGGATTAGGAAGGCAAAAGAGGAGCAAAAAATTGGCAAGTTTATGGAGATACTCAAGCAGCTTCATATCAACATACCTTTGATAGAAGCAATTGAACAAATGCCAGATTACTCCAAGTTCATGAAGGACATGATTACCAAAAGGAATAGAGTAGGAGAGTTTGCCACTATTGCACTTACTCAAGAATGTAGCCAATTTGTGCAAGGCAAGCTCCCTCCTAAACTGAAAGATCTTGGAAGTTTCACTATCCCTTGCAATATTGGTGACTCATTATGTGGAAAATCACTATGCGATTCGGGGGCAAGCATTAATCTTATTCCTTTTTCTGTATTCAAGAAGCTGGGGATAGGCGCAGCCAGGCCTACAACCATCACTCTGCAACTGGCAGATAGAAGTATTTGTTATCCTCAAGGGAAGATTGAAAACATTTTGTTCAGAGTTAAAAAATTTGTATTCCCAGTTGACTTTATCATAATGGACTTTGATGTGATGAAAACATCCCCATTCTGCTGGGAAGACCTTTCCTTGCTATGGGAGTGACTTTAATTAATGTGGAAAAGGGTGAACCCACTATGAGGGTAAACATTCAACAAGTAGTATTTAATGTGCTGAATGCTCTACAATACCCAAAAGAAGAGGTTGTTGATTGTTCAATGATTTTTAGTTGGGACAGAATTGTTCATAAAAGTTTGCTAAAGTCCACTGATGTCTTGACTCAAGAGCTGGGGAAAGTAAAGAAGATTTTGCAAGAAGGAATATTGTATGGTCCTATGAATCAATCAACTTTGGGAAGGGAAAAATGGAGGTATTTGATTTAAAGATTGACCAAAAGCAACATTCACCATCCATAGAGGTTCATCCAGAGTTAGAACTTAAGCAACTCCCTGGTGATCTTCAATATGCGTTTCTTGAGGCATGATAGAAGTTGTCTGTGATTGTGGCAACAGACTTGGCTGAAGAGCAGAAGAGCCAACTGTTGGATATTTTGAAGAAGCACAAGAGGGATATTGCTTGGAAAATTGCTTACATAAAGTGTATCATCCTTACTGTATGTATGCACAGAATTCTTTTGAAAGAAAATGCCAAGAATAGTATAGAGGGTCAAAGAAGGCTAAACTCGATCATGAAAGAAGTGATTAAAAAATAAATCATCAAATGGCTCGACGTTGGGATTATCTATCCTATTTCTGATATCTTCTGGGTTAGTCCTGTCCAACATGGGTCGAAGAAAGGAGGCATGACTGTAGTCAGCAACGAGAAGAATGAGCTTATCCCCACAAGAACAGTAACTTGTTGGAGAATTTACATGGATTATAGAAAGCTAAACAAGGCTATAAGGAAGGATCATATTCCTTTGCCCTTCATTGATTAGATGTTGGATATATTGACGGGAAAGAAGTATTATTTCTTTTTAGATGGCTAATCTGGCTACAATCAAATAACCATTGCTCCTGAAGATCAAGAGAAGACAACATTTACTTGCCCCCTACGACACCTTTGCCTTTAGAAGGATGCCTTTTGGATTGTGCAATGCACCAACTACTTTCCAAAGATGCAAGATGGCTATCTTTTATGATATGATTGAGAGTTCCATGGAAGTATTCATGGATGACTTTTCTGTCTTTGGAGAGTGATTTCAGAATTGCTTAGACTACCTAGATACAGTCCTGACAAGGTGTGAAAAAAGCAACATGGTTTTGAACTGGGAGAAGTGTCATTTCATGGTAAAAGAAGGGATTGAGCTGGGACATAAGATTTTAAAAAGAGGTTTGGTAGTTGATCAAGCTAAAATAGAAGTTATTGAGAAGCTGCCTCCACCTGTGAATATAAAACGTATCAGAAGCTTCTTGGGTCTTGCTAGCTTCTATATAAGGTTTATCAAAGATTTTTCAAAGATCACCGAACCACTTTTCCAATTGTTGCAACATGATGTGCCATTCGTCTTCAGTAAGGAGTGTTTGAATTCCTTTAAATTTCTAAAGAAGGCTCTAGTTTCTTCTCCTATAATGAAAGCTCTAGACTGGACGAAACCTTTTGAGTTGATGTGTGATGCAAGTGACTTCACAATTGGCGTTGTGCTTGGTTAGAGGCACGACAAGGTATTTCATACTATATACTACGCTAGTAGAACCTTGATTGAAGCTCAAATCAATTATACTACCACTGAAAAGGAGCTGCTAGCTGTAGTATTTGCCATTGACAAATTCAGATCTTACTTGGTGGGAACCAAAGTTATTGTGTACACTGATCATGCACCAATTAAGAACCTCATTGATAAAAAATGCTAATACGAAGCTTATCAGATGGGTACTATTACTGCAAGAGTTTGATATGGAGATAAGAGACAAGAAAGGTGTAGAAAACTTGGTAGTTGATCATTTGTCAAGGCTCCCAGAAGAAGTTCATGACAAAGATGCTGAAGAGATTCATGAGAGTTTTCCTGATGAGAAGCTATTGATGATAACTGGAGTGAATCCATGGTACACTGAAATTGTCAACTACCTTATGAGCAAAGTCATTCCCCTTAATTTCAACTCCCAACAGAGGAAGAGATTCTTTCACATGACAAGTGTTAGAACAAGATTGAGAATCTATGTTCAGAATCTAGTTTTGATGATAACAAGCATATATTTTGTGAGTAATAATTTTATTACTAATGGTTTCATTTAGTGTGCAGATATTATGTTATAAATCTTATACAGGATTCATCAGGATAAGAGTACAACAACTACATCCGAAACATTCAGAAGATTGACGAAGCTAAACATCATTCATCAGATGTTCTGATTAAGAACATGTCAAGCAAGCCTAAGACCACAGATCATAAGCAAGAGAAGCAATAATAAGGAACAAGATCATTCAGAAGAACAAGCAATATCAAGGCCTACATACAATAGTCTCAATCAGAAAGTACTTCAGAAGCTGCAAGGAAATAAACAAGAAAGATCAACTGCAAGAAGCATTGCAAACATCAGAAGATCACGCACGAAGAAAGATCAGAAGTTCTGAAGCTACAACGCAGCGACATTCAAAATACAAACATCAGTTGAAGTCATATACAAGCCAATGAAGAATCTACAGCTCATCATACAAATAGAGTGAAATATAAAGAGCTTAGAATCTAAAGGAGAGTTGCTAGAAATATCATCACATGCAAAACAGTTGCAACATTTAAAAGGAACAACTCCCAAGGTTGAAAGAAGAAGCAACCCACATGCAGCGCATTGGAAAGACAAGTTTAACCAAAGAAGCACGCCATCAACTGCAATCATCATGTTGAGGATAAGGTTCTGCCAAGAACAACACATGTCACAAAAGGCTCAATCTAGACGAAGCATTCAAGACAACATTAAAACAAATCTCAATGGCTAGATTCCAATGATAACATACCAAGCTCTATAAATAGACCAAGCTTAATTGCCTACTTCGGGTTGGTTTGTCTGTTCAGCCTGAATTTCAATGAATGTCTCAACATTCTCTGTGACATCGAATTCTCCATGTTGATCATCAACGACCACATTGATGGATTCCATCATCACTTGTGTTCTGATGTTGAATACTCTATAAGCCCTGCTGTTTGTTGAATATCCCAAGAATATGCCTTCATCACTTTTGGAGTCCATTTTTCTCCTTTGGTCTCGATCTATTAGGATATAGCACTTGCTCCCAAAAACATGAAAGTACTTGACACTTGGTTTCTTTCCTCTCTAGAGTTCATACAGAGTTGAGGAGGTTCCTTTTCTCAATGTTACTCTGTTAAGGACATAGCAGGTTGTTTTCATAGCCTCAGGCCAAAATTACATGGGAAGTTTCTTAGCATGAATCATTGCTCTGGCTAATTCTTGTATAGTCCTGTTTTTCCTTTCTACTACTCCGTTTTGTTGGGGTGTAATAGGGGAGGAGAATTCATGACTAATTCCTTCAGTTGAGCAGAATTCAGCAAATCTGGCATTCTCAAATTCTTATCCATGATCGCTTCTGATTCTGATGACAGTGCTTTCCTTTACTCTTTGGAGGAGTCTAGTGCAGAGCTCTTTAAAAACGTCAAATACGTCGGATTTTTCTCTAATGAAGCTTATCCATGTGTATCTGGAAAAATCATCAACTACCACATAAGCATACCTTTTTCCTCCAAGACTTTCCACTTGCATTGGTCCCATTAGATCCATATGCAATAGTTCCAGAGTTTTAGAGGTGGTGAGTTGATTGACCCTTGGGTGAGAGGTCCTGGTTTGCTTGCCAGCCTGACATTCTCCACAAAGTCTGCCTTCATCAATCTGTAGCTTAGGTATTCCTCTCACAGCTTCTTTGTTTATGATCTTTTTCATTCCTCTCAAATGCAGATGTCCCAGTTTTTGATGCCGGAGTCTAACTTCTTTTTCCTCTATTGCCATGGTACATATTGATGAATGACTTGCTATTTTAGGTTCCCATAAGTAGCAGTTGTCTTTGGATCTTGTGGTGTCCTTTTTTTTACCTCCTCGTTTCCCTTGGGAGGACGGCACGCTACACGCGGAATTTGGAAGGAGAATGCGCCCGGGGCGGGATGAATTTTGTTTTAGTTCTTCCTACGATATCACACAAACTTTTTAATTATCCTACGAGTAGGAGAGGGGAAAAAGATCTCAAATAAACCCTAGGAGTTTGCTAAGTGTGGGGATTCACCTAGACTAGAAATTCTGGAGTCCGGGAGGTCGGTTATACATAGGGAAGAGTTTAAGCACCCTACATATCTGTAGTACTCTACGGGAACCTTCTCTGTGTCAATGTGTTTGTGTTTGTTGCTTATTAATGGGAAAGTTTCTCCTTTGTGTTAGGAGAAGGAATGAAATTTTGATTTGAAAAGACAAACTGACTATTTTTGGTTTTTTATTAGCTCGATGGTTTCCTTGTGAACCTCACGCCTACATATCCCTAATGGAAGTCAGAGCTTTTTGTAGTTCGGAGAACTAATTAGGGAAATTAATTATTTTTGGTGCCTTGCTTGAAGCTCAAGGTTGAAGCTTGAATTAAATCTCTGTTTACAGTAAAGAGACATGAAATCATCTTTACAGAGAGGTATTTCTACTATTCCACCACAAACATTTATAAGAGTGACAGAAAAACTGAATTCATTTCATTAAGAGAGAGAGCCTACTTGGTTGATCAAGTATGACAGCCACATGCCTCTTGAATGAAAGAAGGATTCTCATCCAAATTAGGGAAAGTGTACAAGTCTGGGATTGTTTTCCTCAGAACATGCCTTTCAAAGTCCTAAATGGGAGAATGTTTGAAATTGAAATTTAAATTGAAATGTTTGTTTGTTTGAATGTGGTGAGATAGGAGAAATATCTCTCTATAGAGATAAGCTATGTCTATCTACTGTTTGAAAGATTTGATTTTTAGCTTGCTTGTATGAGGCCCAAGCTTGAGGCTTTTGATTGATTATTTTATTGACTCAGAGAGATAACTCTAATGGGGATTGACTTAAACTAAGAAGTTTTTGTGTCCTGTACAAAGCCCAGAATTGAGGCTGACTCTAGCAGGAGAGCATTCATTTGATGGATTTTATTTGGTGTTCTGTACAAAGCCCAAAATTGTGGCCGACTCTTAACTAAAAAAATATGTCTTTTACTGACTGAGACTGGAAAGATTATCTTTTTTTTAGAAGAATGAATGGAGACTGACCCTTTCTAGGGGTTTTACTCTGCTGGAGAATTTATCTTTTGAAAGTTCAATTTTTTGAGGCTAACCCTTTCCAGGGATTTTGACTCAGCTGGTGAAATTATCTATTAAAAGACTGATTTTTTGGAAGCTAACCCTTTCCAGGGATTTTGAATGATAGCAGAAAGATTATATAATTGAGACTTCTTGTTTAAAGCCCAAGATTAAGGCTGACACTGACTAAGGATAGATAACTATGGATCCTAGACTCTGCTAAGGAAGATTAATGAAGATAAGGGTGACAGAGACTGTCCATGTCTCTTATTCCAAAAGGTGGACTTAATATGAGATTGAGACATTCTTAGCTTGTTAAAGTATGGTTTAAAGAGTGGAAGAAACTCACCAGGATTGGCTAAAAGGTGACTAAAGACCTGTTCCTATGGTTATAAGAAACCTGATGGGTCCTTGTATACAAGCTCAAGAGGAAGCTGGGAATGCTTTTAAGAAGCCTGTGGGTTCTTGTACAAAGCCCAAGAGGAGGCTAGTCGAGGGTCATCGAGGGTCCTTGTTATAGCACAAGAGGAAGCAATATAGTTTTGAACTTATTTTGGCTCTAAGCAAAAGGGTAAGAGGTTTCACCGGGAATAATTCCTCTTGGGTGGATGTGTCCTAGTTTGGGTTCTAAGGCTTTTTCAAGATGTTTCACCGGGAATAATTCATCTTGGGGGTTTGAACTAAAAGATCTCTAATTAGGAAAGAGCCTTCACCGGGAAGACATTCTCAATCCTAGGCCATATTCCTATAATATATATATATATATATATATAGTTTAACAGTCCAAAGGTTTACACTCAGACGTAGTTCTAAACAATATATAAACAGTTCTATATTTGACATTAATTTAAATAAAGACTGTAAATTGAAAGCTATAAACCCTAACCTGGATGGAGTGGAAGCCTTTGAAGATGTATGTACAAAGCCTTACCAGCAATTTTGTTGTTTTATTGATAACAGTTGAATATTTATTATAAACAGTTAAGGGTTTTTTAAAACAGAAGAAGTGAAGATGAACTCTAGGTCACATAGGTATCTGAAGAGTTTCATCGGGAATAATGCCCTTCAAATACCAGAAGAATGTTTTGAAAACAAAAAGAAGATTTTGTAAATACAGTTTTTGAAAACAAACTATGAAAAGAAAAATGTGTTGGGACTTACACTCTATTAGAGGCCCAAAGATTTATTTACTGTTTATGAAAAAAAAAACAATTGAAAGATTTGAAATGATACAAAGTTTCGTTGTTTGAAAACCTTGATCGTCTGTTTAATTGGAGTTAAGAAACAGTTTTGAAAAGTCAACTTAAGTAGGATAAAGACAAAATCTATACCTTCTTAAGACCTAAATAAATAGGATTTTATTACTAAAATATTTATGAGAGATTAAGTTTTGAAAATCAAATGAAAACTATATTTTTAAAGTATTAAACTATACTTAAAACATATGATTTTAAACCTAATTAAAATATATTGAAATAATATATTTTTTGTGATTTTTTTGGATATCCTCAAAATAGATATATTAATTGAGAAGTGTGTGAAAAATCAAGTGAAAATGATTTAATTTGATAGGTGAATTAATTAGTTGAAGTTGTGAAGAAATTGAATGGGAAAAGTGATAAAAAATAAGATTTTGTCTCCCAAAGGGCTTGAACTCACGCCCTCTAGGTCACCACTCAAAACACTTACCATCTGGGCCACGCGCGTAGCTTGCTAGACAAACACCTTCAGCTCATTATATTTGAAAACAAGTGTATAAAGGAGAAAATAAAAATGAACAAAACAAAAGGTCTGGGGGGGGGGGTTCGAACCCCAGACCTTGGGCAAGAGAGAGACTTTGGACGCGCGCTGTAACCATTGGGCCATTACGATGAATTCGTAAATAACACACCCACCACTAAATTTATTTTAAACTCAGACCTGAGAATTCAAAAAAATGGCGCCATCACCATTATCATCTTCAACCTCTAGCTCCTCCACCTTGGATTTCTGAACTCCCTCATCTCTCAACCATTTTAAATGATTCAAACATCAAACTTGCTCGTTTTTAAACGAGGAACATGATTATGATCACAAAATTCATTTATTCTAAGTGTAACTAAAGAATTTCAGTATGAACACGAAGAACATATAAACCCTAATTTTAAAATTAAATGATGAAAAAGATGAATAAATGAATGATGATAGAGGGTTTTTAATCCTCTGATGATGCTGAACAATCTGGTATCGAGATATATTGTAAAGAGTACTTAAATTAGAGTGTTGGATGCTTGGACTTGCTTGACACCTCTTGAATCGTGCTTCAGAATTATCACACCCTAAGGAACGTGTTTGGATGCTTGGACTTGCTTGACATCTCTTGAATCGTGCTACAGACCTCCAACTGACTTTGCTCCAAATTGAAAGTGAAGATGGTTTTGTTGCACTTACAGAAGTGTTCCAGATGTTTGGATCACCTCTAATGGACCTCCTTGAAAGATTAGAACACTTAGTTTCAAAGGAAGAGATTTGGTTTGAAGACTTGCCAAAGAACCTTTGAAAATGCTAAGTATGAAAGGAAAGAGGAGAAAGCAAGAATTATGGTTGCTTTGGTGTGATTAAAATGAAGGAGAGCACTTATATTTATAGGCAAAGTGTTCAGTGTAATTGCAGAGGAGTGAGCTTGCTTAGTGAAGTCATTTTGGTTTCTTGGCCATGAAGAAATTCAAGGAATCTTGCAAATGTGATCATTGCATTTTCGAGCTAGCTCCCTATCCATTGATCTCTTCTGATCTTAGGGGACAATTCTGATGCAGAGGAGAGTTTCAATTGGTTGGGAGAAGATTCCAATTGGTGACTCATCCATTTGCCATAAATTCCCAAATGTAATCATTACATAATCACATGCCTTTGTTTTTGGGAATATTCTTCAATCCTTATGCAATGATGAAAATGGATGTATGGTATGCTTTCAGATGTATTATGGGTCGTGTAACATCATTTAGTGAAGCCATTTGCACAAAATTGCAAAGTTTCAAATTGTACATGACCTATAATTTTACTCCATGAGGCCAACTTTGAACAAGCATAACTCCTAGCTCAAAATGAATTTGGAGGAGGATGAGCACAATTTTGAAAGCCCTAAACATCTACTTCAATTCATTATTTTGGAGTTTCTTCAGAATCATTTAGGAAAATTGTGAAAAATGAGCCCAAAGTTGGAAGAAAACTAGGTCAAAAACACTTAGAAAAATTTCTAAGTTTTTAAGGCCTATAACTTCCAAATCCCAAATCTCTTAAATGATTGATTTCTTGAAAAAAGTTGTATTGTAAGATGTTGTTTTATTTTGCAAGATCTACAACTTTCATGTTGGAAGTTTTTTGAGTTGTGTAGGTGAAATTTTGAGTTCCCATAATGCCCTCAAAAACCCTGATTCTTGACTTTTTGATCCATGATGAATTTTCTTGAATTTCTTTTGCCAAATGACTTTAATAATCATATATTGATGATATTGATCTTTAAAAGTCATGGTTTGACTAAAAATCTCAAAATTCAAAGGTAATCTTGTACAGTTGACTTTTTTCCAGATGAAGTGAAATCTTGGATTTTTGTGATGAATCAAGTTCTCCTCCTTAAATGAGTGATGTTAATGGATTATATTGAGGTAATAGAAGTCCTTGAGCCATGTTTTGAGTTTTGGATCCATGTCCTGATTAAAAGTCAACTGTCCAGGTGAATTAGGTCAGAAACCCTAATTGTCGACCAGATGAAATTGATGACTGTAGATCTTGAATTGAAGTGTAATGCCCAATGGATAATGTCATATGAACCAATTGAAGATATTTGAACCAATTGATAGATGCCCTGGAGCTTTTTAGGGTTTCCCAAATGTGATCCCTGATTATAGTCCCTTATGGGCTCAAAACCCTAGATTGGTGAATTAAGCAAATATGAGCCCAGATGATTGGGTGTCTAATCAACCATAGGTGAATAGAATGAAGCTTTTTTTGAGTCCCATGATCGTATTGGAGACTAATCCTTTTATTGATTGATCCTTTGCCTGAGCTCTTTTGTTCCTGATCATCCTTGATTTAAGTACCAGAGGAATAAGTGACTGCTCTGAACATTTGTTTTGAATTTGATGAAAAGTATGGAGATGTGACATCTTAGGGGGGGTCAAAATTAGGGTATGACAGATCTTACTCCCTTCATGACCTCTACATCTTCTTCATTAGTGACCACACATTCATCTTTGGTAAATCTGACTTTTAGGCCTTGGTCACATAGTTGACTGATGCTGATCAAGTTTGCAGCTAGACCTTTGACTAGTAGAACACTGTCTAATTGAGGTGCTCCTACATGCTCTAGTTTTCCTACCCCTTTAATCTCTCCTCTGGCTCCATCACTAAAGGTAACATAGCTGGTGGAATGTGGCTTGATTTCTTCTAACAAGTTTTTCATTCCTGTCATGTGTTTTGAACATCCACTATCAAAGTACCAGTCTCCTTTGGTTGACACCCTCAAGGAGGTATGAGCAATTAAAGCAGAAAATTTGGAAACCCATGGTTGTTTCGTGAGAATGTTGTGCTGGTTGAGATTGCTTGTATATTTTTGCCACGGGTACCCAATCAGTTCATAGCAAAATCGTTTCAGGTGACCAAATCTCCCACAGTAGTGGCATCTCCATTTCTGAAATTTCCCTTTTGTTTGGTTCCAATTCCTCATTTCATGATGTCGTAACATCGATGCTGACATTTTCTTAACAGGAAGTGTTTCTAGTTCTGACTCTTTTGACCCTAGATTAGGTTCATTTCCAAATCCTAATCTAGACCGATTTCCTCCTTTTTGACCAATTTCAAGAATCTTTTCAAGGGAGTCAGTTCCATTGTTCAACATTCTAATTGATCTTGACATCTGATCTAGTTTGTAGTTGAAGATGCTGATTTCACCATTAAGATGTGCTATTGTTTCTAGAAGTTCTCTTTTCTCGACTTCCAGTTCTTCTATAACTTTCTTTTGTTTCTCCTTTATCCTCCACATTTCAGCACTCTTGATCCTTAGATCATTGTAAGAGATGGCCAGTTCTTCAAAGGTAGGGACCTTTTTGTTGTTTTTGTGATTAAGTGTACACACACATGTTAGAGCAGCACATTCCTCTTCACTATCACTATCTGAGTTTTCATCAGATCGAGTGGCAGACATACCTTTTCTTTGCTCTTTGAGGTAGGTGGGACATTCAGCTTGAATGTGTCCATATCCTTCACAAGTGTGACATTGAATTTCTCTTTACAGAGCTACCTTTTCTTCAGCTGAGGCTCTTCTGTTAGGAGCATATGTTTTGGTGATGTCATTGGTAGTGTTCTTGACATTGAATCTGGACTTCTGACCAACCCTTTTGATAAATCTGTTGAATTGTTTTCCAAGCATGGCTATGGCTTCTGATATATCGTCATTATTTCCATCCCTATCATCTGTGTTGGTGATAAACGCTATGCTTTTGTTCTTATCTTAACCAAGCTTACAAATGCTTAACTCAAAGGTTTGTAGATACCCAATGAGTTCGTCCAGATGTCCTGTGCTTCCTCTATGGTAGTTACTTTCATATCAAACCGCTTAGGCAGTGATCTGAGGATCTTCCTTACCAGTTTTTCTTTAGTCATTTTCTCACCTAAGGCTGCAGAGTTGTTTGAAATCTCGCGGACATTCATGTAAAACTCATAAATGGTTTCATCCTCTTACATCTTGAGATTTTCAAACTTAGTGGTAAGTATTTGAAGTCTCGACATCTTTACCTTGGACGTGCCTTCATGTGCTGTTTTGAGAATATCCCAAGCTTCTTTAGCCAGCTCACAGTGTTGTACAAGCCTGAAGATGTTTTTGTCAATACCATTGAACAGTGCACTTAGGGCCTTGGAATTGCCCAACGCTAACTCTTCTTCAGATTTGCTCCATTGAGTTTCAGGAATTAGAACAGTGGTTCCATCTTCCAGAATATTCTCAGGATGTTTCCATCCACTTTCAACAGCTCTCCAGGCCTTGCTATCCACTGACTTAATGACTGCTACCATACGAGGTTTCCAGTAGTCATAATTAGAGCCATCCAGGATAGGTGGTCTGTTTCCAAACACTAACAGTTCCTTCTCCATAGTACTAGAATTTTGTTATCCCTATATCTCACCCAGATGTAAACAGTCAAGGTGCCTGCTCTGATGCCAATTGAAAATTCTAGTAACACACGCTCGATGTCAAACTGGATATTATGACATCCACAATTACGCAGCACAGACAGTAATAACAAAACAACATAAAACAGTAAAGAACACACAGAATTGTTTACCCAGTTCGGTTCAAACAACCTACTCTGGGGGCTACCAAGCCAGGGATGAAGTCCACTATCAGTAGTATCAATTCAAAGCTAAACTCCCCCGTTTACAACTTCTCACTTAATCACTACCCAATGACCCTTCTACCTAGGTTCTACCTAGATATGGAATATCTCCATTCCACTCCCCCTCAATCACAGCAATGATTACACATAAACAATAAACAATTACAGATAGAAGACACACTTCAAAAACATACCTTGATCTTCTTAAAAGCTTCAATCAAGAGACACACACTCGTGCTTAAAAGCTTAGAGTGACACAATAAAAACACAAACTAATTCCAACGCAATCATCAAAGATAATAGCGTGGATCACACGAGACAGTTACAAAACAGTAGTTCTTCACAATACACAATCTTCTGTCTGCGTTCCAAATTAGGATTGCAATTCTTTTTATATGCAGTCTTGGGCCTTGGGCTTTTTATGAAACACATTAGGGTTAACAAAGTTAACCTAATTCACACGCCAACTGTCTGTTACACAATGTGCTGTCAGTAGGATCTTCTGGACGAAATATGCAGCACTAAATAAAAAGTTTCCTAAATTGATAAAAAGGATAAATCAGAAAACACAGTTAATAAACAATAAAAGCTCCTGCTATCACACACGGATGTCATGACATCGATCATGACATTCACTACAAAACCCGTATTAGCTTCACACATATATGCAGCTTGCATATACAAAATCGACCAGGTATGTTTTACCAATAATGCAGCCAACATCAAAACACCTTCACTAAGAAGCACATTTGTAATCTCTAGAAGATAGATGAATGTTATATCCTACTAGGATCCCTGAACGGTTCATTATCAGAAGTTAGTCACAGTGGTGTGTTGTGCAGGGTTAGTCACAATAGGTTGGTTGTGTAGGGTCAGTCACAGTGGGTAGACTGTGCAAGGTGCCTAATTCAATGGACGTTATATCTCGCGAAGATCACTGAACGGGTCATTGTCCAGATGGTTAGTCACAGTAGTTGGCTGTGCAGGATGGTTAGTCACGACGGAGGTTCGTGCAGTTGTAATCAAGTTTTGGTTATAGTGGATTAAGACCTCAGTTGAGAGGCAAATCACCTGAAGAAGGTGGACTGGAGGTAGCCTTAGTTAGAAGGTGAACCAGGATAAAAATGAACGTGTCTTTTACTTTCTGCACATGTCATTTTAACTTAGAACTTCCAAGCCTTATTCTGCAGAAATGTACTGAACACGTCAGAAGTTTTGATATCCTTTGAAGTTAAAATGAACATCTTATTGGTTATGTCGTTGTACACTTCATGCTTCCACAACATCAAAGCATAAACTAATAGGTGATTAATTGAAAGAAAAGACATTAAAGAAAAAGAAAGGGAATTTTAATTGATAAAGAACACAATTCAATCCCCCCTTTCTTGTGTTTTTCTCCACCTTCAACAAGGAGTTATTTTTGGGATGAGCTCTTCTTATACAAGAAGTGTGCTAATGAGTTACTAAGAAGATGCGTTGATCAGCCAGAGGCAAGACAAATCTTTTATGCCTGTCATGAAGCATCATATGGAGGACACTTTGGAGGAGGCAAGATAGCATCTAAGGTTCTACAATCAAGTTATTTCTGGCCTTCTATCTTTAAAGATGCCCATGATTATGTCATAAATGTGATAGATGCCATAGAGTAGGAAGCATTTCCATGAGGCAAGAAATTCCTCTTACAAAAATTTTGGAAATTGAGGTTTTTGATGTATGAGGCATTGACTTCATGGGACCGTTTCCTCCCTTTTTTGGAAATTTGTACATATTAGCGGTTGTTGATTATGTGTCCAAATAGATAGAGGTAGTAGCAACTCCCACTAAAGACGCTAGGGTGGTGACCAAATTTTTAGTTAAAAACATTTTGTCAAGACATGGCACGCATAGAGTGATCATTAGTGATGGAGGAACTCACTTTTGCAACAAGATTTTTGAGAATTTAATGGCTAAATATGGGGTGAAACACAAAGTTGCTACAGCTTATCATCCACAATGCAGTAGACGAGCTAAAATCTCCAGTAGGGAGATAAAAAGGATTTTAGAAAAATTTGTGAACCCATCAAAAAAAGATTGGGCTAGGCATTTAGATGACACCTTGTGGGCTTATAGGACTTCTTTTAAGACACCCATAGGCATGTCTCCCTATAGACTTGTCTACGGCAAGGCTTGTCATCTACCTATTGAATAGGAACATAAAGCTTTTTGGGCAGTCAAAACTCTTAATTTAGACCTATCCAAGGCTGGCCAAGCTAGTTTGTTGCAACTTAATGAACTTGAGGAACATAGACTGTTTTCTTTTGAGAGTGTAGAATTGTATAAGGAAAAAACTAAGAAATGACATGACAAAAATTGTCTGAAAAGAGAATTAAGAGAAGGACATCTTGTTCTTTTGTTTAAATTTATATTAGACTTATTCCCATGAAAGCTTAAATCTAGGTGGTATGGCCCCTTCAAATTAATTAAAATTTATCCTCATGGGGCTGTGGGTCTTTTAAAGGAGAAAACAGGCGAGTCTTTCAAAGTCAATGGTCAAATAGTGAAGATATATCATGGTTAGTCTGTGGACAATGAGAGAATCACCATTGATTTGATGGCATCTACTTGATGTGTGCTAAAGTTAGGCTATAAGACTATAAAATAGTGTTAGAACAAGATTTGTTCTAATCAATATTCTTAGTTTTGATGATAAAAAGTATATGAATTTTGTATGAGATAATGTGGTACTCTAATACTATGCAATTTCCATTTTAGGAATTATATAAAGAGTATGCACAAAATCAGCGCAAGAAGCACTGACTCAGAAGGTTCAGCATGCAACATCAGAACATGGTCTTGCAAGACATCAGAAGATGGTCAAACAGAATCAGAACATGGGTCTATGGAAGCATCAGAAGAACTTGAGATCAGAAGCAGAAGCACTGAAGTTCTCATTATATCACGCTCAGAAGCACTTCAAGGTCAGAAGACAAGAAGATGCTTTGCACCAAGTTGTTTGACTCTGATGACATTCAAACGTTGTTTACACAAACATCAGATCAGAAGCAAGTACTAGACTGGCAGGCTACGCTGACTGACAAAAGGAACGTTAGAAGCTATTAAAGGCAACTTCAGTAGACACAGCGGAAACAAGGCTCGAGGTAATTGACAAAAGAGTGAAACATTAAATGCAATGTTGTACAGAATACGCAAAGCATTAAATGCTCCCAACGGCCATCTTCTCAAGTGCCTATAAATATGTAGTTCTGATGAGAAGCTAATACAACACTTGCGCATTAAACTGAAACGCTGTCAAATTCAAAAGCTCTCAAACTTCATCATCAAGCTCACTACATTGCTGTTGTAATATCTTAGTGAGATTTAAGCTTAAACTTAAGAGAAAATCACAGTTGTTATAATAGCTTTATAAGAAGCATTGTAACTCTTAAAAGAATTTATTTACATTAAGTTGTAAGAACTAGAGTGATCAGGTTGTTGATCAGTATACTCTAGCAAGTCTTAGAAGTTGTCTAAGCAGTTTGTTCCTAGAGTGATCAGGTTGTGATCAGGATACTCTAGAAGACTTAGCAATTGTCTAAGTGGAAAACCATTATAATCAAGTGTGATTAATGGATTAAATCCTCAGGTGAGGTAAATCACTCCAAGGGGGTGGACTGGAGTAGTTTAGTTAACAACGAACCAGGATAAAAATCATTGTTCAAATTGTTTTTTATCTTACAAGTTTTAAAGCTACACTTATTCAAACCCCCCCTTTCTAAGTGTTTTTCTATCCTTCAATTGGCATCAGAGCGCCGGTTCTAAGTCGCAAGCACTTAAACGTGTTTAGAAAAGATTCAGGAAGAGAAAAACGCTTCAGTAAAAGATGGCTGGTGAAATTCCAACAAACACACCTACGTCTACATCTGGCTTTGCTGAGCAATACAATGGAAATGGTAACAATGGTTATACTAGACCACCAGTATTTGATGGTGAAAACTTTGAATACTGGAAAGATAAACTGGAAAGTTACTTCCTTGGTCTAGATTGTGACTTATGGGATCTTCTGGTGGATGGTTACAAACATCCACTGAATGCTACTGGCGTAAGGCTTACAAGACAAGAAATGAATGATGATCAAAAGAAGCTTTTCAAAAATCATCATAAATGTAGGAGTGTTTTGCTGAATGCTATCTCTCATGCTGAGTATGAGAAGATATCTAACAGGGAAACTGCCCATGATATATATGAGTCATTGAAAATGCTCAAGTCAAGGAGACCAAAGCTCTTGCTCTAATCCAGAAATATGAAGCCTTCAAGATGGAGGACGATGAAGATATTGAGAAGATGTTCTCAAGATTTCAAACGCTAACTGCTGGATTAAGAGTTCTGGACAAAGGTTACACCAAGGCTGATCATGTAAAGAAGATCATCAGAAGCTTACCCAGAAGATGGGGTCCAATGGTGACTGCATTCAAGATTGCAAAGAATCTGAATGAGGTTTCTTTGGAAGAGCTAATCAGTGCCTTGAGAAGCCATGAGATAGAGCTGGATGCAAATGAGCCTCAGAAGAAAGGTAAGTCTATTGCATTAAAATCTAATATTAAAAAATGCACTAATGCTTTTCAGGCTGAAGAAGTAGATTCTGAAGAATCAGAATCAGAAGAAGAAGATGAACTGTCCATGATCTCCAGAAGGGTAAACCAACTCTGGAAGAGCAAACAAAGGAAGTTCAAAAGCTTCAGAAGTTCAAAGAAGTTTGAACGAGGAGAATCTTCTGGTGGCAGAAGATCTGACAAGAAGAAGGTCGTCTGCTATGAGTGCAATGAGCCTGGACACTTCAAGAATGAATGTCCAAAACTGTCCAAAACTTCAGAAGGAGAATCCCAAGAAGAAGTTTCATAAGAAGAAAGGTCTTATGGCAACATGGGATGATTCTGAATCAGAATCAGAATCTGAATCTGAAGGAGAGCAAGCCAACTTTGCACTGATGGCTACAGTGGATGATGGATCAGAATCTACATCAGAATTAGATTCTGAAGAGATATCCTTAGCAGCAAAGAAGGCAAAGCACAAAATATCATGGTACCTGGACTCTGGGTGCTCGCGACACATGACGGGAAGAAGGTCTATGTTCCAAGACCTGGTGCTTAAGTCTGGTGGAGAAGTCAAGTTTGGAGGAGATCAGAAGGGCAAGATTATTGGCTCTGGAACCATAAGTTTTGGTAACTCTCCTTCCATAACTAATGTACTTCTTGTAGAAGGATTAACGCATAACTTATTGTCCATAAGTCAATTAAGTGACAATGGTTATGATATAATCTTCAATCAAAAGTCTTGCAAGGCTGTAAGTCAGAAGGATGGCTCAATCCTATTTACAGGCAAGAGAAAGAACAACATCTATAAGATTGATCTTTCAGATCTTGAGAAGCAGAAGGTGACTTGCCTTATGTCTATTTCTGAAGAGCAATGGGTCTGGCACAGAAGATTAGGACATGTTAGTTTGAGAAAGATTTCTCAGATTAACAAACTAAATCAGGTCAGAGGACTCCCAAATCTGAAATATAAATCAGATGCTCTTTGTGAAGCATGTCAGAAGGGCAAGTTCTCCAAACCTGCATTCAAATCTAAGAATGTTGTCTCTTCCTCAAGGCTGTTAGAACTTCTGCATATTGATCTATTTGGACCAGTCAAAACAGCATCTATCAGAGGGAAGAAATATGGATTAGTCATCGTAGATGATTATAGCCGCTGGACATGGGTAAAGTTCTTAAAACACAAGGATGAGTCTCATTCAGTGTTCCTTGAATTCTGCACTCAGATCCAATTTGAGAAGGAGTGCAAAATCATAAAGGTCAAAAGTGATCATGGTGGCGAATTTGAGAACAGATTCTTTGAGGAGTTCTTCAAAGAAAATGGTATTGCCCATGATTTCTCTTGCCCTAGAACTCCACAGCAAAATGGAGTTGTAGAGCGAAAGAATAGGACTCTGCAAAAAATGGCCAGAACCATGATCAATGAGACAAATATGGCTAAGCACTTCTGGGCAGAAGCAATAAACACTGCATGTTATATTCAGAATAGAATCTCTATAAGACCTATTCTAAATAAGACTCCTTATGAATTGTGGAAGAACAGAAAGCCCAACATTTCATATTTTCATCCGTTTGGATGTGTGTGTTTTATTCTGAATACTAAAGATCATCTTAGTAAGTTTGATTCTAAGGCACAAAAATGTTTTCTTCTTGGATATTCTGAACGCTCTAAAGGCTACAGAGTATACAATACTGAGACATTGGTTGTAGAAGAATCAATCAATATCAGGTTTGATGATAAGCTTGGTCTTGAAAAGCCAAAGCAGTTTGAGAATTTTGCAGATATAGATATTGACATATCAGAAGTTGTAGAACCAAGAAGCAGAGCTCTAGAAGCTGAAAGTCTAAGAAGCAAAGAATCAGAAGATCAAGTTGCTGCATCATTAGAGAATCTCAGAATTTCTGAAGAGCCAACAGTCAGAAGATCTTCTAGACTCACCTCTGCTCACTCAGAAGATGTGATCCTTGGAAAGAAAGATGATCCCATCAGAACAAAAGCATTCCTTAAGAACAATGCAGAATGTCAATTAGGTCTTGTTTCTTTGATCGAGCCAACTTCTGTTGAGCAAGCTCTAGAAGATCCAGACTGGATAATTGCCATGCAAGAAGAACTAAATCAGTTTACAAGGAATGATGTATGGGATTTGATTCCTAGACCTAAAGGATTCAACATCATTGGTACAAAGTGGGTGTTCAGAAACAAGCTCAGTGAGAAGGGAGATGTGGTAAGAAACAAAGCCAGACTGGTGGCTCAGGGATATAGTCAGCAAGAAGGGATTGACTATACAGAAACCTTTGCACCAGTGGCCAGATTAGAATCTATTCGCTTATTGATTTCTTTTGCCACTCAACATAACATCACTCTGTATCAGATGGATGTTAAGAGTGCCTTCTTAAATGGCTATATAGATGAGGACGTCTATGTCCACCAACCTCCTAGTTTTGAAGACTCTAAGTCTCCAGAACATGTTTTCAAACTTAAGAAATCATTGTATGGGTCGAAGCAAGCTCCTAGAGCTTGGTATGAAAGATTAAGTGCTTTCCTTCTGGACAATGGTTTCACTAGAGGACAAGTGGACACGACTCTTTTCTGTAAAACATCTAAGAAGGATATTTTAATTTGTCAAATTTATGTTGATAATATTATCTTTGGAACATCTAATGCTTCACTTGGAAAGGAGTTTGCTAAGTCTATGCAGGCTGAATTTGAAATGAGTATGATGGGTGAGCTTAAGTATTTCCTTGGGATTCAAATCAACCAAACTTCTGATGGAACTTATGTTCATCAAACGAAGTATGTGAAAGAACTTCTGAAGAAGTTTAATCTCTCTGAAAGCAAAGAAGCCAAAACTCCTATGCATCCAACATGTGTTCTAGGTAAGGATGAGGTAAGTAAGAAGGTAGATCAGAAGTTGTACAGAGGTATGATTGGATCTCTTCTATACTTAACTGCTTCTAGACCTGACATTCTATTCAGTGTTTGTTTGTGTGCTAGATTCCAATCAGATCCTAGAGAATCTCACTTAACTGCTGTTAAGAGAATTCTGAGGTATCTGAAAGGTACTACTAACGTTGGTTTAGTCTACAGAAGATCTAAAGAATACAACTTAGTAGGATTCTGTGATGCTGACTATGCTGGAGATAGAATTGAAAGAAAGAGTACTTCTGGAAGTTGTCAATTCCTTGGAAGTCATTTGATCTCCTGGTACAGCAAAAAGCAAGCTACCATAGCTCTCTCAACTACAGAAGCAGAATATGTTGCTGCTGCTGCTGGATGTAGCACACAAATGCTCTGGATGAAGAGTCAGCTAGAAGATTATCAGATATATGAGAGTAACATTCCTATTTTCTGTGATAATACTTCTGCTATATGTTTATCTAAGAATCCTATCTTACATTCCAAAGCTAAACATATTGAGATTAAACATCATTTTATGAGGGACTATGTTCAGAAGGGTGTTTTTTCTGTGAACTTTGTGGATACAGACCATCAATGGGCTGATATCTTTACAAAACCCCTTGCTGAAGATAGGTTTAAGTTCATTCTGAAGAATATCAGTATGGACTTATGCCCATAATGAGAAGATGAGAAGATCTGTGTATGAATAACTTCTGAAATGTGTTAGGACTAGACAGCTATAAGAAGTTCTGATAATAATCAATTAGAAGTTCTGATTCTGTTATTACTAACGTTTCATTATCTAAGTTGATTCAGAAGCTCTTTTATAGCAAAACAGCTGTCACCAGTCTTTCCAGAAAATGAATACGTGTTCACTATTTTTGGACAAGCATGCGTGCAGTTGAGGAGACGCCGCCCTAGGTAACTGTGCAAATCATTTCATTTTGTTACTTTATCTCTCCTAACGTCATTTCTCATTAAATGCATATTGATGTCATTTTTTTTTTGTAATCATTTCTTTTAAACAGTTTTCTTTTTACTTTATTTTATTTTCTTTTTCAAACCGTTTAAATAACCCGCTTCATCTTCATTTCATCTTTTTCACTCTCTCTCTCCATTTGTGTATCTCTCTCTCTCTCTCTCTCTTTACATTCGTTTCCTTCAAACCCTAGTTTCTGATCTGAAACCAAGCATAATCATCATGTATTCATCTTCAAGTTCATCAAGCCCTGCAGAAAGACTTTCTTCTACTCAGATTCTTTTACGCAAATATGGGTATGCTCCTCTGAAAACCTGCATGATTCCCACTGAAGAACTGGAAGTTCTCTGTGAGTCCGCTGTGGACTTCAACAATCTAAGAACAAATGGCTTCCAATGTGATGCAAGGATATTAGCACAGGGATGGTCAAACTATCTCGATAGATTGGTTGGACCAATTTATCCTGAACTGGTGAAGGATTTCTGGGTACATGCAACGGTTACCCCAACTGCCATCATTTCCTTCGTGCTAGGGCATGAAGTGGTTATTACTGAAAAGCTCATCAGGAAGCTCTACAACCTGGATGATGAAGAAGGTTGCACCGGTCCTCAACCTGGAAGGGTTAACTGGTATCAGGTTGAAACACAAATCTCTCATGCTATTGGGCTTGAATCTCATAAAACTGGTACTTTAAAGCCGTTTTATCAAGTGTGGGCTAAGATTATCCTGGGTTCTCTTCACCACAGGAAGCAGTTATTCTCCTCCTTCCGTACCTCAATCTTCTACCCAACCACCTCCTTCTGAACCACAAAACACCTTCTCTATACCAAATCCTCTTCCACCTTCTCTTTCTACTCCTGTTTTAAACCCTACACCACTAAATATTCTTCCTACAACTCCTTCTGATAAGCCATCCTCATCAACCCCCATTATAATTATTCCTTCTTCACCTACTCCAATCATAGATATCCCTTCATCCTCAATCATTCCCACAGATATCCCATCTTCCTCAAACACCTCACCTCCACCTTCTCTATCCCATCCCCTAACTACCAGAAAATCCAACCCTTACTGCCTTCTCTACCCTGACTACAAATTCACCTTCAACCCACCTGAACCTGAACCCCATATCTACCCGGAGCTGTTCAGAAATGAAGTGATTAGCAGGCTTGAACTTCTGAAGGATGCTTTCTTCAATGGTCTTGATGATGTTTCTACAAGAAACCTCTGGAGAAGCTTTCGCCAGGATTTTCAAGTAGGAGCTTTGGGAGTTCAGAAGAGACTAGTGGCTGCTGCCCCTGGTTATGCTGGTTACCTTCTGGAGGGTGATAATGGTATCTACTATCATCCCCTCAGAAACAAGGTCGCTGTAGAAGAGAAGAGATTTGTGGATGAGCTGGAAGAAGCAAGAATTGCTGCTGCAATGGAAGCTAACCATTGCAGGGAGATTGTGGTCTGGAGACCTCAATATCCTGTTCTGCTCGGAGACTTCAGGACTCTCTTTGAATTTCTGAGGGAAAACCCTTCTGAGGAAGACCCAAGCTTGGTCATTCCAGAAGTTGTTGACCCACCAGAAGTTGAAGGTCCTTCTGCTCCTAGGAATCTTGCTGCCATTCTTCAGGCACTTGAGAATGGAGATTCTGAGGTTCCTGTTGCAGAGTATGGAGATGCTTCTATGGAAGAAGCAGATGCTGAAGATCATGTTGCTGAAACCATTCCTGTTGAGGAAAATCCTGCAAATGATCTGACTATGGAAGCTACGGATCAGAATGCCATCCCTCTGGAAAGAAGTTGTGAAACTTCTTCTGATGAACCTTCTCGTCTTGCAAGGACTTTGGAAGTCATTCAGAAGAACCAGGATGAGCAGAGATCAATCAACGCTAAGTTTCGTGCTTTCATGGAGAGGCAGAATGAGAGCAACAATGGGATTCATGATATGCTGGCCAAGATCATGTCAAAACTAGGGTCATCTTAGTCATTGAGTCTTTGATTGTTTTCTTTTGTTTTGCTGCATTTGTTTTTCTATGCATCTTCTCTTGCCCTTTTGTACTTCTGAACCTTTTCTCCGTGCTTAATGAAAATTATCCTTTTCTTTTCAAGTGTTTATCTTTTTATTTTTCATCTGAATCTTTTATGTTTTTGATGTTATGACAAAAAGGGGGAGAAAAATGTGATAAATGATCTGATTTATTTTATCAGTTGCTGGGAGAAAGGCTCCACATTTCTAACAGAACTTGTAAAGTTCTATGTCTTTGAGTGTTGTTTTGCAGGAATTGAAGATACTCTTTAAAGCTCAACATGAGAAGCAAAGACATGGGGAAAAGCAATTCTATAAAGAATAAAGCTCATGGAAATTGAAGCAAGCTGAGTGCTATAAAGCTTCAAGATCAGAAGCAAGAAGGAAGAATGTTCTGATATTCTGATGATAGAATATGCTTTCGTTCTTATTCCTTATATGTTCTGATGCATGTTTTTAGTTACAAAATATGCTCTGCAACATTATGTTTGTGTGCTCTGATACATAATTATATGTTCTGATTCATTCATGCTGACTTTTGTCGTTTAGTTTGTTCTGTAACATTTCAGGATGTAAAGATGCTCTGATGATGCTCTGGTACATTCAACAATGTTCTGATACAATCTAGCATTCAATGACTCAAGAAGAAATTCAAGCTCTGAAGCTGTCCAATGGAAGCAAGAGTCAGAAGCTATGAATATTCTGAAGATCTAGGAAATTCAAGTTCTGAAGCTGTCCTATGGAAGCAAGAATCAGAAGATGTGAATGTTCTGAAGATCTAAGCATATGTGAACGTCTCAACTAAAATACTCAGGAAAGTCTTTTATTTATAAAATTCTTCTAGTATTTATTTCAGGGGGAGATTATTTATCTCAGGGGGAGATTGTTAATCTCAGGGGGAGACATATTCACACATTGTCTATATGCTTATGCTATAGCTGTGTAATTGTCTTTAGCCGTCTGATATTCTGATCGCAAATTCATATCATTTATGTATGTTTTTGTCATCATCAAAAAGGGGGGATTGTTAGAACAAGATTTGTTCTGATCAATATTCTTAGTTTTGATGATAACAAGTATATGAATTTTGTATGAGTTAATGTGGTACTCTAATACTGTGCAATTTCCATTTCAGCAATGATATAAAGAGTATGCACAAAATCAGCGCAAGAAGCACTGACTCAGAAGGTTCAGCATGCAACATCAGAACATGGTCTGGCAAGACATCAGAAGATGGTCAAGCAGAATCAAAACATGGGTCTATGGAAGCATCAGAAGAACTTGAGATCAGAAGCAGAAGCACTGAAGTTCTCATGATATCACGCTCAGAAGCACTTCAAGGTCAGAAGACAAGAAGATGCTCTGCACCAAGCTGTTTGACTCTGATGACATTCAAACGTTGTTTACACAAACATCAGATCAGAAGCAAGTACTAGACTGGCAGGCTACGCTGACTGACAAAAGGAACGTTAGTAGCTATTAAAGGCAACGTCAGTAGACACAGCGGAAACAAGGCTCGAGGTAGTTGACAAAAGAGTGAAACATTAAATGCAATGTTGTACGGAATTAGCAAAGCATTAAATGCTACCAACGGTCATCTTCTCAAGTGCCTATAAATATGAAGTTCTGATGAGAAGCTAATACAACACTTGCGCATTAAACTGAAACGCTGTCAAATTCAAAAGCTCTCAAACTTCATCATCAAGCTCACTACATTGCTGTTGTAATATCTTAGTGAGATTTAAGCTTAAACTTAAGAGAAAATCACAGTTGTGATAATAGCTTTATAAGAAGCATTTTAACTCTTAAAAGAATTTATTTACATTAAGTTGTAAGAACTAGAGTGATCAGGTTGTTGATCAGTATACTCTAGCAAGTCTTAGAAGTTGTCTAAGCAGTTTGTTCCTAGAGTAATCAGGTTGTGATCAGGATACTCTAGAAGACTTAGCAGTTGTCTAAGTGGAAAACCATTGTAATCAAGTGTGATTAGTGGATTAAATCCTCATGTGAGGTAAATCACTCCAAGGGGGTAGACTGGAGTAGTTTAGTTAACAACGAACCAGGATAAAAATCATTGTTCAAATTGTTGTTTATCTTACAAGTTTTAAAGCTACACTTATTCAACCCCCCCCCCCCTTTCTAAGTGTTTTTCTATACTTCAAATAGTGCTAGTGGGAGGCATCCCAGATTTAATTTTTGTCTTTTAGTTTTAATTTTTTCCAGATGATATGATGAAAAGAGATAAAGTGGTGATGAATTAGAGACCTGCGTTGTCCTGCCTTTCAGGCTTGAAAAGAAGTTACACTAGAGAAGATGGGAGGTTGGTATGTGTTTACTGTGATATTTGGTAAACAAGCGCTAGTCTTCCAAATCAAATACTTTGGTAACTTACAGGATCGACTAGATTGATCCTAGGACATGTGTCATAGTTTTTTTATGATTAAGGTTATAATAGAAATCATGTTTCGATAATTATTACTTCTTAATGAATACTAAAGCTTTTCTTAAAAGCAATAACTGATAAGAACATAAAGTTAAGTAATTCATATGAATAAAGTAAATGACCTTGAATAATAAAGGTTTCGACTGGGAAATAAAGGAAATGTAAGTGTGTAAAAAACTTTATACTGATAATGTAAATGGCTTTTAAATCAAAGCAATGGTGTTTCTGGACGTACATTCTCTGCAACTCTTTTCTCTAACGCTTGTACTTCGAGTATTTGAGTAATTTATACAAAATGAACACCCTGAATCCTAACATTAAGACTCCTATTTATACTAATTCTACCCTAACGATCCTTCTCCAGAAACATACCACGTTCAACATTTGCATGATCCTTTTGAATAATAAACTTCCACGCGTCTTCCACGAAGGGCTTGATCAACTTTGAATTTTCAAATTCTTTCTTCTTGTGAGCGCCAAGTCTTCAACGCGTTACATCCAAATAACTTTAAATTTTAAATTAACGAATATAATTATTTGATCCTAATAACTTGGGCTTTTGTCCCATCTTATCCAATCGAAGCCCAAAGCACAATGAATATTTTTTTTACTTTTTGACCCAGCTACTGTCGAAATTATCAACTAACAGTATGTTGAGCCTTTAAAAACTTAGCACGAGAAAAGAAAATACTTGGGACACGTGATTCAAAGAGAGAGAAAAAGAATCATCACACGTGTGTGGCACTGTATAGCAGCCAGCGTGACGTCATAAGGGACAAGGGCATTAATTGCTTTGCACATTTTTGGAAGGAAATGATAACCTACAAAACCCTTCACCTTGCCCTAGGCCGTCGTTTATCCTCTTTTGTTACTCTGAAAATTCAATTTTTTCTCTCAATTAACACGTTACCCATCACGTTTCCAACCTCTCCTATCCCAAAAACCACTATCCCACTCCCCTATAACTTCTCATTAACCCGCTAGTTCTATAAACCACCACCTCACTATTTTTCCAAATATCACAAAGATTTCTTCTCTCTCTCAAATTCTTTCCCACAAATCACCATACCTCCCAAAACCCTAATAGATGAAGTCTTCCCATTCTCATGTTTCGAATCAAAACTTGTGCCCGCAAGAATGCAACCCCAACTATGGAAATCACAGATTATGAGGGAAGTGATACAGAGGTAAACTTCATAAATTCTGAAGCAAAAAGAAAGTTCATGAAATTTGTTTCCAGTCGGGAAATACTATCTGAGCGTGGGTTCATTCTGAACCGTGAAAAGGAAAAACCTAGGTCTCCATGGAGGCATTGTGGCTTTGATAAAGATGAAGAAGTGGACAAAGAGTTATGTCAACAACCGGGTCTATGCAACACTCAGCTGGTGAAGGAGTTCTACTCAAATCTGGTGACCAACCACAAAAAGCATGTGGTAATGGTGAGAGTGTGCAATGTCTCTTACTCCGAAGAAACCATCAATATGATGTTTGGGTTGAAAAACCCTAGTGACTCATAAGAAGAATTTTTTGTGAGAGCAACTAAAGATGAATATGACATGTTTATGCAGCCATTCTGTAATGCATATAACCTAATACAAAGCTTAAGCCAGTTAGAAATAAATGAGGAGGGAAAATTTTGGGGTACAACATGCCACTAATTCCTTTCCCACAAAGAACACTAAAAGATAAAAAGATTGACGAGGAAGACAAAGAGAGAGAGAGAGAGAGAGAGAGAGAGAGAGAGAGAGAGAGAGAGAGAGAGTGAGAGAGAGAGAGAGATTTTGGATGTATTCAGAAAAGTGGCGGTAAATATTCCGCTCCTTGATGTGATTAAGTAGCTTGCGAAGTACGCAAAATTTGTGAAAGATTTGTGCACAAACAAGAGGAGGCTGAAGTGAAATGAGAGAGTCAATTTTGGACAAAATGTTTAAGCCCTTATTAATCCTAAACTTGTACCGGAAAAGGTTACTGTTTCAGCCCTTAATCAAGCCATGCCACATAAATGCAAGGATCTGGGAACTTTTACTATTCCATGTACCATAATACATTTGAAAATTTCATGTTAGATTTAGGAGCTTCTATTAATTTTAAGCCTACTTCTATTTTTAATAAACTTGATTTTAGTCCTTTGTAGAATACAGGTTTAACTATTCAATTGGAAAACAGAAGCAATACTTGCCCTGTCGAAGTAGTGGATATGTTCTTGTTCAAGCTAATGATTTGATTTTTCCTATAGACTTCTACATTCTAGATATTGAAGGAGAGACTAATTTAAATTCAATAAAATTACCCATAATTTTAGGCAAGCCATTCATGAAAACAGTAAAAACAAAAATTGATGTAGATGATGGAACAATGTCCATGGAATTTGGTGATATCATCGCTAAATTTAACATCTTTGATGCTATGAAACATCCTGGGGAAGAACATTATGTTTTTCACATTGAATTGCTTTCTGAGTTGGTTGATGATACCTATTCTAATTTGCTTTCAACTAGTTTTCCATCATTGTCTGACTTTGATGATACTTACTCTTATGATTCGTATATTAACACTAATCTTTACTCTGTTTGTGCTGAGATTGAGGTTGTCGTGCAGGTTGACATTGTTCCTATAGATGAAGTTTTCAATGAAGTTGTGTATACAGATTTTCCATTATCTCTGCTGCCCCAATCGAACCATCCATGTGTATGCATAAGGTACTTTTAGATGAAACAAATGCAGTAAGGCAGTCAGTTCAACCATTGATCATTGATGTTGTAAGGAATGACATCACTTTAACGTGCCCATTCGATAATTTTACTTATCAGAGATCGTTCTTTGATCCTAGAATAAAAGAAAAAGGCACTAAACAAAATTTCAAGTTCAATGAACATTATTCAAAGCTACTCCATGAGATACCCACTTTGGAAGGTGAGATTGTAGAAGAGCCCTCACTAGAAAAGGTTGTTTATGCGATCACCTATCCTCCTTGACTACTCAGGTGTGTTTTTTCCTTTCTCTCACTCTTATTTTATATTTATGTTCTTTCATTGAGGGAAATGTGTGTATTAAGTGTGGGGGAGGGAATCATTTACTTGTTTTGTGTGTTTTCTATTTGTCATTTACTTGTTTTATCATAAAAAAAAAGTTTTAAAATGCATGTGATTTCTTTTGTTTTTAGGTTACAATTGTGAGAATTTTCTTTGTTCTCTTGATTAAAGACTTATGGTGTGATCTAATTGATTTTTTGTGCATTCGTGGCATGTTAAGTAGGATTAAACTATAAATTGTGCATCATTTATGGTAGATCACTAACCTTTGTGAGATTTTGAGCCTAATAATGGATAACATCAAAAATCCATCTCTTTCTTTCTTGTGTGATTTCACTCATGCTTGTTAGTCTCTATAATTTGATTTGACTCTTATTGAAGATTTTTGTTTTCTTGTGAACACTGATATGATAAAGGCATCTTATTCTGTTTTATTTTTAGCCACTTAACCAAAAATTCCAACCCTGAATAATATCATCCCTTATTTGCAAACCCCTTGAGCCTATTTATCCCATTCTTTGTTTAAAACTCATTACAAACCCAAAAATTGAAAAACAAAATTATTACCCTTATCAAAGGGTTGAAAGAGTCTTGTATGAAGTTGTGTGTGTTGAAAATTTTGGTTGTGATGTTTCAAATGTTGGGACAAAAAGAAAAAAAATTATGGAAAAGAAAGAAAATACAAAAAGAAAAAGAATGAAAAAAGAGAAGGATGTAAATACACATTCCTTCTAAAAAGGAAAAAAAGAATAAAAGAAGAAAAGAGAAGAGAAATAGTTGTGATGTTGTTGTTTGAAAGTACAGTAAATGAAGTATTTTGTAGTTCAACTCCCCCAGTTTCCTTCAATAGTCTTTTGACCCTTTGATTTTTAGCCTAGTACCCCTTAGGATTTATCCCACCCTTACCTTGGCCAAGTTACAACTCGAATAAAAGTCCTTTTGATTTTTGTGTGCATGCATTCTAACTGTAGATGTTAGAGTCTTTTCAAGATTATGGTAGTGCTAACTTTCATGTTGTGCTTTGAATGTAAACGGTTAACCTAAACACTTGAGAGTGGAGTGAATTTTACCTTGTGAGGATTTTATTTCTTATAATGTACACTTTAGTAAAATTTTCTCTTTTCTGCTTTGACTATTGTTGCACCCCAAAATTTGCCTTCCTAATTTTATTTCTAACTGGCTTAAGCTTCTCATTTCATATGCATCATCTTTCTATTAGGGCATTAACATAACTCATGCATTCATTAATCAATAATCTAGCAAGGGATCAAGGGTCATGAAGCAAGCTGGAGTTTCACATAGGTCTTGGAAAAAGGTTATTTATTTCCTCACAAATAGGATTCTTGCACTTAGTCAAGACTGTGATTGGTAGATGTCTTCTAGAAGGCATTTGATCAGATGACTTATTGCTTGACCTAAGGTTTATTTCTTGGGTCATTTGAATCAAGGTTTTCTGATTAGAGTTATGGCCTCATATGTACTTCATCAGATGATTTTGTTACAGTGCTATGATTTCAGTTGAGCTATTGATTAATCTACGTATGCGTTATTTGTAGTACAAGCCATTGTTCGGATTTTGTTTCTTCTATGACAAAATGTTAGGTTAATGGTCAATTTGAAGATTAAAGTGAAAATTCTTTTGATGTCAAGCATTGAGAGAAGTAAAGGATACAATCGATCATTTAAATTTGGAAAAAAGGAAAGAAAACTAAAGATTCGTTTGGCATAAGTTGACTTTAGGTCAACAAGTCAACCTTAGAAGGTTGACCTTTGGTCAACATGTCTAGGGGAATTCCTTGTTTCATTTTCAATCATTACCACATTACTGGGTGCAACACATTGATACATTGAAAATTCAAGTTTCAAATTTCCAAAATAAAGGGAAATAGGAAAGGAGCTTTATTTCTTAAAGTGAAAATTATATACAAAATTCCACTTTATATCCAAGGCTAAACCTATACGCAGGAGGCAGAAGAACACAAAAAAATTAAGTACATACAAAAGTCCACTTCTTGTCAAGTTGACCATTGACCTCAAACACTTGACTTTGACTCCACATATTTCAGTCCCTCCTAAAACTACATCTTTCCAAATCTCTCCTCATCTTGCATAGTGACATTCGTTTTCCTTCATGTCTAAAGAAATCTCACATCCTCCAAACCATGTTTAATTCTTTTCATAGCTTGCTTCCTCCATAATAGCCTTACAGTTCATGCACCAAGAGATATCACCCTGCAACATATGGCCTCATCAATATACAATAGTGCCCCTACAACTGTTATATTTATTGATGATTTTGTTGTGTTAAACGTTGTTTTAAAGTTGTGAAGCGGTGAATTGCATGAACTAATTCTAATATAGTATTTATCATACATCCGATTATATTATTTGATATCCCACCCCTTCTTTTCGAATGTTACCCATATGTTGGTAACGTGCAGGTAATCCAGAATGAAGGTTGTCTACCTTCATTAGTTCGAGTCGGTGACATCGGTCTGATACATAGCACTCGGGGGGGTGAACGCATGTTTTCTTCATTGTTAATTCTATTTAAGTTGTTGAACTCTAATTTGATTCATTAAAGTACTTTAGTTGTGTTAAACGTTATTTTCAGTTGGACATGATGCTATGATATTTTAAGTTGAAATTTTGATTCCACTGTGTATTAATGAAAGTTGTTTTATTTTTATAGACTAAACAGGTTGTTATCGGTTCATCCGAAATTATGTGTTATGTATGTGTTTTACTTGAGATTAATTGTTATTGATATAAGTTGGAATTGTGGCATCCCATATATTTGCTAAAATTTTGAAACTCTGATTTTATTATTACTTACCGGGTAGAAATGGGGTGTTACAAAAACCACCCGAACCTCTAACCTATATAATCTCCCTTCCCTGCAGAATTCAAACTACACACGCTTCTCCACCATTTTGTTCACACACGCCATTTTCATTACTTCATCTTCACTTCCATTCCTTCTTTCTTCTCTCTCCACCTTCATCCACCATAACCACATTGCAATTCACTCACCTTCTTCAACCTCTGAATCCTCTACATTCACCTTGAATCTCCTCCATAACTCCTCTCTTCTCTCTCAACCCACACTAAGAGCTCCTTCGACATACCCGGTGAGGCTTCGCGTTGAAGCTTCATTGAGGTAGAGCTAAACCTCAATTCACTTTGTAACTCATTATCATCATCGTCCTCAATAACTCTCTCTCAATCTCAACACAAAACAACGACAATAACAACTTCTCAACGGCCGTAATTCTCAGAAAATTCAAAGAAAAAGAAGAGAGTGTAGAAGAAGAAGAGCGGAAAAGTAAAGGGAAGAACAAGACGAAGATTGATTAGCTGAGTTTCACGATGATCGAGAATCTCCTCCACCGTACCAGAATCTCATGTTTCCTAAACAGGTTCGTTCAATGCATTTTACGATTCTTGCTTATGCGATTTCTTTTTGGTTAGGTTATTTCTTGCTTCTATTTCTAAAAATTGTGCTTGAATCGTTGAACCTAAAAAACCTTGGGTTCATAAGTTTGGTTAGATTCAGAGGGATAGAAGGGAAATTGGGAAAGGTGGAAAGAGATTCGAAAAGAAGAACTCAGTGAGATGCTGGTTAGAAGGATTTTGTGAGGAGATCGCCGTTTGTTCGCATATGAGAGGGAGGAGAAGGATAGTCATGAGCTGGAAAACCCTAAGCCCTCTTTTATGTTTTATTTTAATTAACTTTAATTGAAATAAGATTTGAGCAATTAGTGGATTCATTAAGCAAAATTTGATGATTAATTAAGTTATTAAAATCTGACTAATTGGGAATTAGAAGCAAATCTGAAGAATAACAAATCTGAATCCATGGACAATACAAACTCATTGGGCCAAACGAAAATCACTACTATACACCCCCATTTAGGTCCATTCGCTCAATTTTTGGTTGCTAAATCGTTACAAAAAAACACTTTGGGTCGTTCCCCTTATTGCTGGGCCCTGCACCAATTCATTGTGCATACCACTCTTTCCAGTTTACACCCAGTGAGGCTATTTTAATTTATTTTTAGAATTAGGTTTTTTTCCCATATTTTTTAGATAATAAAAACATTAAAAAATCATAGTATTCTAGGTAGATTTTAGATGATTTTCTAAGAGTTATTTTCTAGTTTCTTTTATGAATATCAACATAAAAATCGCATGAAAATAATAGTCTTTTTAGGTCAATTTTGTACTAAATTTGAGTTGTTTCTTATATGCTTTTATACCAATTTCCAATTTCCATATGATTGTGTTGCTTGATCTTTTTGGTTGATTTGTTGCTTGTAATTGCATGTTCCCTTAGGTGACTTTAGGTCAGTTAAATTGAGTATTTTGCTTGATTAAATTGAACTAAACTGTAGCTTTTAGGTCTTTAACCAAAATCTTTTGTATGATAACATTAGGTAGCATTTCTCATTTCTAAAACCCTAAACATTAGGTAGATACCATGACAACATTAGGATACAAATTCCCTTCCTGATTTCGTTTTCTTTTTCAACTTTAAAAACACTTAATAAATACTCAAATTAATTCCCTTAAAAACACCAATAAAACACATAAAACACCTAATAAAGGTTGAAACTTCATAAAGAGGGATGAGAAGCTTAAGTCTCACTTGTTTAAGGGAGTCATTTGAGATTATTCTCCCAACCATAAAAAACACTCAACAAAGATAAGTTCAAGTCTCACATGCTTAAGGGAGTCACTTGAAATTATCTTTCCAACCCAAACAGTTTTATCTTCTTTCTCTCGCCTTCAGGGCTTTCTTTCTCTTAGTCGGACATGTTACTTTCTTTCGACTGCAAACAGACAACGCACAAGACTCCACTCAGCGAGCAGCTATCTTAATGCTAGAATGTGAATGTAACACCGTCCACTAAAAAACACAAAATATTAAGCCGAACTGCGGCGCTCTGATTCTTGATAAGGGATCTGTAGGTATAGAGTTCACACTCTGGCAAGCACAATAATTATTAAAACATTCTAAGTTAATCATGCATTGCATTCCCCTCTGTTAGCAAGTAAGCACTAGTGGATACACCCCTTAGTTAGAAACAAACAAAGAAGGATCACGTCGAGTACGACAGACATGAGAGGTGCTAATCACTTCCTCTCGTGTAACCGACTCCCGTGCCCTGTTCTCTGGTCGTGAGACATTGTTTTAGTTCTTGTTAGGTTTTCTTATATTCCTTTCTCTTTGTGAGATAAATATATTAGTGGCGAATCTGGTTATTTTTTTCGCTATAGCAAGAACTATCCGAAAAAGTTACTTACTAACACCATAGTCTTGAAGCTTAGAATTAGAAATCTTGCCTTCACTTTGTATCCTGAGAACCTTTGGAATGGCATGTTTATTTTGTTGCTGTTTTTCTGTTTTTAGTTTTTAATTTTACTCGGAAAGCAAAAGTTCAAGTGTGGGGGAATTTGATTAGTGCATTTTAATGCACATTCTTTTGTAAGAACAAGGTTGGTTCTACATCTGGCCTTGAGTTTTGATGATAACTTTACAAGTTATCTTAGAGAATAATTGTGTGCTCTAATGGTTTATGTTTAGTGTGTAGCTTTTGCTAAACAGGTTATGACTCAGGTAAGAAGGCGTGTGACGTCATCAAATTCTGAACTCAACACTCTAAAAGAATACTTGTGATATGTTACAAGTTAAGTCAAGATTTTGGAATTCTTCTTTTGCAACAGTTCTGAGGAACGTTTGTACAAGAGCTTCTGATCGTGACTTTGTAAGAAAGCTTTGGAGGCTTTCTAAAGCTTTGCTTATGTTGTCCCAAGTTCTGAAGATGCTGAAGACAAGTTCTACTAAAGAGGTTTTGAAGTCTGAAGACATTACTTCTGAAGACCAAGTGCTGAAGACAAGGTTTTATTGAACATGTTATGAAGACTCAAAGACTTAGGCTAAGAAGACTCAAGTTCTGATCCTTCTATAACATGCTTCAATCAACTTATATCAGAAGACTCGGAAGATATAGAAGACAAAGATCAAGAATGGCCTGCTTGAGATGGTGAGTATAAAAGTACAAAGTACACTGTGACCTCTACTTTTATATGGTGGCGTAAGGGCAGTCATATTTGTACTTGTTATCTACCATTCCCCCATGATAGCTGGGAACATTACAACTGGATTTGTGTTTCCTATTCCACCCTCCAATGGATATATTTCTTCAGCTATAAAAGGAATACTTGGATGAATTTAAAATCAACTAATCAGTTCTACAAAACTACACCAAAGCGCTGCACAAACTCATTTGAGATATTCTTTGTATAGTTTTATATTTTTAGCAAGGAGCTTTTGTTCATATCTTGCTTTCAACATTTTGTTATTTTGTACTTAAATATTGTATAATCTGCTTATTAGAAGTATCTATGTATACACAACTTTGTAATCAACAATTGTTGATAGGTTCCTTGAGAGACTAGGTGTAGTTAGAATTCCCAAGAAGACTTTGGATGCAGTTATAGTGGTTTGGCAATAAGGATCTGTTAGAACAAGATTTGTTCTGATCAATATTCTTAGTTTTGATGATAACAAACATATGAATTTTGTATGAGATAATGTGGTACTCTAATACTATGCAATTTCCCTTTCAGAAATTATATAAAGAGTATGCACAAAATCAGCGCACGAAGCACTGACTCAGAAGGTTCAGCATGTAACATCAGAACATGGTCTGGCAAGACATCAGAAGATGGTCAAGCAGAATCAGAACATGGGTCTATGGAAGCATCAGAAGAACTTGAGATCATAAGCAGAAGCACTGAAGTTCTCATGGTATCACGCTCAGAAGCACTTCAAGGTCAGAAGACAAGAAGATGCTCTGCACCAAGCTGTTTGACTCTGATAATATTCAAACGTTGTTTACACAAACATCAGATCAGAAGCAAGTACTAGACTGGCAGGCTACTCTGACTGACGAAAGGAACGTTAGAAGCTATTAAAGGCAACGTCAGTAGACACAGCGAAAACAAGGCTCGAGGTAGTCGACAAAAGAGTGAAACATTAAATGCAATGCTGTACAGAATACGCAAAGCATTAAATGCTCCCAACGGTCATCTTCTCAAGTGCCTATAAATATGAAGTTCTGATGAGAAGCAAGGTTACAACTTACGAATTACAAACTCTGAACCAACTTGCAGAAACGCTGTCAAATTCAAAAGCTCTCAAACTTCATCATCAAACTCACTACATTGTTGTTGTAATATCTTAGTGAGATTTAAGCTTAAACTTAAGAGAAAATCACAGTTGTGATAATAGCTTTATTAGAAGCATTGTAACTCTTAAAAGAATTTGTTTACATTAAGTTGTAAAAACTAGAGTGATCAGGTTGTTGATCAGTATACTCTAGCAAGTCTTAGAAGTTGTCTAAGCAGATTGTTCCTAGAGTCATCAAGTTGTGATCAGGATACTCTAGAAGACTTAGAGTGTTTCTAAGTGGAAAACCATTGTAATCTCGTGTGATTAGTGGATTAAATCCTCAGGTGAGGTAAATCACTCCAAGGGGATGGACTGGAGTAGTTTAGTTAACAACGAACCAGGATAAAAATCATTGTGCAAATAGTTTTTTATCTTACAAGTTTTAAAGCTACACTTATTCAAACCCCCCCTTTCTAAGTGTTTTTCTATCCGTCAATTGGCATCAGAGCGCCGGTTCTAAGGTGCAAGCGCTTAACCGTGTTTTGAAAAGATTCAGGAAAAGAAAAACACTAAGTCAAGATGGTTGAAACTCCAACACCTACATCTACATCTACATCTGGCTCTGCTGAGCAATACAATGGAAATGGTAACAATGGTTATACTAGACCGCCAGTATTTGACGGTGAAAACTTTGAATACTGGAAAGATAAACTTGAAAGTTACTTCCTTGGCCTAGATGGTGACTTATGGGATCTTCTGGTGGATGGTTATAAACATCCAGTGAACGCTACTGGCGTAAGGCTTACAAGACAAGAAATGAATGATGATCAAAAGAAGCTTTTCAAAAATCATCATAAATGTAGGACTGTTTTGCTGAATGCTATCTCTCATGCTGAGTATGAGAAGATATCTAACAGGGAAACTGCCTATGATATATATGAGTCATTGAAAATGACCCATGAAGGAAATTCTCAAGTCAAGGAGACCAAAGCTCTTGCTCTAATCCGGAAATATGAAGCCTTCAATATGGAGGACGATGAAGATATTGAGAAAATGTTCTCAAGATTTCAAACGCTAACTGCTGAATTAAGAGTTCTGGACAAAGGCTACACCAAGGCTGATCATGTAAAGAAGATCATCAGAAGCTTACCCAGAAGATGGGGTCCAATGGTGACTGCATTCAAGATTGCAAAGAATCTGAATGAGGTTTCTTTGGAAGAGCTAATCAGTGCCTTGAGAAGCCATGAGATAGAGCTGAATGCAAATGAGCCTCAGAAGAAAGGTAAGTCTATTGCATTAAAAACTAATATTAAAAAATGCACTAACGCTTTTCAGGCTGAAGAAGTAGATTCTGAGGAATCAGAATCAGAAGAAGAAGATGAACTGTCCATGATCTCCAGAAGAGTAAACCAACTCTGGAAGAGCAAGCAAAGGAAGTTCAAAAGCTTCAGAAGTTCAAAGAAGTTTGAACGAGGAGAATCTTCTGGTGGCAGAAGATCTGACAAGAAGAAGGTCGTCTGCTATGAGTGCAATGAGCCTGGACACTTCAAGAATGAATGTCCAAAACTTCAGAAGGAGAATCCCAAGAAGAAGTTTCATAAGAAGAAAGGTCTTATGGAAACATGGGATGATTCTGAATCAGAATCAGAATCAGACTCTGAAGGAGAGCAACCAAATCTTGCACTGATGGCCACAGTAGATGATGGATCAGAATCTACATCAGAATCAGATTCTGAAGAGGTATTTTTTGAACTATCTAGAGAAGAGTTAGTTTCCAGTTTAACAGAACTTCTGGAACTCAAGGCTCATCTTAGTATCAAATACAAAAAGCTGAAGAAGCAATTTGAATTTGAAGCTAAGAAGCTGGAAGTGGAAAATTCTAAACTGAAGGAAAAAGTTTCAAAATTATCCAAAGATATTGGATCTCCTTCTGAATCAGAAAAATCCATTCCTAGCCTCAATCATATTCTGAAAGAATATGACTCGAGCTTCAGAAAGTTCCTATCTAGAAGTATTGGCAGAAGTCATCTTGCTTCTATGATATATGGTGTTTCTGGAAACAAAAGGTTTGGTTTTGGCTATGAGGGTGATACCTCACATAAATTTGAACCTATTGATGATTTGAAAATCACATACAAGCCATTGTATGATCAATTCAAATATGGCCACTCACATGATATCAAGCTCACATCACATGCACAGAGTTTTAACATAACACACACCAAGAAGCATGTGACACAACCTAAATGATATCATGCTGACAAACCCAAAAAATATCATGTTGTTCCTCCTGTTACTTATCATGCTAAACCCAAGTTCAATCAGAACTTGAGGAAAACTAACAAGAAAGGATCCAAGAAATTGTGGGTACCTAAGGAGAAGATAATTTCTATTGTAGATATCCTTAGCAGCAAAGAAGACAAAGCACAAAATGTCATGGTACCTGGACTCTGGGTGCTCGCGACACATGACGGGAAGAAGGTTTATGTTCCAAGACCTGGTGCTTAAGTCTGGTGGAGAAGTCAAGTTTGGAGAAGATCAGAAGGGCAAAATTATTGGCTCTGGAACCATAAGTATTGGTAACTCTCCTTCCATAACTAATGTACTTCTTGTAGAAGGATTAGCGCATAACTTATTGTCCATAAGTCAATTAAGTGACAATGGTTATGACATAATCTTCAATCAAAAGTCTTGCAAGGCTGTAAGTCAGAAGGATGGCTCAATCCTATTTACAGGCAAGAGAAAGAACAACATTTATAAGATTGATCTTTCTGATCTTGAGAAGCAGAAGGTGACTTGTCTTATGTCTGTTTCTGAAGAGCAATGGGTCTGGCACAGAAGATTAGGACATGCTAGTTTGAGAAAGATTTCTCAGATTAACAAACTAAATCTGGTCAGAGGACTCCCAAATCTGAAATACAAATCAGATGCTCTTTGTGAAGCATGTCAGAAGGGCAAGTTCTCCAGACCTGCATTCAAATCTAAGAATGTTGTCTCTTCCTCAAGGCCGTTAGAACTTCTGCACATTGATCTGTTTGGACCAGTCAAAACAGCATCTGTCAGAGGGAAGAAATATGGATTAGTCATCGTAGATTATTATAGCCGCTGGACATGGGTAAAGTTCTTAAAACACAAGGATGAGTCTCATTCAGTGTTCTTTGAATTCTGCACTCAGATCCAATCTGAGAAGGAGTGCAAAATCATAAAGGTCAGAAGTGATCATGGTGGCGAATTTGAGAACAGATTCTTTGAGGAGTTCTTCAAAGAAAATGGTATTGCCCATGATTTCTCTTGCCCTAGAACTCCACAGCAAAATGGAGTTGTAGAGCGAAAGAATAGGACTCTGCAAGAAATGGCCAGAACCATGATCAATGAGACCAATATGGCTAAGCACTTTTGGGCAGAAGCAATAAACACTACATGTTATATTCAGAATAGAATCTCTATAAGACCTATTCTAAATAAGACTCCTTATGAATTGTGGAAGAACAGAAAGCCCAACATTTCATATTTTCATCCTTTTGGATGTGTGTGTTTTATTCTGAATACTAAAGATCATCTTGGTAAGTTTGATTCTAAGGCACAAAAATGTTTTCTTCTTGGATATTCTGAACGCTCTAAAGGCTACAGAGTATACAATACTGAAACATTGGTGGTAGAAGAATCAATCAATATTAGATTTGATGATAAGCTTGGTCTTGGAAAACCAAAGCAGTTTGAGAATTTTGCAGATATAGATATTGACATATCAGAAGCTGTAGAACCAAGAAGCAAAGCTCCAGAAGGTGAAAGTCTCAGAAGCAAAGAATCAGAAGATCAAGTTGCCGCATCTTTAGAGAATCTCAGAATTTCTGAAGAGCCTACAGTCAGAAGATCTTCTAGACTCACTTCAGCTCACTCAGAAGATGTGATCCTTGGAAAGAAAGACGATCCTATCAGAACAAGAGCATTCCTTAAGAACAATGCAGAGTGTCAATTAGGTATTGTTTCTTTGATCGAGCCAACTTTTGTTGATCAAACTCTAGAAGATCCAGACTGGATAATTGCCATGCAAGAAGAACTAAATCAGTTTACAAGGAATGATGTATGGGATTTGGTTCCTAGACCAAAAGGATTCAACATCATTGGTACTAAGTGGGTGTTCAGAAACAAGCTTAGTGAGAAGGGAGAAGTGGTAAGAAACAAAGCCAGACTGGTGGCTCAGGGATATAGTCAGCAAGAAGGGATTGACTATACAGAAACCTTTGCACCAGTGGCCAGGTTAGAATCTATTCGCTTATTAATTTCTTTTGCCACTCAGCATAACATCACTCTGTATCAGATGGATGTTAAGAGTGCCTTCTTAAATGGTTATATAGATGAGGAAGTCTATGTCCACCAACCTCCTGGTTTTGAAGACTTTAAGTCTCCAGAACATGTTTTCAAACTCAAGAAATCATTGTATGGATTGAAGCAAGCTCCCAGAGCTTGGTATGAAAGATTAAGTTCTTTCCTTCTGGACAATGGTTTCACTAGAGGACAAGTGGACACGACTCTTTTCTATAAAACGTCTAAGAAGGACATTTTAATTTGTCAAATTTTTGTTGATGATATTATCTTTGGAACATCTAATGCCTCACTTGGAAAGGAGTTTGCTAAGTCTATGCAGGCTGAATTTGAAATGAGTATGATGGGTGAACTCAAGTATTTCCTTGGGATTCAAATCAACCAAACTTCTGATGGAACTTATGTTCATCAAACGAAGTATGTGAAAGAACTTCTGAAGAAGTTTAATCTTTCTGAAAGCAAAGAAGCCAAAACTCCTATGCATCCAACATGTGTTCTAGGTAAGGATGAGGTAAGTAAGAAGGTAGATCAGAAGTTGTACAGAGGTATGATTCGATCTCTTCTATATTTAACTGCTTCTAGACCTGACATTCTATTCAGTGTTTGTTTGTGTGCTAGATACCAATCAGATCCTAGAGAATCTCACTTAACTGCTGTTAAGAGAATTCTGAGGTATCTGAAAGGTACTACTAATGTTGGTTTAGTCTACAGAAGATCTAAAGAATACAACTTAGTAGGATTCTGTGATGCTGACTATGCTGGAGATAGAGTTGAAAGGAAGAGTACTTCTGGAAGTTGTCAATTTCTTGGAAGTCATTTGATCTCCTGGTACAGCAAGAAGCAAGCTACCATAGCCCTATCAACAACAGAAGCAGAATATGTTGCTGCTGCTGGGTGTATCAGATATATGAAAGTAACATTCCTATTTTCTGTGATAATACTTCTGCTATATGTTTATCTAAGAATCCTATCCTACATTCCAAAGCTAAACATATTGAGATTAAACATCATTTTATGAGGGACTATGTTCAAAAGGGTGTTCTCTCTTTGAACTTTGTGGATACAGACCATCAATGGGCTGATATCTTTACAAAACCCCTTGTTGAAGATAGGTTTAAGTTCATTCTAAAGAATATCAGTATGGATTTATGCCCAGAATGAGAAGATGAGAAGATCTTATGTATGGGTATCTTCTGAAATGAGCTAGGATTTTGAGTTTATAAGAAGTTCTGATAATGATCAATTAGAAGTTCTGATTCTGTTATTACTAACGTTTCATTATCTAAGTTGATTCAGAAGCTCTTTTAAAGTAAAACAGCTGTCACCAGTCTTTCCAGAAAATGAACACGTGTTGACTATTTTTGGACAAGCATGCGTGCAGTTGAGGAGACGCCGCCCTAGGTAACTGTGCAAATCAGTTCATTTTGTCACTTTATCTCTCCTAACGTCATTTCTCATTAAATGCATATTAATGTCATGTTTTTTCTGTAATCATTTCCTTTCATTTTTTTTTATTTTCTTTTATTCAAACCGTTTAAATAACCCGCTTCTCTTTCATTTCATCTTTTTCGCTCTCTTTCTCTATTCTTGTGTCTCTCTCTCTTTGCATTTCTTTCTCAAACCCTAGTTGTTTGATCTGTAACCAAGCACTTCGTTATGAATTCCTCATCAAACTCCTCTAGCCCAGCAGAAAGACTTTCTTCCACTCAAATACTTTTAAGAAAGCATGGGTATGCTCCGTTGAAGACTTGCACTATTCCCACTGAAGATTTTGAAGTTCTGTGTGAATCCGCTGTGGATTTTGAAAACCTAAGAGCAAATGGTTTTCAACCTGATGCTAGGATCTTAGAACAAGGATGGTCAAAGTATCTTGATAGATTGGTTGGACCAATTTATCCTGACCTGGTGAAGAATTTCTGGGTTCATGCAACGGTTACTCCAACTGCAATCATCTCCTTTGTGTTAGGGCATGAAGTTGTAGTTACTGAAAAGTTGATAAGGAAGTTATACAACCTGGAGGATGAAGAAGGTTGCACTGGTCCTCTTCCTGGAAGAGTTAACTGGTTTCAGGTTGAACATCAAATCTCTCATGCTATCGGTATTGAATCTCATAAAACTGGTACTTTGAGGGCGTTTTATCAGGTGTGGGCTGAAATTATTCTGGGTTCTCTTCATGACAGAAAGAAGTTATTCTCCTCCTCCGCCTACATCAGTCCTGATCACAAATACACTCTCTTCTGCATCAGAAAAAGATTGGAACTCAACATTTCTCACATTTTGTTTGAGAATCTGAAGACATCTATTGTAGAGTCTAGAGATGAAGAACGTGCGAAGTGTCCTCACATTCCAAGAAATACTATTCCTTATGCCAGAATGATCTCTGATATTCTGATAGAAAGAAATTTGTTGGATTCTATAAGGAGCACTGGAGCGTCACAATTCCTTGGAGTTGTTCAAGGACATGTCTTCAATGGTGTTGATCTGTTCAGACTTAATCTCATCAGGATCGTAACTTCTGTTGGTACAAGCTTCCCAGACATTCTGTCTCGAAGAGTTCCTGTTGAAGGCTTTGCTACTATGTTTCATTTAGAACTTCACAAGGCTGTCAAGCATTACTTGGAAGCTTTTGTTAGGACTGATTCTGCCGTTGATCCTGCGTGGATTCGTGGTAGAGTGCTTCCTTCTCTTGCTGATCTTCAGAAGAAGCAAGAAGCAAAGCTGAAGAGAAAGGCTGCAGAATAAGCTACTAAAGAAGCTAAGAGGCAGAAGGTCACTTATGATCCTCTTAAAGTGGATCCGTTCCGTGCTATAAGAACTGGTAACTTCTCCAGGCAGGTATATCAACCACCTCCTTCTGAACCTCAAACTTCTACCCAACCTCCTCCTTCTGAACCACAAAACACCTTCACCATCCCAAATCCTCCTCCACCATCTATTTCGACACCTGTCTTGAACCCTACACCACTAAATGTCCATCCCCAACTCCTTCTGATATGCCATCATCATCGATCCCCATCATAAATATACCATCCTCATCAACTCCCATAACAGATATTCCTTCCTCCTCAATCATCCCCACAGATATCCCCTCTTCTTCAACCATTGTACCTCCACCTCCTCTATCCCATCCCCTAGCTACCAGAAAATCCAACCCATACTGCCTTCTCTACCCTGACTACAAATTCACTTTAAATCCACCTGAACCTGAACCCCATATCTACCTGGAGATGTTCAGAAATGAAGTGATCAGCAGGCTGGATCTTTTGAAGGATGATTCCTTCCATGGTCTTGATGATGTTTCCACCAGAAACCTCTGGAGAAGCTTTCGCCAGGATTTTCAAGTGGGTGCTATGGCTGTTCAGAAGAGACTAGTAGCTGCTGCTCCTGGCTATGCTGGTTATCTTCTTGAGGGTGATAATGGTATCTACCATCATCCCATCAGAAACAGGAGAGTTCTTGAGGAGAAGCGTTTTGTTGATGAACTTGAGGAAGCAAGAATTGCTGCAGCAATGGCAGCCAATCCTTGCAGGAATATTGTGGTCTAGAGACCTCATTATCTAGTTCTGACTGGAGACTTCAAGTTCTTGTTTGACTTGCTGAGGGAAAATCCTTCTGAGGAAGACCCAAAGTTTGTCATTCTAGAAGTTGTTGACCCACCAGAAGTTGAGGGTCCTTCTGCTCCAAGGAATCTAGCTGCCATTCTTCAGGCTCTTGAGAATGGAGATTCTGAGGTGCCTGCTGCAGAGTATGGAGATGCTTCTATGGAAGAAGCAGTTGCTGAAGATCATCCTGCTGACAGTATTCCTGTTGAGGAAAAAAAAGGTGATGATCTGATCATGGAAGCTGCGGTTCAGAATGCTATCCCTCTGGACAGAAGTTGTGAAGCTTCTTCTGATGAACCTTCTCGTCTCGCAAGGACTCTAGAAGTTATTCAGAAGAACTAGGCTGAGCTATCTTCTCGCATGGATGAGCAACGCACAAACAATGCTGAATTCCGCACCTTCATGGAGAGGCAGACTAAGAGCAATAATGGGATTCATGACATGCTGGCCAAGATCATGTCCAAGCTAGGGTCATCTTAGTCCTTGAGTCTTAGATTGTTTTCTTTGTTTGCTGCATCTGTTTTTCTATGCATCTTCCAATCTCTCTTGTACTTCTGACAATTTCTCCTTGCCATCAATGAAATTATCTTTTCTTCTCTCATATTGTTTGTCCTGTTTTTCATTTGAATCTTTTATGTTTTTGATGTTATGACAAAAAGGGGGAGAAAGATGTGATAAATGATCTGATTTATTTTATCAGTTGCTGGGAGAAAGGCTCCACATTTCTAACAGAAATGCAAAGTTCTATGTCTTTGAGTGTTTTGCAGGAATTGAAGATCCTCTTTAAAGCTCAACATGAGAAGCAAAGACATGGGGAAAAGCAATTCTGTATAAAATCAAGCTCATGGAAATTGAAGCAAGCTGAGTGCTGTAAAGCTTCAAGATCAGAAGCAAGAAGGAAGAATGTTCTGATAATCTGATGATAGAATATGCTCTAACACATTCTTATTCCTTATATGTTCCGATGCATGTTTTTTATATGCTCTGTAACATTACTTGTTTTTGCTCTGATACATATTATATGTTCTGATACATATTTTATGTTCTGATTCATTCATGCTGACTTTTGTCGTTTAGTATGTTCTGTAACATTTCAGGATGTAGAGATGCTCTGATGATGCTCTGGTACATTCAACAATGTTCTGATACAATCTGGCATGCAATGATTCAAGAAGAAATTCAAGCTCTGAAGCTGTCCAATGGAAGCAAGAATCAGAAGCTGAATGTTCTGAAGATCGAAGAAATTCAAGTTCTGAAGCTGTCTTATGGAAGCAAGAATCAGAAGCTGTGAATGTTCTGAAGATCTAAGCATATGTGATCGTCTCAACTGAAATGGAAAATACTCAGGGAAGTCCTTTATTTATTAAAATTCTTCCAGTATTTATTTCAGGGGGAGATTATTTATCTCAGGGGGAGATTGTTAATCTCAGGGGGAGACATATTCACACACTATGTTTATATGCATATGCTATAGCTGTGTAATTGTCTTTAGCCGTCTGATATTCTGATTGCAAATTCAAATCATTCATGTATGTTTTTGTCATCATCAAAAAGGGGGAGATTGTTAGAACAAGATTTGTTATGATCAATATTCTTAGTTTTGATGATAACAAGCATATGAATTTTGTATGAGATAATGTGGTACTCTAATACTATGCAATTTCCATTTAAGGAATTATATAAAGAGTATGCACAAAATCAGCGCAAGAAGCATTGACTCAGAAGGTTCAGCATGCAACATCAGAACATGGTCTGGCAAGACATCAGAAGATGGTCAAGCAAAATCAGAACATGGGTCTATGGAAGCATCAGAAGAACTTGAGATCAGAAGCAGAAGCACTGAAGTTCTCATGGTATCACGCTCAGAAGCACTTCAAGGTCAGAAGACAAGAAGATGCTCTGCACCAAGCTGTTTGACTCTGATGATATTCAAACGTTGTTTACACAAACATCAGATCAGAAGCAAGTACTAGACTGGCAGGCTACTCTAACTGACGAAAGGAACGTTAGAAGCTATTAAAGGCAACGTCAGTAGACACAGCAAAAACAAGGCTCGAGGTAGTTGACAAAAGAGTGAAACATTAAATGCAATGATGTACGGAATACGCAAAGCATTAAATGCTCCCAACGGTCATCTTCTCAAGTGCCTATAAATATGAAGTTCAGATGAGAAGCAAGGTTACAACTTACAAATTACAAACTCTGAACCAACTTGCAGAAACGCTGTCAAATTCAAAAGCTCTCAAACTTCATCATCAAACTCACTACATTGCTGTTGTAATATCTTAGTGAGATTTAAGATTAAACTTAAGAGAAAATCACAATTGTGATAATAGCTTTATTAGAAGCATTGTAAATCTTAAAAGAATTTGCTTACATTAAGTTGTAAAAACTAGAGTGATCAGGTTGTTGATCAGTATACTTTAGCAAGTCTTAGAAGTTGTCTAAGCAGATTGTTCCTAGAGTGATCAAGTTGTGATCAGGATACTCTAGAAGACTTAGAGTGTTTCTAAGTGGAAAACCATTGTAATCTCGTGCGATTAGTGGATTAAATCCTCAGGTGAGGTAAATCACTCCAAGGGGGCGGACTGGAGTAGTTTAGTTAACAACAAACCAGGATAAAAATCATTGTGCAAATAGTTTTTTATCTTACAAGTTTTAAAGCTACACTTATTCAAACCCCCCTTTCTAAGTGTTTTTCTATCCTTCAGGATCGACTGAACTTGTTGGGGTTGTCAGCAAGGTTGATCAGACTTAGTATGGTTGTTTGCAGCTTGACATTAAGGATCAGTTGAACTTGTTGTGGTTGTCAACAAGGTTGATCAAACTTAGTGTCGTTATCTGGGGCTTGACATTAAGGATCAGCGGAATTGTTAGACTTGTCAACATGGTTGATAAAACTTATTGTGGTTATCTTTGTTCGATGGATTAAAGTGGATTAAGTCCTTGTTGATAAGGAAAAATCACTTTGTGGGGTGGACTGGAGTAACTTCGTTAACAGTTAACCAGGATAAAAATAAAGTGTATTTATTTATTTTTATTCACTTGTTAGCTTTGTGTTTGAGTTATGAAAAGATTATATTTGCTACAACCCAATTCAAACTCCTGTTTCTTGTGTTTCTCGCACTTTCAATTGACATCAGAGCTCTGGTTCTAGTTTGATACACTTAACCGTATCAGATAAAGATTCAGACAAGTTTTTAGAATCACATTTTTTAATCAAACATATGAATTAGTAGTTTTAATTGGCTTGCATGGCTTTCATGGATAGATTATTCATGAATTTCATTCTCTTGTTCCCATTAGTTTCAACCAGGAACTCGCTTTGTTATAACTATTATCAATTTATTTTTAAACTAATTTCAGAGTTTTTAGAACACCGTTGAGTTTTTTTGGGCCGTCAACTTCCTCAAGAAAGTGGAAGAAGTAGATTTGTAATTATCTCATGATAATGAGGTCAATGAAAACTCAACTGTGGAGAACTTAATTATCTACACTAGAATTTTCAACCTACTCCTAATTGCACTATCATTGATGCCCGATAAATCTAGTAAATATGAGCACAACGTGTGGCTTCCATTGCTTCAAGATTTGGAAGCATGCAATGAATGTAGTTGGAGATCAATTGTGTTAGCTTATCTGTTTTGGGAGATGTGTAAGTTAGTTGATGTGGGCGTTGATGGAATGGAAAGGTGTGTCGTCCTGCTCCAAGCTTGGGGGTATACTCGATTGCCATTTTTAGCACCCATCAGACCGATGATACCAACACATCTATACGCTTCAAGGTTATTTACAATTTTTTTATTATATGCATTAAAATTTAATTATTTAACATGTTATTTATTCCTACTTTTGTTTATAGGTAGGCTGCCAACAAATAAATTACCCTTTTTAAACACCACACCAACCAATACATTACATAAATCAACCTCCACAAGAATCATACATTCGTCCACCACTCTAATACACTTCAATCTATAATCCTAACTTCACTCACTCATACTCGAGTCAACAACCATCAACCTCAAACGTATCTGACTATTACGTCACAACCATAGAACCCACCGATCCCACCTCAACAACACATCAATCAAGCTACTTTCTAACAAATATGGATTTCGAGAATTTTAATGCATTCAAATTTTTTCCAAATGAAATCCCTGTTTGTAATACATTCTTCTTTCCGCCAAAAACTGTCGCCCATCCTCCGCCTTCTACAACAAAACAACTATATGGCCATGGTTTTCGTGCACACATACCGACAAGATGTGGAACCAATAGTCACTTCTTATGGCAACCAGACGATCAACATCGTCAAAAAGATGATTAATATTTTTTATTCCCTCGATTAATATGGCATAATATTTGTTATATATGTCAATTTAATTTTATATTAAAACTAATTCATGTTATAAAAATATTTTTTTGTTAATTTTTCTTTTTTAATTATTTATTTAAGTAATTTATGATTAATGTTAAATAATAACAATTAAAAAAATTTAAAACTATTAAAATTTAGTTTCAAAATTAAAATGAAAAAAAAACATATCCTTCATTCAGGACGACGGTCTTCTAAAAGATATCTTCCATGGCTGCCATCTAGGATGGAGGCAGCCCAATAAATTATTAAAAAAAATAAAAAATATGGCATTTGAGGAAATTTATTTTAGGGGGTGGCATTTTGGGAAATTAATTTCAGGTCTGTGGCATGTGGGTCAAAAATCCTTGTTAATTAAATTATTTTTATATAATGATATTGGTGGATGATTCTTTTTTTTCGCCCTTAGGTCATGCTTTCTTATGTAACAACATTTTTCACAAATCACTATTTACTGAACATTAGGAGGCCACATCACAATTCAGAAAACCTATTGACGTTACTTCTCCATTTTCCATTAGGCTCCTTGATAACTCTTTATTTGTAGATGTGGAGTGCCTAGAGTTGCATACAATAACTCTTTCTAGGAGGCCCCATAAAAATTGAGAAACCTCTTCATACTACTTCTTCTTTTTCCTATTAGGCTCTATCAAGATCCCTTGCTATGTAATGTACAAATATTCTTTGCATTTACACTTATGTTTTTATGAGAAGGCCTTTCCAAGAATTGAACATTTCTCTAAACATTCATCACAATGGAGAGATTCTCATATTTTGAGAACAACCCTTCACCAACAATGAAGGTCGTTGTAAAATCCTTCTCTTCTTTATTTTCATTTTTTTTTTCCTTAGATACTTATTCCACTTCTCTTTTCCTCTTATGGGGGATTCTGTCCTCGAATCTCCCACCTCTTGATATTTCTTTCACTTGGTTAGAAAATATTAATAAATAAAATCGACTTTTTATACTTTAGAAAAAATCGTTTGTTTTCTCAAAAAAATTGACTTTTTTATATTTTCAACAAAAAATCAGGCTGTTTTCGAAAAAGTTGATTTTTTATATTTTCGACAAAAGAATCGATTTTTTCCTATCGAAAAATAAAACTTTTTTATATTTTGAGAAAAAATGACTTTTCGTATTTTCGACAAAAAATTGTTTTTTGAGGAAAAGTCGACTTTTCATATTTTCGGAATAATCGATATTTAAATATTTCTAAAAAATAAAGTGAGTTTTTAATTTTGTAAAAAATATTATTTTTAAATATTTTTTATTTTAAAATAAAATTAATTTTCATACTAGTTAGTTTCAAACAAATTATATTTTTGGGCCCTTACTTAGGCCTTATAAAAAACAAAAATATGAGGGGGTTTTGAAATATGGGTCAAAAAAATATTAATTTAGTAAAGGGCCTTTAAAAAAGGGCCATATAGAGGCCTAATTGATAGGACTTTACAATTTAAAGCTTTTTTTACTTCACTAGTCGTAAAAGTAAGTGGTGCTATGTGTGCAGAAAAATATATTGAAGGGTTGTTGAATATAATATAAATATTAAGTGTATCAAGCTCCGCCCCTGGTTGTAGTAAATAAATTTACCCATTATCAATTTTCTTTAATATATAAATGCTTCTTATTTCTCTCTGTATCTCAAACTTAAACAACATTATTTTTTTTCTCAGTCTCTATTCATCATGTACTATCACATGTTAAAGCATTCTTGGTTATGTCCCATGAGTTTTTCAAAAATTTAAGTTTTCTTGCAAACTTGCATTTTACTTTGGTGGCTTCTTTTACAACCTTTGGTTTTAACACTACTTTCAAATCTGTTTCTGAAAAGAACTTTAACGACACACTTGTTTTAAAGGTTTTATTCCATTTCTTTTTTGTTTTTCACATGATTGTTGCTATACTGGAAGGTTTAAGGGTTTTATTCCGTTTCTGTTTTTATAGAAAGTGTTGTTTTAATAACGGTATCTAAGATGTGTCTTCTTTCCAAGTATTTGGTATGGACTGTTTTAATAATTTGGACGGTGGGTTTATTTATTTTCTATAGACTATATGTACAACTTATAGTACTATCAAATGAATCAACTCAAAATCCTTATCATTCTTTTAAAAAACAAAAGTTTTCGAAAAATCTTATTTTGCAGTCTTTACAAAATGCAGTAGCTTCGGATTCATTTGTAGCCCTAAAAATTCAGCATGATACATTTTTTTTTGTTGATAATATAATACCACTAAGTTTAACGAATTTGCATTATATTTCAACCATTATCCTTGAGGTTAGAAAAAATGCGCCAAATGGAATGCTTGAAATATCTGTTATTAGGGTGATGAATGGTACAAATAGAAGAGTAAAAAAAGTCTTAAATTGCAAAGGCCTAACAATCGGTGCCTTATATGACCAATTTTTTTTAGGCCATTTACTAAATGTATATTTTTTTGGCCCCATATTTTTGTTTTTACGGAGCCTAACCTAAGTAAGGGCCCCAAAATATAATTTGTTTAAAACTAAATGGTTTGAAAATTAATTTTATTTTGAAAAATAGAAAATATTTTTTACAAAATTAAAAACTCACTTTATTTTTTAGAAATTTAAAAAAATCGATTAATCCGAAAATTTGAAAAATCGACTTTTCCGTAAAAAAAATTTTTTTTTGTCGAAAATAAGAAAAGTCATTTTTTCTCAAAATATAAAAAAGTTGTGTTTTTTTAAAAATAAGAAAAAATCGATTCTTCTGTCGAAAATACAGAAAATCAATTTTTTTGAGAAAACAAAAGATTTTTTTCTAAAATATAAAAAGTCGATTTTCCAAAAAAATCGTTCTTTTAACGAAAATATAAAAAGTTAACTTTTTCAGAAACAACAAATTTTTTTTCGAAAAAATATAAAAAATCGACTTTTTATACTTTAGTAAAATCGTTTGTTATCTCGAAAAAGTAGACTTTTTAATATTTTCAACAAAAAATCAGTTTGTTTTCGAAAAAGTTGATTTTTTTATATTTTCGACAAAAGAATCGATTTTTTCTTATTTTAAAAAAATGCAACTTTTTTATATTTTAAGAAAAAATGACTTTTCTTATTTTTGACAAAAAAATGTTTTTTTGGGAAAAAGTCGACTTTTCATATTTTCGGAATAATCGATTTTTATATATTTCTAAAAAATAAAATGAGTTTTTAATTTTGTTTTAAAAAATTACTTTTTATTTTAAAATAAAATTAATTTTCATACTATTTGGTTTCAAACAAATTATATTTTGGGGCCCTTACTTAGGCCCCATAAAAAAACAAAAATATGATGGGGTTTGAAATATGGGACAAAAAAATATTCATTTAATAAGTGGCCTTTAAAAAGGGCCATATAACGGCCTAATTGATAGGGCTTTACCATTTAAAGCTTTTTTTACTTCACTGGTCGTAAAAGTAAGCGGTGTTATGTGTGCAGAAAAATATATTGAAGGGTTGTTGAATATAATGTAAATATTAAGTGCATCAAGCTCCGCCCCTGGTTGTTGTAAATAAATTTACCCATTATCAATTTTCTTTAATATATAAATGCTTCTTATTTCTCTCTGTATCTCAAACTTAAACAACATTATTTTTTTTCTCAGTCTCTATTTATCATGTAATATCATATGTTAAAGCATTCCCGGTTATGTCCCATGAGTTTTTCAAAAATTTAAGTTTTCTTGTAAACTTGCATTTTGTTTTCAAAAATTTAAGTTTTCTTGTAAACTTGCATTTTGTTTTGGTGGGTTCTTTTACAACCTTTGCTTTTAACACTACTTTCAAATCTGTTTCTGAAAAGAACTTTAACTACACACTTGTTTTCAGGGTTTTATTCTGTTTCTTTTTTTTTTGTTTTTCACGTGATTGATGCTATCCTGGAAGGTTTAACCCTTCCAACAACATCAACTCAAATTTCCGTTTTTATGGAAAATTTTGTTTTAATAACAGTATCTATGATGCGGACTGTTTTAATAATTTGGACGGTTGGTTTATTTAATTTCTATAGACTATATGCACAACTTATAGTACTATCAAATGAATCAACTCAAAATCCTTAACATTATTCTATTAGAAAACAAAAATTTTCGAAAAATCTTATTTTGCAGTCCATGAGTTTTTCAAAAATTTAAGTTTTCTTGCAAACTTGCATTTTATTTTGGTGGTTCTTTTACAACCTTTGATTTTAACACTACTTTTAAATCTGTTTCTGAAAAGAACCTTAACTACACACTTGTTTTAAGGGTTTTATTCCATTTCTTTTTTGTTTTTCACTTGCTTTACCGAAGGTTTAACCCTTCCAACAACATCAACTCAAATTTCCGTTTTTATGAAAAATTTTATTTTAATAACGGTATCTATGATGTGTCTTCTTTCCAAATATTTGGTATGGACTATTTTAATAAATTGGACGGTTTGTTTATTTATTTTCTATAGACTATATGCACAACTTATAGTACTATCAAATGAATCAACTAAAAATCCTTAACATCATTCTTTTAGAAAACAAAAGTTTTCGAAAAATCTTATTTTGCAGTCACTTCAAAATGCAGTAGCTCCGGATTTATTTGTAGGCCTAAAAATTCAGCATGATACATTTTTTGTTGATAATATAATACCACTAAGTTTAACGAATTTGCATTATATTTCCACAATTATCTTTGAGGTTAAAAAAAATGCGCCAAATGGAATGCTTGAAATATGTGATGAATGCTACAAATAGAAGAGTAAAAAAAGTCAACCCTAACAATTGGCGCCTTATATGGCCTATTTTTTTTTAGGCCATTTACTAAATGAATATTTTTTTTGCCCCATTTTTTTGTTTTTTTATGGAGCCTAACCTAAGTAAGGGCCCCAAAACATAATTTGTTTGAAACTAAATGGTTTGAAAATTAATTTTATTTTGAAAAATAGAAAATATTTTTTACAAAATTAAAATCTCACTTTATTTTTTAGAAATTTAAAAAAATCGATTAATGAAAATATGAAAAATCGACTTTTCCGCAAAAAAAATATTTTTTTGTCGAAAATAAGAAAAGTCATTTTTTTCTCAAAATATAAAAAAGTTGTGTTTTTTTAAATATAAGAAAAAATCGATTCTTTTGTCGAAAATATAGAAAATCAATTTTTTTGAGAAAACAAAAGATTTTTTTCTAAAATATAAAAAGTCGACTTTCCAAAAAAATCGTTTTTTTAACGAAAATATAAAAAGTTAACTTTTTCAGAAACTAACAGATTTTTTGTCGGAAAAAATATAAAAAATCGACTTTTTATACTTTAGTAAAATCGTTGGTTATCTCGAAAAAGTTGATTTTTTATATTTTCGACAAAAGAATCGATTTTTTCTTATTTTAAAAAAATGCAACTTTTTATATTTTGAAAAAAAATTACTTTTCTTATTTTTGACAAAAAATTGTTTTTTTTGGGGAAAAGTCGACTTTTCATATTTTGAAATAATCGATTTTTATACATTTCTAAAAAATAAAGTGAGTTTTTAATTTTTTAAGAAATATTTTTTATTTTAAAATAAAATTAATTTTAATACTATTTGGTTTCTAACAAATTATATTTTCGGGCCCTTACTTAGGCCCCATAAAATACTTTACAATTTAAGGCTTTTTTTACTTCACTAGTCGTAAAAGTAATCGGTGTTATGTGTGCAGAAAAATATATTGAAGGGTTGTTGAATATAATATAAATATTAGGTGTATCAAGCTCCACCCCTGGTTGTAGTAAATAAATTTACACATTATCATTTTTCTTTAATATATAAATGCTTCTTATTTCTCTCTGTATCTCATACTTAAACAACATTATTTTTTTTATCAGTCTCTATTTATCATGTAATATCATATGTTAAAGCATTCCCGGTTATGTCCCATGAGTTTTTCAAAAATTTAAGTTTTCTTGTAAACTTGCATTTAGTTTTCAAAAATTTAAGTTTTCTTGTAAACTTGCATTTTGTTTTGGTGGGTTCTTTTACAACCTTTGCTTTTAACACTACTTTCAAATCTGTTTCTGAAAAGAACTTTAACTACACACTTGTTTTCAGGGTTTTATTCTGTTTCTTTTTTTTTTGTTTTTCACGTGATTGATGCTATCCTGGAAGGTTTAACCCTTCCAACAACATCAACTCAAATTTCCGTTTTTATGGAAAATTTTGTTTTAATAACAGTATCTATGATGCGGACTGTTTTAATAATTTGGACGGTTGGTTTATTTAATTTCTATAGACTATATGCACAACTTATAGTACTATCAAATGAATCAACTCAAAATCCTTAACATTATTCTATTAGAAAACAAAAATTTTCGAAAAATCTTATTTTGCAGTCCTTCCAAAATGCAGTAGCTCTGGGTTCATTTGTAGCCCTAAAAATTCATAATGATACATTTTTGTTGATGATATAATACCACTAAGTTTTACGTTTGCGATGCTTAATTTGCATTATATTTCCACAATTATCTTTGAGGTTAAAAAAAATGCGCCAAATGGAATGCTTGAAATATCTGTTACTAGGGTGATGAATGTTACAAATAGAAGAGTAAATAAAAGCTCTAAATTGCAAAGCCCTAACAATTGGGGCCTTATATGGCCTATTTTTTAGGCCATTTACTAAATGAATTTTTTTTTTTTGCTTTTTTATGGAGCCTAACCTAAGTAAGGGTCCCAAATTATAATTTGTTTGAAACTAAATGGTTTGAAAATTAATTTTATTTTGAAAAATAGAAAATATTTTTTACTAAATTAAAAACTCACTTTATTTTTTAGAATTTAAAAAAAATCGATTAAATCGAAAATATGAAAAATCGACATTTTCCGTAAAAAATTATTATTTTTTCGGAATTATGAAAAGTCATTTTTTCTCAAAATATAAAAAAGTTGCATTTTTTTAAAATAAGAAAAAATCGATTCTTTTGTCGAAAAAAAAAATCTATTTTTTTGAGAAAACAAACGATTATGTTCGAAAATATAAAAAGTCGACTTTCCAAAAAAATCGTTATTTTTTCTCTCTGTATCTCAAACTTAAACAACATTATATTTTTCAAAGTCGATTTTTTTTGCCCCTAAATTGCAAAGTCGATTTTTCAAAGAAATTATATTTTGGGCCCTTACCTCATAAGAAACAAAAATACGAGAGGACTTTGAAATATGAGGCCAAAAAAATATGAGAGGACTTTGAAATCATGATAAATCTCATGTGATTTTTCTTTTGCATTTAATTTAAGAAGATTTTTCCTTGTCGCAACCGCAACAAGATAATAAAGAAGTTTCTTAACACACGCAATTCAAACCTCACTTTTTTTATATCTTTTTCAACTCCATATAATAGTGATGTTAAGTTAATAATTAGTAGTATTAAATACATACTATTAAATATTTTTTTTATAAGCTAGAAATATATTAATTGGAGAACCGAAGTTCACAAACCACAAAACAAAGAGAAGCCGAGCTAAAACTCGAAGAGAAAATTACACGCCAATTGAATATTACGCTAAATAAAAACCCGGGTTTCTACTAAACTCGTAAAAATTACAATTGGGTTGGGTAATTTTCCCAATAGACGCCCACCTCCAAACCAAAACTTTTACTTCTCAAACAATATCTGAAACATTCCAATGATCTCCCCTAAAAATAATACCATTTCTCACGTTCTACAACTTCCAAACCACCGCCAACCACACTATTCCCTCCTTGCCCTTTCTTATCCTCTGTTTCTTATAAAAATAAGTCCATTTGAAGAAACTCTCCTTAAAACTTCCCGCCTTGTAATCTCTCGAACCGATCCAATTCGCTATGTCTTTCCAAACCAAACCCGAATTATGGCAAAGCAACAACGAATGAGTAGAAGTTTCATCCTTCATATTAAAGATTAATTCAATATTCAAAACTTGTTGTTAGAGTTAGAAGCTTCTGAGGAGATTACTCAGAAAAACTGTTGCTCAGAAGCAGAAACTTCTGATGTTGCGTTCCAGAAGTGTGTTTAGGTTCTGGAGTTTGTGTTTGTTATGCTTAGCTATTAGGTTCTAGTTTCTGTTTATTTTTGTTTACTTAGTTATTAAGTTTACTTTCTATTAGGGCCTACGTGGCAACCCTAGGTTTGTGTATAAATAGACTAGTAGTAGTTGTCATTTAAATCTAATCACTTTCACAGTCTTTTATAGGCGTCATTTACAGAGAATATAATATTCCTTTTGCTTTCATTTCTTAAACCTTGTGCATCAACAAATTGGTATCTAGAGCTCCGGTTCGGATCCACGGGAAAACACGGGAAACACGAGTGAAACGGTGAGGCGTTGTGTGATTGATTTTGGTTCTTGTATTCGTGTTGAATCTTGAATAAAATCGGAACAGAATCACATTTTCTAATTCTACGGGATTGGGAAACACCGTGTTTGTTGAGATCTGAGTGACTTGCACAAGGTTAAAACGAGTGGAAGTAATTTGAATACGAAACTTCCGGTGCTTGATGGTAAGAACTTGAATAGTTGGATATTCAAATGCGCGTGTTATTTGGGTTCTCAAGATGTTCTTGAGCTTGTTACTGAAGGTTATGTTCCAGTTGTAGGAGATGTGACGGAGGAACAAACTGATGCACAGAGAAACGCTCAGCGTGAACTGAGGAAGAAAGATCAAAAGGCGTTGTTCTACATTCATCAGTGTGTGGATGTGAACGTGTTTGAGAAAATCACTGATTCGACGACGGTGAAGGCTGCATGGGATACAGTGGTTAGGTGTTATGGTGGTGACGCATTAGTGAAGAAGGTGAAGCTTCACTCCCTACGAAAGCAGTATGAGAATCTCAACGTGAAGGATAACGAGAAGATTTCTGAGTACATCTTCAGAGTGATTCTGATCACTAATGAGATGAAAGCTTGTGGAGAAACCCTTTCTGAAAAAGTAATCATAGAGAAGGTATTGATGTCTCTTACTCCTCAATTTGATTACATTATTGTAGCAATTGAACATTCTAAAGATCTGGACACCATGAGAATAGAAGAGTTGCAAAGTAGTTGCGTCTGACTGAAAGAAATTCTGAGGGGGAAGTTGAGCAGGCTCTGAAGGCTGCTTTTGTCAAGAAGGACCAGAAGCTGAAAAACATGGTAGGTCGCAGAAGTCAAAAGTCTTCTATTCTAATGAGGAGAAACATCAGAAGGGAAAGGAGAAGTATGACAAGATAATGTTCAGTGGTACTGTTGTAATAGGTTTGGACATTTTGCTAAAGATTGTTGGTCAAACAAAGAAGAAGCAAAAATAGCTAGTGGAGATTCTGATGATGAACCTGTGCTATTAATGGCTTATGAATCTGATGAGGAACCTGTGAGTTTGTCATTTTTTGAGAGGAAGAAGATAACTCTGAATATTCTGATTCTGAAGGAGTGTGTCTTTATGACTCAGAGTCAGAAGATGACATTGAAGATTCTGAAGATGAGCCAGAATCTGAGGTTTCGGAAGAAGAGTCTGAGTTAGAAGATGACTCTGAAGCTGAAGACAAGTCAGAATCCGAATGTGATTCTGGGTTTAAAGAAATATCAGAAGATGAGTTAGAATCTCAAGAAGATTCTACTTCTGAAGGTGAGTCGGAACTTGAAAGTTCCGAAGAAGAGGTAGAGTCAGAAGATGAAGAATCTTCTGGAGACTCTGAAGATGAGTCAGATGGTGAATTTGATTCTGATCCAGATATTGATGATGATCAAGACTCTGGAAGAGGTCATGCTTCTGGAAGGGAAAACTCTAAAGACGTAGGTTCTAGAGGACAAGCTTTTGAAGATGATCAAATTTGTGATGGTAATCACGACTCTGAAGGCGGACCTTATGACGGAGGAACTTCTAAAAGTAGTCCAGCCTCTAATGGTGGTCATGATCCTAAAGGTGGAACTTCTGAAGGCAGAGCTTCTGAAGGCGATCCAACTTCTAAAGGTGGTGGTTTTGAACAAGACCCAGAAGTTAACAAAGGTGGAACTTCTGGTGGTAGTCAAACTTTCGAAGAAAATCCAGAAGGAGATATGGTTCAAGAATCAGAAGGAGATTCTGAACTATTGGGTATTGAATAAGCACTCGAGAAGAAATTCTGGATGAATGCCATAAAAGAAAAACTTGAGGCTTTAGAAGGAAACAAGACTTAAAAGTTAACTAAGCTTCCAAAGGAGAAGAAAACCATCAGCGTCAGATGGGTTTTCAAGGAGAAATCTGCACTTCTAAATGGAGTATCAAAAGTTGCACACTGTAGCAACCAGAAGAAACTTGCAGATATTCTGATGAAGGATGTCAAGACTGAACACCTTATCCATTTGAGGGATGGAGTTGGTGTTGTAGATTTTGAATAGCTGAATATGAATTAAGGGATGGTATTGAAGATTAATTCAATATTCAGAATTTGTTGTTAGAGTCAGAAGCTTCTGAGGAGATTACTCAGAAGCACTACTGCTCAGAAGCAGAAACTTCTGATGTTGCGTTCTAGAAGTGAGTTTAGGTTCTGGAGTTTGTGTTTGTAATGCTTAGCTATTAGGTTCTAGTTTATGTTTATTTTTGTTTACTTAGTTATTAAGTTTACTTTCTATTAAGGCCTACGTGACAACCCTAGGTTTGTGTATAAATAGACTAGTAGTAGTTGTCATTTAAATTTAATCATTTTCACAATCCTTTGTAGCCTTCATTTATAGAGAATATAATATTCCTTTTGCTTTCATTTCTTAAACCTTGTGCACCAACATTTCACACCACAGTAGACACACGAAGAAGCAGAAGAATGATTAATAATACCTCTTAAAAATAACGCGTCTCTTGTCGGTAATTTGTTGATGAAGCATTTCCAACCATGAGCTTTAATCTTCAAAGAAGCTTCCATCCTGCAAACCTCCTTAAAAGCCGCATCAAATTCTTCTACAGGACCTAGCAGAATGCGGTTCTTCTCATATAAACGGTAACAATATCTGACTGAAAATTCGCCGTCTGTCTCTGGCTTCCACGACACAGCATCGCTATTGTCAGAACACGGCAATACAACGCTTAACAACTACCTTAATTGCAGAATGTCTGCTCCAACAGCAGCGTTTTCCAGCCAGAATTGCGGAATTCCTAAATATTGATGTATTTTCACTAAATATAAATTTCAAAATGATAATTAGAGAGAATTTTATTTTATAAAGATTTAGGGAAAATTATATTGACTTCTCTTAAGGTCTATTAAAAGGACACCAATATTTTTTTAAATTTTATAAATATTTTTTTAAAATTTTCAGAGATTAATTAATATGCAAAGGTAAAAAAATTTTACACCATGCATCATTACCATTCAAATAAATTACTTTAATAAAAATTAAATAATTTAAACAATGTAAATTTCTTTTACACAGTCAGTATATTCTAATGTAATTCATATATATACTAACAAATAAAAAAATTTGACGACGTGTATAAAATTGTATATAAATTTTATTTATACCTAAGAATTATGACTTTTATTAAAAATAGATGTTGATGTTGTTTTAATAATAATTTATTGCATAATTTAAAACACTAGAGAAGGTGTGATTGTTGTCTCGAAGGAGAGGGGATAAGGTATGAATGTAATTTTCTCTAACAATTATAATGTAATATTGAAGTAATAATATTTAAATAAAATGATAAGGGTAAAATCGAAGTGTTAAAGAGTAAGAAAAGAAGGACGGTGGGGAATTCATATACGGGTCCACAGTCATTATCAAATCATTAAATGAAAAACGTATGATAGTTCGACAAGTGTACAATAATTATAAAGTATACCATACATCATTAATTCAACCCAAGAATTTTGATGCACATTCATCAATCTTCTCATCTTGTCACCTTATATTATTTTCTATATAATCTTACACACATTAAGATATTACAAAGAAACAGAATTGAAAACAAAGAAAACAAAAATGGCAAGAAGCATGAAGTTAGCATGTGTTGTTTTGGTGATGTGCATGGTGGTAGTTATTGCGCCTATGGCAGAAAGTGATATCTCATGTGCAGATGTAATTAAGGAATTTAGTTCATGTCTTACATATCTTGAAGCTCCTGATAATAATGCTAGTCCTTCAACTCAATGCTGTGGAGGAGTGAAGAAGCTTCTTGATGCCGCCACCACCACTGCTGATCGTCAGGCTGCTTGTAAATGCTTGAAGTCAGCAGCCGGTTCTATTTCAAAATTGAATACTAATAATGCTGCTGCCCTCCCAGGCAAATGTGGTGTTAGCATTCCTTACAAGATCAGTACCTCCACCAACTGTTATAAGTATGTCTTTCTTTAACTTTCACTCTCACTCTTATTTTTGTGTTGCTTTTTTTTGAAGTTATGTTACTGACTAGTTTTTTTATTTGTTATATTGACAGCATTAAGTTTTGAATATGATGGGGTTTCAAGATTCTCATATGGAAACATCTCAGTAGTAGTGTCATTTAATAATACTTGTTAAGAATAATATGTAATGAATTGATAGTGACGAAGGCTCATCTTATATGTGGACCTATCTATCCTCTTATTTCCTGGTTATTTGATAAATCTTCCTTTAATTTTAATTTTGAAATTTATCACTTTATTATGAAATAAAACATTTATCAGATTATTACCAAAAAGACAAATTATCAATAAAATCTTAAAATTTAAAAAGATATCAACTTTATTTTGTAAATAGATGAATTATTGACTGACATACAAACATATTTGTAAAAAAAAAAAGGATTAGTGAGGAATTCATAATTGAATCCATGTATCGAAGCTGGCTCCTCCCTCCGAATGCATTATTATTTCGGAGTCGCCCCTTTACTTATTTGAGCGTCCTGCCTTTAGTTTGACCGCCCATTAATCAGATCTGTCGCCCAACTTCAATTTCCCGTCCATAATGTGCGTTTGTGGGTGTGGCGTGTAATATGTCAACAAAGAGTGTCGAGGATGTCATGGGGTCTAACCTTCTCTCATGGATTTATAGATGTTGACCACCCACTCCCACGAGGATTATGGGAAACAAGCGAAATTAGTTCAACTGATCTATTAAAAAAATAAATTAGTTAGACTCCTCTCTTTATGACGACAAGTCGACGCTAGTAGCGCCCGAATCGAGGTGACGCTAAAAATTTGAAGCTAAAACACAATTTTCTTATAGTGATCATGATATCAAAGAGAGATTACTATCAGACAAAGAAAACAACCATATAGAGCTTCTCGTCATCCCCGTGTGAGCTAGCTTTAAGCCTCAACAAACTTTTAGGCTTTGATAACCTTAATCCATTTGGAGTTGTTACACTCATTGAAGGTGAAGAAAAAACTAGAAAGGGGGGTTTGAATAGGATTTTCACTCTTTGATGTTTCTCGCTTCTTAACATTACTATGCTAATTATTGCTTTATAAAGACAATGTGGAAGCTAGAACAATAAAGCAAGAGAGTAAAGAACACACGATATATCCTGGTTCACTTGAGAAACCCTCAAGCTAATCCAGTCCATCCTTCCGAGGTGATTTTGCCTTAAACAAGGTCTTAATCTACTATAACCAAACCGATTACAATCGCACAGGCCAACAGCCGGTAACTAACATTTACACAGACAACCCCTGTGACTAACACTTGCACAGGTAGCCCCTGTGACTAACACCTGCATAAGCCACTACTTGTGACTAACCATCAATGAAATGTTCAGTGATCTGAGTTAACATATATAACATTCATTGACCCCTCTAGACTCCTGGCCTTCACTCGGTCTTCCAAGAAGATTTCCCACAATGACTGCACTTCTCGAGCTTCTGACATTCACTCGGTCTCTCAAGGTATAATCAAACAACAGTTTGAAGTAGTGTGTGTTTACAATTAATTCATTCTGCACAAGCTAGAGTAAACTCAATTAACTACATCAGAAGATCCTAATACACACTAAGAATATTACATTGTATTGTAGCTTGATGTGCGGTCTTCTGTTCTTCAAGTAGCTTCTTACAGACAACAACCTAAAGCTCTTGAACTTCTAACGTCTTCTTCTTCTTCATAAGCTTCTGATAGCTTGGTTGAACTTGATGAACATCAGAAAGAAGAACATCTTCATCTTGGATATTCTGAGAACATATCAGACAACAGCCCATGTTCTCTTTTCTTCAAAGATCATTTTGTAACTAACAACATGATGCAAAATCCATAGAGAGGCAGTTGTTCTTGTTGTTGTTATAGGTTGATGGTTTGGCTATGTTCCAGTGACAGTAGCACTAACACCAGCACCAACAACATTTCTCTTCAGAAAATCTTCATCTTAAATAGCAAAGGGAAATAGAAACGTTGAAGAAATAGTCGTTGAGAAACAGCTAGCTATGAATGAAGAGTCGATACACAATGATATTGAAAAGTACAGCCACGTCTGTCCTTTTTCCATAAAGCACGTTGAAGGAGAGATAGTGGTATAAAGCGTTTATGTACTTTGTACTTTATCATTGCTAACGGTAACATTTGTCTTCTCAACTTCAGATGAATCTGATGGTAGTTTATTTGAAGCATGAGTAAAGGGGTTAAACCATCTTCTGATCAGGTTAACATTCTTCAGAATTTGTCCACTTCAGAGCCTTGTCTTCGAAACTGCAGCCTTTTTCTAGAAAACTCATTCTTCAGAGCTACAAGTCTTCAGAACCACGTCTTCAGACTCTTTTAGCACTTGGTCTTCAAAATTGGTTTCTTTGTCTTCAAGAGCCGAATCTTCAGAACTTCAATCTTCAGAACCTTCAGTTTTCAGAATCTTCAGTCTTCAGAATATTCAGCACTTGTTCCTTCAGAACCTTTAGTCTTCAGAATCTTCGGCACTTGGTTCTTCAGAGGATTACTCGTTCCGAATCTCTGCTGCCTTCCGAATCAGAATCACTTCTTAGAAGAGAATCCATAGGATCATTTCAACAGCAATATCAGATGTCTTAAGATCTTCCCGATTGTGATCAGATACAGAAGCATACTTGCTTCTTTGAAATGTTTGCGATTCGTGTTACACATAGTAACTTCACATATAATCTTCAGCGCACATCTTGTAGTGTTTGTTTGGTCTGATAATTCTTATAAACATAATCTTGCACAGAAACAAACATCAGAACATAAAATAGTTCTTTCATAAATACTTCATTGTTATCATCAAAACTCAGAGATATATTGCAGAACCAAATCTTGTTCTTACACTCATTGTACCTTAATCCATAATAATTGGCGTCCACTATGGGGCCTCGGTAAAACTAACCTGGGCGACATTCATCATACCCGACCAAATTATTATCTTTTCCCTCACCCCATACCATGGTGAACCCGAAGACGGCTACTCCGACCAACAAAGAATCAAACATCGAGGGATACACCTCAACGGAGATGCGTGCCACTATAGATGACCTTCAGCATCATAACCAAAGTTTAGAAGACAAAGTTCATCATATCCAATAATGCCAGAAAGGAGTTGATATTATGGATGAACTAGAGGCCCTAGACTCCTATCCTCTATCGGACAAGATATGGGATACGCCCTTCCCTTGAACGGTGTGATGTTGATATGTGACCATGTTGAAGGCTTTGCCTTATGCCTCGGAATTACTGGAAATGTTCTAAGTTGGGAGTTTTACTCCAATGGTACCACATGCATATGCATAGTTGAGTCGCATTCGAGTCGTTATTAGTTGTTGTTGGTTGAAGTTGTTGTCTATGCATTGTGATGCTTATGTGTTGATTTGTTGAGGATGACGATGTGTTGATATCAAGATTGTTCTTTGATGATGTTCTTTGTGTTGTTTATGTTGATGTTGTGTGAAACGGTGATTCATTTATATTCCTTACCTAATATATGATTTATCATAATCCTATTTATATAGTTTGATATCTCACCCTTCCTGTTTGAATGTTGCCTCCACGTGGGTAACGTGCAGGTAATCTAGATGAGTAGCTGTTTCCGCTTATAGTCGAGTTTTAGGTGTCATTGCTCTGATACGTAGCACTTAGGGAGAAATGAACACTTGTTTGATGTTGTTATTTGTTTATTGAACCTTATGATGTATTTAAGGAGTTGTTTGTATTGTTTCTTTTAATGATTCAAAAGATGTTATGTCTTAATTGTTGAATCATTGTGAATCTGTAGCATGTTGAACCTAAATTTGGATTATGCTATGAATACTATGTTATTCAGAAGTTGAGATTTATGTTATGAGTTTTTTTCTCTCCAATCCTGATAGTGTTATGTATTAGTTTAAAAAGCATGACAGATTTATGTTTATGTTGAATGTGTGACATCCTGATTCTGTTGAGAATTTTTATACTCTGATATTTTTCGCATAAATGCTTGGGGTAGATTTGGGGTGTTACAGTTCTCTTAGTGTACTTAGTGAAAATCCAAGAGGAATGTTCTTGGTCCAAGAGGATTGTTCTTGGTGTTTGTGTATGTCTTGTACAAGACACAAACTATAGTAAAATCTCTTTCATGTTGAAAGGGGACTGGAGTACTCTCGGATTGTGAAGGGAACCAGTATACATCATTGTGTTCTTTACTTTTCTGTATTTATCACTTTCATCACAAATCAAAAACCACAAAAGAAAGAAACATATGTATAAACTCTTGCACCAAACAGAAAAATAAGAACAAGTATTCTATAACTGGATAACTTTTCAAAATCCTAATTTACCCCCCCCCCCCCCCCCCTCTTAGGCGCGTTCTTAAACTTACAATTGGCATCAGAGTAGGTTATAGGTGACCTGTTCCTAAAAGATCCAGATGGCTTCCGCAAATCAAAATCCAGTTTTTAGAGACAGTGGTAGTAACAACATGCCTCCTTTATTTTGTGGAGAATACTTTGATTTCTAGAAAATTCGGATGAAGGCTCACTTAGAAGCACAAGGAGAAGAAGTATGGGAAGCAGTCCAAAATGCTCCCTTTGTTCCTACAACTATTGTCGATGGTGTTGAATCACCAAAGTTTAAAGTTTCATGGAATGACGTTGATAAGAAAAAGGTCCTCTATGATAAAAAGGCAATCAATCTTCTTCAAGGTGCACTTAGCATGGATGAGTTTTTTCGTGTTTCTGCATGTACAACAGCAAAAGAAATATGGGATACTCTAGTAGAAACTCATGAAGGAATCGTTGAACTTAAGAGATCTCGATTAAATACATTGAGCCAAGAATACGAGTTATTTAGAATGAAACCTAGAGAATCCATTCTCGACTAACAAAAAAGATTTGTTCACTTAGTAAATCATTTAAGTGCACTTGGAAAGAACCTCACTACCGAGGAACAAAATCTAAAAGTGCTTAGATCCTTAACAAAAGATTGGCAACCGAAAGTAAAGACGATATCCGAGAATAAGAATCTATCTAGAATGACTTCCGCATTATTGTACGGAAAACATTAAGAATATGAAACAGAACTCGGAAGACTTGAAACGCATGAAATTTAAGTAAAAGATTCAAAAGACATTGCCTTAAAGGCGAGAGTCAAACATCATGATAGCAATCAAGAAAAATCCACTAGTGAAGAAGATGATGATTTTATCAAGAAATTTGAAAAGTTTCTAAGAAAAGAAAGGAAAAAGGATATCATTAAAGGGGAAGCACACACAAGGAAGGTTAAATGTTTTGAATATGGAGAAAAAGGACATGTCAAAATTGAATGCCCTACACTTGAAAAGAAGAATAAATAATTCAAGATAAATAAGGATAAAAAGTCAAAGAAAGCATATATAGCATGGGAAGATAATGAAGTAAGTACATCTTCCGATTCGAAAATCAAAGAATGTGCAAATCTAACATTGATGGCTTCACACTATTCCGATGATGAAGACGACGAGGTTAGTATTGAATTTTCTCTTTATGATAATGATGCAAAAGGTGCCATAAATAAACTCTTGAATGAATGCAAAATTCTATACAAAACAATAGCATCTCAAAAGAAACAAATTTCGTCTCTAGAAGAAAAAGTCAAGACAGTGGAAAAAGAATTTAGGGATGAAATACAAAAGATAATTAGTGATCAAAAACAGAATCTTGTATGTAATAATTGTGAATCACTTTCATTCCAAATTTTTCTATTAAAAAGAGTTCTTGAAATGTATGAAAAAGGACAAATTGGGTTGGAAGGGGTCCTTAGTCAACAAAGATTTTCTAATGATAAAAGTTGTCTTGGTTATTAAAAGTTTCACAAACCAAGTACTAGTAAAATTATCTTTGTTAAAACAAGTGACCAATCCAACAAGAAAGTGAATAAAGCACAAAAGGTTCATTATTATCATAAAAAAAAGTTTTGTTAAAAAGAAATCTTATGTTCCAAGATATCAAAGCAACTTTGTACCTACTTGCTTTTATTGTGGTATTATTGGCCACATGCCTAATGCTTTCTATGTTAGAAAATTTAGTGTAGCAAGTGGACATTATGTGTGGGTTAATAAGGGACTAACTATGATGGATCCAAAGCACATTGAGTACAAAATCAAACTTAATTTGTTTTGTAGGTTTACTTATGGACCACTTTAACTCTACCACTTTAAAGTCCAAGGATTACTTCATATGAGGTATACCTTAAAGGAAGAATTCTTAGCATTGGAAAAGTTGGAGTACTAACTTTCACATCCATTTGAAGATGTATTTGATGTTGAAAGACGAAAGAAAAATCTTCTAAGCAAGCGCCAACTTTGTGACAAAGGCTTCAAAATCATATTCACCAAAGATGAATGTTTTGATGAAGTCACTCATGAGGTAAAACTCATAGGTATAGATGGTTTTTAGTTTTATAAATTTTTCTACTTTTTTAAAAATCTTTTCCCATCCTTTTTGCTAATGACAAAGGGGGAGAAGATATATATGTGTATGTGTATGCTTATCTCTAACTATTGCAGTTTAAAAGAAAGATGAAAAAAATCTATATGAAACAAGGGAGAGCTTTGATCAAGGGGGAGTTATCAAAGATAGGGGGAGCATTCACATAAGAGATTCAAGTTTTTCAAGAGATCCAAACACCTCAAATTTCAATGGTTTGTCATCATCAAAAAGAGGGAGAATGTGAAGTAAAGACTCTCCATCTATTGTATTTTGATGAAGACAAAGTGAAAATCAAATGATCATGTAAAAAATAATGGAAAAAGCTTCAAGTGCATTTTATCTATTCAAATGATTCAAGACTCATCATATTGAAAGCTAGCATCAAAGAATTCAAGAATTATATTTTGAAGACTAACATCATATTGAGGTGTAAGCATGCATTTATATTGATAAATTTAGTGCTCAATTATTCTCCAAAAAATCACTTGCATGCATTGGTCATTTGTGTTCAAAATCACTTTCAAATATATTTTTTTATCATGTTTGAACCATGTTAAATCACTTTTAAATATAATTTATTGACTAGGATAAATCAATAGATGTTGCATTAGGTTGGTTCAAATAATTAGACAAATTATCATGCATAAAAATCTTTGATTCAAATGCATAAAATGAGAAATAAAAAAAAAAATTAAAATGCTGCCAGCACTTGTTAAGTCAGGTCTGGTTAACTGACTAAACAAAACCTGATGCTGTTTGAAATTTGAATAATTATTTGAAATTCAAAATTACTGCAAACTTGTTAAGTCAGGTATCTGTTTGAACCGACTTAAAAAGTCCTGTACATTTTTTTTTAAAAAAAAGAAACTTTTTAACACATTTTCATCCACTCTTCATGAAACATTTTCATTTTAAAATTGACATTTTTTCATGACTTCACCATGGTTCATAAAGGTGTTATGCTCTTATAAATACATTAATTTTTAAATTACAAATCACCTCTTCAAAAGCAATTTAACATCGCTGTTATCATTTAAATTTCAAAACAAGTGTCTGTGTTCTTGAACTTTCACAAAGAATTTTTCTACATACATTTCCATATTAGTCTAGAAAAATTCATATATTATACACAAACACTTGAGCACTATATTCTATCATTATAAATTGTTTGTTTGGAAGAGAAGATCAATTATATTGATACATCACTCAAAGTGATAATTATTCTACAAATTTTATATTCTCAAAAATCTTGTTGTATTCATATCTTACTCCAATCCCCTTACGCAGTAAGAGATTTCACTAATTGTTAGATATTTGTACAAGCCTAATCCCAAGACTTACCCTACAATCTTCTAACACCCAAACCACCAAGAACAATCCTCTTGGATTTATCAAGTTGAAATGAGAACAATCCTCTCACTTTCAACTTCTTGTTTTCAACAATCCTGAAAACAAGGAATACACTTCACACAATCTTAATTCCAACAATCCTGGAAAAATAAGATGTAATACAAACAAGAATTTTTGAATAAATAAATTTGAAGGATAGAAAAACACTTAGAAAGGAGGGGTTTGAATAAGTGTAACTTCAATAACTTGTAAGATAAAAACAATGAACACAATTATTTTTATCCAGGTTCGTTGTTAACGAAACTACTCCAGTCCACCCCCTTAGAGTGATTTACCTCAACTGAGGATTTAATCCACTAATCCAACTGATTACAATGGTTATCCATTTAGAAACCTTCTAAGTCTTCTAGAGTCTACAGATCACAACTTGATCACTCTAGGAACCTTTTACAAACAATGTAAAATAATGTTTACAAGAGTAAGATTGCTTCTAATAAAGTTGTAATCACAACAGTGATATTTCTCTTAAGTTCTAAGCTTAACACTCACTAAATATTACAAGAGTTTGTGAGGTTGAAGATGAAGTTCGTGAGATTTGATTTTGACAGTGTTTCAGTATTATGCACAAGTGTTCTACTTTGCTTCTGATTAGAACTTCTATTTATAGGCTTTGAGAGGAAATGACCGTTGGGAGCATTTAATGCTTTGCGTGAATAGTACAGCGCTGCATTTAATGTTTCACACTTTTGTCAACTACTTCGAGCCTTGCTTTCCATGCTTTTACTGACTTTGCCTTTTGTAGCTTCTAACGTTCGTTTTGTCAGTTAGAGATTAGACGTTTCAGCCTTTCATCTTGTACTTTCTTCTGGACTCAGATTTTGTAGATAACAACGTTTGAATATTAGAGTCAACAGCTTGGTGCAGAGCATCTTCTTGTCTTCTGACTTTGAAGAGCTTGAGCGTGATACCAATCAGAACTTCAGTGCTTCTGCTTCTGACTTCGTTCTTCTGATGCTTTCATTTCATGTTCTGATTCTGCTTGATCATCTTCTGATGTCTTGCCAGAGGATGTTCTGATGAAGCCATCCAGAACTTACAGAGTCAGTTGCTTCTGAGCGCTGATTTGTGCATACTCTATATATATTTCCTGAAATGGAAAATGCAAAGGATTAGAGTACCACATTATCCTATACAAAATTCATATATAATGTTATCATCAAAACACAGAATATTGATCAGAACAAATCTTGTTCTAACAATCTCCCCCTTTTTGATAATGACAAAAACATATATAATTGATATGAATTTGTATCCATAAATCATAATATCAGATGAACAAAGACCATTACACAGATATAGCAAAAGCATATAATCAGAGTGTGTGAATATGTCTCCCCCTAAGATTAACAATCTCCCCCTGAAATTAATACTAGAAGAATTTATAAATAAAAGACTTCCCTGAGTATTTTTCATTTCAGTTGAGACTTTCACGTAGAATAGAACTTCAGAATATTCAGAGCTTCTCTTCAGAGCTTCCATTGGACAGCAGCAGAGCTTTGAATTCTCTTTGTAATCAATTGAATCATAGCATACTTGATTTTATCAGAGCATTCTTAAATGTATCAGAACATTCTTCTTGCTTCTGATCTTGAAGCTTTAGAGCATTGAGCTTGCTTCAAATCTCTAAGAGTATGCTTCTTCTTAGAAATGCTTTTCCCATGTATTTGCTTCTCATGTTGAGTTTTGACCAGAATGTTTTATTCCTGCAAAACTATCAAAGACAGAGAAAAAACTTGCAAATAATGTTAGGAAATGTTGAGACTTAATCCCAGCAATTGATATTATAAACCAATTCAATTATCATATTTTCTCCCTCTTTTTGTCAGAACATCAAAAAGCATACAGATTCAGATGAACAAACCATACAGAGTGAAGAAAGAACAGATAATATTTCATTGATTAATCATCAGAAGATAAGGGATACAAAAAACAGATGCAATTCAAGCAGATGCAAACAACAAAGAAAACAAACTAAGACACGAAGACAAACTACGACAGGTTAATCCTAGAAATTAAGACGGCCAGAAGGTTTTTAATCTCAGTAGTGTCTTCAACTTGCTTCCTTGTAGCTTCCTTCTGATCCTGCATGAAGGATCTGAACTCGGCATTTGTATCCTCTTGCTTGTCTAGAGGAAGAGCTAAGTTAGCTTGATTTTGTTGGAGCTCCTTTAGCATAGAAGCAGAAAGACCAGCAAAAGAAGCATTTAAGTTGTTGTCCATAGCAGGAGGATTGGTTGCAGCATCAGCTTCGACCAAAAGAACATCTCCTTGATTTTCCTCAACAGGAACTTCTGTAGCAGGATGTTCTGAGCCTTCAAGTATTGCAGCCATATTTTCTGGAGGTGTTGGAGTCACAGGTTCTAGAGGGTATTCAAATTCTAGGTATACCATATTTGGTGCTTTATCAGAGGGATGCTCTCTAAGCCAGTTGAATATGAACTGAAAGTCTCCAGTCAGAACCTTGTATGGATGTGGCTCCCATACAACAATTTCCAGAGGATTCTCTTCTTTTTCAAGCTCATCCACAAACTCATTCTCTTCAAGAGGCTTCCAGCTGGTGATGGGATGGTAGCATCTTCCATCATCATACTCCAGACAGAATCCAGAAGGTCCAGGAGCAACAGCTAGACAGTCTTGCTGAAGATCCAGAAGATCAGACTGAATATCCCTTCTGAAAGCTCTCTAGATCTTGCCAGCAGCAACATGATCCAGTTTGGCATCATGTGCAACCTTCAGAGCATCTAAACCTTTTCTGACCTTAAGAGTTAATAATTCAAAAAGTGTATCAACATAAGGTCTAGGAGGTGATGTTCTTGGAGAAGGGTTAGATATTTGGAGATGGAGAGAATAGATTGGTTTATCTGGGTTAGATAGGGCATATGATTGAGGAACTCTATCCAAAACAAATTCTTTTTCAGAAGAGGGTGTTTGAGAGGGTGGTTGAGAGGATTCAGCTTCAGGATCCGAGTCTAAAACCACAACAAGAGGAGTTGGTTTAGGTTTACAGGGATATAATTTCATGAGGCGGGTGAAAGAATCAGAATCAGATGGTTCCGGAGATGAAGGTGTGAAGGGGCAGAGCTCAGCAGTGTCTACAAGGGTGTAGTTGAGATGTGGAGGAGGTTGAGAGATGGATATGTTTGCGTGAGGAGGAATGATGGTGTTAAGAGGTGTGGCTTCAAAGATAGGTTCAAAAGCTGGGGGAACATAATCAAGAATAGGCGCAGTGCCTTTAGACTTGAGTGAAGAAGGAGGATTGAGAACTTTGGTGGTTGGAGGTGGTTTAGCAGGGGCTTTTTATGGTTGAGGTTCTGGGTTTATTTCTATTGATACATTCTTTGAAGTAAAAAAAAAATCAGAATCAGGTTCAGAAATGACAATACCTGGACCTCGTTTCTTCTTCTTTGCAGGTCCTTCTCCAACTGACTTTCTCTTCTTCTGTATCACCATCTTCTGCTTTCCTTTTAACTTTTCCTTCCCCCTTTCCTCTTCCTTCTGCCTTTCCTTTTCAACTTCATTCTTTTTCAACTTATTTTCTTCTTCTTTCTTTTCTTCCTCTTTCTTCCTCTTCTTATCTTTATTCTTTTTCTTTCTCTTCTCTTCTTCTTGCTTATCATCCTTCTTATGTTTCTTCTTCTCATCTTCCTTCTGTTTTTCACTGATTGTAGGAAGATATAATTTTCTCTTTGTTCTTCTTTCTTTTTCTGCCTCTACTTTTGGGCCTTGAGTATTGGCAGTATCAAGTTTCTGGTTGCTTATCCAAACAGGATCACACTCAGAACCATCTTCCTTGTGCATGGCAAGATATCTGACAATAACTTTTGGGAGTTTATTCTTGAAGAACAACTCAAAATCAGCCAGAACAGGACCTCTTCTGGTTCTAACTTCTGGGTATGCTTGAGGAGTACAATCAATTGACTTCATTATGCCCATTTTCTTCAGAGTCTGAGCGTTCAGAGTACTCCCAATGATAGTGTAAGGATTATTGATGATTCTAGTATTCTCCAGATTCTCAAGTATCTTTGTTTGGACCAGAAGATTTGTAAGAGTTCTTCCAAAAGGAATAACATTCATTTTCTTGTTTGGATGTTGCAGCTTGACTTCATCTCTTGAATCATTCACAACATGCCACAAGTGATTGAAAACGATGTAGGGAAGATCCACCTTGATTTGATTACCAATACAATACATAATGTATTGTTGATCCTTATTGGCGAAGTTGGATGAACTTGTTGATTTTATGTGGTAGAAGCAACCCAGAAGAATCTTCGTCCATACCTTGTAGATGGTTTTCATATCCTTAACTTCTTTAGATTTCTTTCCATTCTGAAAGATCTCAGCATACACAGCATCCCAATTAATTCTAGGAGTTGCTTCAGTAACACCTTCAACGTTCGTCAACCCAAATAACTTCCTTATGAGGGGTTCTGTGATTGAGAAGAATTCACCATGAACAATGGAGAGAATTGCTTTAGGCATAACAGTTGCATGCACCCAGAATTCTTTTACAAGGTCTGGATAGACTGGACCACACAGATCATAGAACATAGGTCCCCAACCTTGAAACACCATTTTATCTATAAGATGAACATCATGTTTCTCCAGATTTTCAAAATCAACCATTAATTCGCAAATAACCTCCAACTGATCCAAAGGAATCGAACATGTTATCTGGGGAACAAGTTGTTGCTCGTGATCTTGTTCCTGTTGATGTTGTTGCTGTGAAGACGAACCAACATTCTGAGGTGAAAGGGAAGCTGTAACACCCACAATTCTATACTAAACAAATAAGGCATTTATTTGCGTAAATCAGAGTAAAGAAAGCATGCATCTCACGAGGGCGTTACACATATTTCAAAATAGAACACATATTTTATCTTTAAACATGCAATGGTCATTTCCAAATAACACGGGGTTTAAAACAACATGCAACACCACAGCGGAATAATCATCTCATCAATTAAATGGTAAAATAGGATGATTCCCATACATCATCCACCATGTCTTAACATCTCGGCTCAAGGCCACACAATAACAAAATAACATAATCAAATAGGAATACAATATGAGTAAACAAATATCTCATAATATCGAGTCATAAAAACATAAAACCCAACTCCCATGTGTTACATATGACCAGAGCACAAGTGACTACATAGTCACGACACCCTACTAGAGATCTCAATCTCGACGCTAAGCCTCCTTCGAAGCATCACTATCCACGAAACCTGCACGTTACCAACAAAGGATAACATTCAAACAGAAGGGTGAGAATTCAACTTCTTATAGAAAACATAATAATGGGAAATGTAAAATACAATAAGAATACATTTCAATAATTCATCACTCTTCCCATAAAAATGCATCATATGCAACTAATCAATATTCACATATTCATGTCATACAACCTAGCTCATTCAATTCCACATAATCATACATGATTCCTAAACAACATACATAATCATATTTCAACAACATATGGATTCTAAGTACATATAATTTCACATCTGCATCACATATGTTTCAATCACATATATCACAATTATAACACAACAATCATTCATATTAAATGAATCACCAAATTCACATATCACATCTCATACACACATAACAATCACATAATTGCATACGTTCAAACATCACATAACACCAATGTGACTCAATGCAAGACATGTGACTCTATGCATGTGGTACCCAATGTGAACCCAACGTTTCACCGCTTCCGATTCTATATCTAGAATCCAAGCCACGCTCCCGATCCGGACAAGATCAAAGCCAACACGCCTATTTCCAATCAAGGATCACGTCTGCTACGCTTGTTTCCATTCAAGGATCAACGTCTCTTACCATGTGAACCCAAGATTCACAGCTTCCACCATAAAGCCGACCATGCTATGAATGTATGTACAATTACCAACAATTTATGCAATTAAGACAATCTCATCAAACTTAACTTACCGCATACCACAATAATCCAACTCCATGAATTATCCGCCAATTGTACACAACATTCACAACACAATCAACAATTACAACAATGCATAACAACCATCATATATCCAGTCACAATCATCATGAATATATTACCACACATCTTACCAATAGTTGTTATTCGTCACATACCAAAACGTAACGCACATAAAGAATTTACATGTATTCAATCCACATCTCAATACATACACCTTTAAATGATCATTATCTACAAGGCACATTCAAATAGTATATATATTCATCCTAACATATCATGGATATCACATCACTTAACACATCTATGAATATTAGTTACAAGTCATTAATTCATAATGCACACATAAGTAATCACGTGTTATCCATATATTAACATCAAATATAAACCATTACACATCAACTAGCCTTTAGCAACCAATCACTTAATTCACGGTTATCATCTCACATAATACATCCATGAACATTGATCATACATAATTCATCTAGAACATACACATATAATTAAATGTTATTCTCAATTATCATCATAATTAATAAAATAAGTGCCAATCCGTTCTATTCTATCATATAGACAATTATTTAAGCTTCACTATGCTTCAAACGACACCTAAAAAGGAGTTACAGATCAAAAGTTATGATATTTCAAAGTTTGGAAAATTCTGCGTACAGCAGGGTCCGCTCAGCGGACCTCCAGCGGAGCCAGGCAGCAACTTTCATTTTCGCAGCTCCGCTCAGCGGACCAGATCCGCTTAGCGGGGCCTGCGATTTTTAGAAAAACACAGCAAAACTCAAAACTGCGAAAATCACATAAAACTACTCCAAATCACTTCCAAACATCAATAAACATCAAATACAACCCATATTCATCATTATTAAACAACATATACCATCAAAATCATGTTTAATCATGTAAATCCATAGAAAATCGCATAAACTCGGACTTTTCTATGTGTTCATGAAATTGCAAAGATGAAGTGATAATCACAACAAAACACATTACCCAATCATATAGTCTATAAGAACTTGTATTCAAACCCTTACCTCTAACTCTTAAATCCACCCTCTTCAAGAAATCTACAAATCCCTTCTCTTGTTCTTTCTCCTCTCTTCTCTTCTTTCTCTTCTTTTCCCCAAATTGTGTTATCTCTAAAACCCTAGTTTTCCTCTTCTTACTATCTTTCTCTTAATGGGCTTAGTTATGTTATTATCCACCCATCCAATTATTAATTAGGCCCAATACATAGTATACTATTAATATCCTAATTATATCATAAAACACAAATATGCATATAATTAGATATTTCAATTAATTAGTAATTCCACATAATAATTAAATAAACAATTAATTAACAAAACACACAAATAAACTAATAAATAAAATATCTAATAAAATCGGGTTGTTACAGAAGCCATTGAAGCACTTCTGAGATTTTTGGTTTTCTTTTTAGGGTTTGAGAAGAGAGAGAACAGGTTACAGAAATGCATAAACTAGCAGGATGATGAATGAGTGAAAAGAGTAAGAAAGATTATGAGAGATGTTTAAATAGACACATATTTGAAATAATATTCAATGAGATTCTGAGAAAGAACAGGTACAGAATGCAGAGAATCAAATGCATTTAATGTTGAGTGACGTTAGGGGAAAACTTGATATTTGAAATGACTTGCACAGTTACCTAGGGCGGCATCTCATCAATTGCACGCATGCTTGTCCCTTCAGAATGAACACGTGTTCATCATCTAGAATAGCTGGTGACAACTGTTTTGCTTTAAAAGAAATTCTGAATCAAGTTAGACATATGAAACATTAGCAATAATAGAATCAGAATATCTAATTGATCAACAAGTTCAGAACTTCTGATAAGAAAATAGATAATCATTTCAAATCTAATCCATATATATCAGATCTTCTCATCCTTTCATTCTGGGCATAAATCCATATTGATATTCTTTAGAATGAACTTAAACCTATCTTCAGCAAGAGGTTTTGTGAAGATATCAGCCCACTGATGTTCTGTATCAACAAAGTTTAAAGAAAGAACACCCTTCTAAACATAGTCCCTAATGAAGTGATGTTTGATCTCAATATGTTTATCTTTGGAATGTAAGATAGGATTCTTAGATAAACATATAGCAGAAGTATTATCACAGAAGATAGGAATGTTACTCTCATATATCTGATAATCGTCTAGCTGACTCTTCATCCAGAGCATCTGTGTACTACATCTAGCAGCAGCAACATATTCTGCTTCTGTTGTAGAGAGGGAAATTGTGGCTTGCTTCTTGCTGTACCAAGAGATCAGATGACTTCCAAGAAACTGACAGCTTCCAGAAGTACTTTTCCTTTCAACTCTATCTCCAGCGTAATCAACATCACAAAATCCTACTAGGTTGTAATCTTCAGATCTTCTGTAGACTAAACCAACATTAGTAGTACCTTTCAGATACCTCAGAATTCTCTTAACAGCTGTTAAGTGAGATTCTCTAGGATCTGATTGGAATCTAGCACACAGACATACACTGAATAAAATATCAGGTCTAGAAGCAGTAAGATATAGAAGAGATTCAATCATACCTCTGTAGTGCTTCTGATCTACCTTCTTACTTACCTCATCCTTACCTAAGACACACGTTGGATGCATAGGATTCTTTGCTTCTTTGCTTTCTAAAAGATTAAACTTCTTCAGAAGTTCTTTCACATACTTGGTCTGATGAACATAAGTTCCTTCATAAGTTTGATTGATATGGATCCCAAGGAAATACTTGAGTTCTCCCATCATGCTCATTTCAAACTCAGCCTGCATAGACTTAGCAAACTCCTTTCCAAGTGTAGCATTAGATGTTCCAAATATGATATCATCAACATTAATTTGGCAATTTAAAATATCCTTTTTAAAGGTTTTACAGAAGAGAGTTGTATCCACTTGTCCTCTAGTGAAACCATTATCCAGAAGGAAAGAACTTAATCTTTCATACCAAGCTCTGGGAGCTTGCTTCAGGCCATATAATGATTTCTTTAATTTGAAAACATGTTCTGGAGACTTAGAGTCTTCAAAACCAGGAGGTTGGTGGACATATACTTCCTCATCTATATAACTATTTAAGAAGGCACTCTTAACATCCATCTGATATAGAGTGATGTCATGCTGAGTGGCAAAAGAAATTAGAAGACGAATAGATTCTAACCTGGCCACTAGTGCAAAGGTTTCTGTATAGTCAATGCCTTCTTGCTGACTATAACCCTGAGCAACCAGTCTGGCTTTGTTTCTTACAACTTCTCCTTTTTCACTTAGCTTGTTTCTGAAGACCCACTTTGTTCCAATGATGTTAAATCCTTTTGGTCTTGGAACTAGATCCCAAACATCATTCCTTGTAAACTGGTTAAGTTCTTCTTGCATGGCAATTATCCAGTCAGCATCCTCCAGAGCTTGATCAACAGAAGTTGGCTCGATCAGAGATACTAGACCAAATTGACATTCTGCATTGTTCTTAAGGAATGCTCTTGTTCTGATAGGATCATCCTTCTTTCCAATGATAACATCTTCTGGATGAGAAGAGTTGATTCTAGAAGATCTTCTGGGTGTTGGCTCTTCAGATATTCTAAGATTCTTCAAAGAAGCAGCAAATTGATCTTCTAAAATTTTGCTTCTGGATTCTTCATGATCTGAGTTAGAGATTTCAATATCTGCAAAATTCTCAAACTGCTTTGGCTTTTCAAGACCAAGCTTATCATCAAATCTAATATTGATTGATTCTTCAACTACAAGAGTTTCAGTATTGTATACTCTGTAGCCTTTTGAGCGTTCAGAATATCCAAGTAGAAAACACTTTTGAGCTTTAGAATCAAACAATAAAAATGGTTCCAGAACCAATGTTCTTACCTTTTTGGTTCCCTCTAAACTTGACTTCTCCAGCAGATTTAAGCTCCAGGTCTTGGAACATAGACCTTTTTCCTGTCATGTGTCGCGAGCACCCAGAGTCTAGGTACCATGACATGTTTTCCTTTGTCTTTTTGGCTGCCAAGGATATCTGCAACAAGAATAATCTCTTCCTTAGGTACCCACAATTTCTTGGGTCCTCTTGGGTTAGTTCTTCTTAAGTTCTGATTGAACTGAGGGTTAGCATGAAGATTAACAAGAGGTACAACATGATATTCCCTATTCTGAATAGCATGATATTTTCTAGTGTGTGCAACATACTTCTTGGTGTGTGTTAAATGAAAACTCTTAGAGTTAGATGTGAACTTTATATCATGAGAATGACCAAACTTGAATTGATCATACAGAGGTTTGTATGTGATTTTCATCTCATCAATCGGTTCAAGTTTATATGGGGTTTCACCCTCATAGCCTATGCCAATTCTCTTGTTTCCACTAACTCCATATATCATAGAGGCAAGTTGACTTCTGCCAATACCTCTAGATAGAAACTTCCTGAAACTCAAGTCCTATTCCTTAAGAATATTGTTCACACTTGGAATAAACTTTTCTGAACTAGAAGATGACTCAACATCTTTAGATAGTTTTAAAACTTTTTCTTTAAGTTCAGCATTTTCTACTTCAAGCTTCTTAGTTTCATATGCAAAGAGCTTTCTTAGCTTTTTTGTATTTGATACTAAGTTTAGCCTTGATTTCCAGAAATTCTGTTAAGCTGGAAACTAGCTCATCTCTAGAAAGTTCAGAAAATACCTCTTCAGAGTCTGAGTCTGATGTAGATTCTGATTCCTCATCAATAGTGGCCATCAGCGCTATGTTTGCCTGCTCATCTTCAGAGTCTGACTCTTGATCAGAAGAATCTGAGTCATCCCAAGTAGCCATAAGACCTTTCTTCTTTTCAAACTTTTTCTTGGGCTTTTCCCTCTGAAGCTTTGGACACTCATTCTTGTAATGTCCTGGCTCTTTGCATTCATAGCACGTCACCTTCTTCTTGTCAGATCTTCTGTGTCCATAAGATTCTCCTCTTGCAGGCCTTTTGAAGTTCTTGAAGTTCTTGAACTTCCTCTGATTGCTTTTCCAGAGTTGATTTACTCTTCTGGAGATCATAGAGAGTTCATCATCTTCTTCTTCTTCTTCTTCTGATTCTGACTCTTCAGAATCTTCTTCTTCAGCCTGAAAAGCATTAGGGAATTTTTTATTATTAGATTTTAATGCAATTGACTTACCTTTCTTCTGAGGTTCGTTTGCATCCAGCTCTATTTCATGACTTCTTAAGGCACTGATCAGCTCTTCAAGAGAAACTTCATTTAGATTCTTAGCAATCTTGAATGCAGTCACCATTGGGCCCCATCTTCTGGGCAAGCTTTTGATGATCTTCTTGACATGATCAGCCTTTGTATATCCCTTGTCAAGCACTTTTAATCCAGCAGTCAGAGTCTGGAATCTTGAAAACATAGTTTTAATGTTTTCATCTTCCTCCATCTTGAAAGCTTCATACTTCTGGATTAAAGCAAGAGCCTTTGTCTCCTTGACTTAGGCATTACCTTCATGAGTCATCTTCAATTATTCAAAGATGTCATGAGCAGTTTCTCTGTTTGTTATTTTCTCATATTCAGCATGAGAAATAGCATTCAGTAATATAGTTCTAGACTTGTGATGATTCTTGAAGTCTTTCTTTTGAGCATCACTCATGGTTTGTCTAGACACCTTGACAACTTGAGCATTAACAGGATGTGTGTAACCATCCAGCACTTGATCCCATAAGTCACCATCTTGACAAAGAAAGTAACTTTCGAGTCTATCTTTCCAGTACTCAAAGTTTTTACCATCAAAAACTGGTGGTCTATTATAGTCATTAAAACTATTGCTTCCATTACCATTGTTGTTTTGTTCAGGTGTAGGAGTAGATGAAGTTGTTTCAACCATATTGACTTTGTGTTTTTCTCCCTGAATCTTTTATCTAACACGGTTAAGTGCTTGCACCTAGAACCGACGCTCTGATGCCAATTGAAGGATAGAAAAACACTTAGAAAGGGGGGTTCGAATAAGTGTAACTTCAATAACTTTAAGATAAAAATAATGAACACAATTATTTTTATCCTGGTTCGTTGTTAACAAAACTACTCCAGTCCACCCCCTTAGAGTGATTTACCTCAACTGAGGATTTAATCCACTAATCCAACTGATTACAATGGTTATCCACTTAGAAACCTTCTAAGTCTTCTAGAGTTTACAGATCACAACTTGATCACTCTAGGAACCTTTTACAAACAATGTAAAATAAAGTTTACAAGAGTAAGCTTGCTTCTAATAAAGCTATAATCACAACAGTGATATTTCTCTTAAGTTCTAATCTTAACACTCACTAAATATAACAAGAGTTTGTGAGGTTGAAGATGAAGTTCGTGAGATTTGATTTTGACAGCGTTTCAGTATTATGCACAAGTGCTCTACTTTGCTTCTGATCAGAACTTCTATTTATAGGCGTTGAGAGGAAATGACCGTTGGGAGCATTTAATGCTTTGCGTGAATAGTACAGCTCTGCATTTAATGTTTCACACTTTTGTCAACTACCTCGAGCCTTGCTTTTCCTGCTTTTACTGACTTTGCCTTTTGTAGCTTCTAACATTCCTTTTGTCATTCAGAGATTAGACGTTTCAGCCTTTCATCTTGTACTTTCTTCTGGACTCAGATTTTGTAGATAACAACGTTTGAATATCAGAGTCAACAGCTTGGTGCAGAGCATCTTCTTTCTTCTGACTTTGAAGAGCTTGAGCGTGATACCAATCAGAACTTCAATGCTTCTGCTTCTGACTTTGTTCTTATAATGCTTTCAATTCATATTCTGATTCTGCTTGATCATCTTCTGATGTCTTGCCAGGGCATGTTGTGATTAAGCCATCCAGAACTTACAGAGTCAGTTGCTTCTGAGCGCTGATTTGTGCATACTCTATATATATTTCCTGAAATGGAAAATGCAAAGGATTAGAGTACCACATTATCCTATACAAAATTCATATGTAATGTTATCTTCAAAACATAGAATATTGATCAGAACAAATCTTGTTCTAACAAAGTTTGTAGTATATAAATCCTATGAAGGACTTCTTCTCTTTCAAATATGAAACTCAAGAACAATATATTCTCTTAAGCGCTCAAGATACTTTATGAATATGATATGAAAAATATGACTCAAAAGTATCACTTGGTGAAATTTGTGTTATGTGAAAATATGTAGAGAGTTTTTCTGTTAAATTGATTGAAAGAGGTTACTGTAAAATATAATTTTGAAATTAATTTATACAGTGCAAGCAACCATTCAAAAATCATGGCAATGGTTGGAAATTATTATTGAAAAAATGTGATGATTTCCATGAAAAAAATATGAAAAGATATGTTGAACAGGTGTAATTATACGAAGAAATTTTTCACTTCTATTTCAGGTGCAACCGATTGCAATATGGCTACAATCGATTGCGTAACCTACAACGAATAAAAAATTTGAAAAAAAGCCACATGACAACTGATTGCATAAAAAGCACAATCGATTGCCATAAGAAACAAAATGAAAAAAATGCATTGGCTGATTGATTGCAATCGATTGCTCATAAAGTGCAATTGATTGCACTTTTGGAAAAACTTGAAAAAAGCTTGCATCCAATTGCCCTTTTAGTGCAATGGATTGCACAAAGATAAAAAAAGAAATTTATGAGTGGGCTGCAATTGATTGCACAGAAATGCAATTGATTTCACTTTTAACATATCTTAAAAAAGGCTGGTTGAGTGTGCTACAATGGATTGCATAAAACTCCAATAAATTGCACTTTTAAAATTTGGAAAGAATTCTATAAGTACATAACATGAACATGCTATGCTTCAAGTTTATTTTTTAATAGAAAATTATCAATCCAAATAAAAAGCATTTTTCGTATGATATATGCATGATTTTAAAAGATTGAGCACTAAGATCATATTTGTTAAGATTTCATATATACCTTGAAGCTTGATCACAAAGCTTAAATAAAGTTGTGCATCATTTTCCTTCTTATTTGATATATGTACATGACCTTGAGAGTTTTAAAGTTGTCTTCATCAAGACACAATGTTGGAGAAGCTTGACTTCACATACTTGGTTTTGTATTCCTTGTTGTCCAGGATTGTTGGAAGCAAGAAGTTCAAAGTGAGAGGATTGTTCTCATTTTAACTTGATTATTCCAAGAGGATTGTTCTTGGTGGTTGAAATCTTGTTGTCCAGGATTGCTGGAAACAAGTGAATCATTAAGGGAGGATTGTTCTCTTAGTATACTTAGTGAAAATCCAAGAGGAATGTTCTTGGTCCAAGAGGATTGTTCTTGGTGTTTGTGTAAGTCTTGTACAAGTCACAAACTATAGTAAAATCTCTTTCATGTTGAAAGGGGACTGGAGTACTCTCGGATTGTGAGGGGAACCAATATACATCAATGTGTTCTTTACTTTTCTGCATTTACCACTTTCATCACAAATCAAAAACCAGAAAAGAAAGAAACACATGTATAAACTCTTGCACCAAACCAGAAAAATAAGAACAAGTATTCTAAAATCGGATAATTTTTCAAAGTCCTAATTTACCCCCCCCCCCCTCTTAGGCGCACTCTTAAACTTACAATTGCTGCCTAAGGGACACAACGACCAATATGAGCATGTGACCTCCATCAACACCCAGATGACCATCATCAGAGCATCTGACTCCCTGAAGTGTAAATTGTAGTCTGACACTTTCAAGGACACAAACTTGATAGTGTATATAGGTCCCCTCATACTGTAAGTTTAAGAGTGCGCCTAAGAGGGGGGGTGAATTAGATTTTCAAAGATTAATCCGGTTTTTAGAATACTTGTACTTATTTTTGGTTAAGTGTTTGAAGGTTTTTGAATGGTTATTTTCTTTTCTTGATAATAGTGATGAAAGCGGTAAATTGCGGAAAAGTAAAGAACACAACGATATATACTGGTTCCCCTCACAATCCGAGAGTACTCCAGTCCCCTTTCAACATGAAAGAGATTTTACTATTGTTAGATCTTTGTACAAGCCTACACCAAGACTCCTCCTACAATCTTCTAACAAAACCACCAAGAACAATCCTCTTGGATTTCAATAAGTCCTTAAGAGAACACCCTCCCTAAGGATACCTCTTGTTTCCAAAACTATGGACAACAAGGTTACAACTACCAAGAACAATCCTCTTGGATTTACTAACTTGATTATGAGAACAATCCTCTCACTAATCAACAACCCTTACTTCCAACAATCTTGGATAGCAAGTCAATAATAACAAAATATATTTGAGTAGAAATGTTGATGAACATATATCAATCAATCAGATTGATCTTCTCTTTCAAGCAAGACAATTTACAATGATATAATAGTGCTCAAGTGTTTATGTATGAATGAGAAACTTTTCTAACAATGTGTAGAAAAAGTTTCAATGAAAGTTCAAGTATGAAATACTTGTATGAAAATATATGATGAAAATATATGATCAAAAAAGGGTGGTAAAATGTAATGAAAGAGGTGACATTTAAATATGAAGTTTATGGTATTTATAGGTGACTATATGCCTCTTAGAATGGTTGCATATTGATAGAACAATGCAATGGTTAAAGGTTTGAAAGATAAATTCGTTTGGGACAGATTCAACATGAAAAGTTGCCACTGGTTCAGGTGTAACCGGTTACCTAAAGGATGTAACCGGTTACATGGTTACGTTACAGCCCAGAAATTCAAAAACACGATCATGTAACCGGTTACCTAAAATGATGTAACCGGTTACATCAAGTAAAAATGCCCAGAAATAGCTACTGCCAGCAATGTAACCGGTTACATGAATGTTGGTAACCGGTTACCTTAACTCAAAGGGTAAAAATGCATGTTTTTCAACGTTGGAAACTTATGCCATGCATATATGGGTTTGGGCATGCATATGTATGAAAGTTTATATGATTTTTGAGCACTAAGTAGTATCAATGTAAAAGTATTTAACTTGTACCATTATGACTTGAAGATTAATCAACCAAGGCTAATCTTCATGAAGGTTGCAATCTTGATCCATAGCTTATTTGATCTTTTTGTTCATCCTTTATTGATGCATACTTATGATAGTTGTCTTCATCAAAACATAGTGTTATAGAAGCTTGCCTTCACATTCTCCCCCTTTTTTATGATGACATCCTTTGAAATATGAAGTGTAATGTTCTTATGTGAATGCTCCCCCTAAATTTGATAACTCCCCCTTGATCAAAGCTCTCCCTTGATTTAGAGAAAATTTTACTTCTTTGTGGCTGCAAATGTTAGAGACAAGCAAGCATACACATACACACAAATATCTTCTCGCCCTTTGTTATTATCAAAAAGGATGGGAAAAAGATAACTTATTGAAAATAAAATATGAACAAAATTAATTCTTTACCTATGAGTTTTACCTCATGAGTGACTTCATCAAACATTCATCTTTTGTGAAAATGATTTTGAAGCCTTTGTCACAAAGTTGACTTTTGCTTAGAAGATTTTGCTTTAGTCTTTCAACATAAAGTACATCTTCAAATGGTTGTGAAATTTAGTGCTCCAACTTCGTCAATGCCAAGAATTCTTCCTTTAAGGTATTCTCCATATGTGAAATCACCCTTGGACTTTTTAACTAGATTTGAAAGTTAGTTTATGTCTTCCATCAAATGCTTAGAACCACCACTTGACAAAACATCATAGATTTTAAGTGGTCCTCAAGCAAACCTACAAAACAAATTAAGTTTGATTTGGTACCCAATGTGCTTTGGGTCCATCATAGTTAGTTCCTTTCTTAACCCACACATAATGATCACTTGCCACACTGAAATTTCTTACATAGCAAGCATTAGGTGTATGACCAACAATACCACAATAAAAACAAGTAGGAACAAAATTACTTTTATATCTAGGAACATATGGTTTCCTTTTAGGAAACCTTTTAGGATGATGATGAACCTTTTGTGCTTTATCCAATTTGTTGAATTGTTCTCTTGCCTTCACAAAGATAATTTTCCTAGTACTTGGTTTGTTAGACTTTGCATATCCAAGACCACTTCTATCATTAGGGAATCTTTGTTGCCCAAGGACACCTTCCAACCCAATTTGTCCTTTTTCATACCTTTCAAGGACTCTCTTTAGTTGAACAATATGAAAAGAGAGTGATTCACAATTCTTGCATGACACATCCTCCTTTTGAACATTAATAATTTTCTCTTTTTCATCCTTATGTTCTTCTTCAATTATTTTAAACTTTTCTTCTAAGGATGATATTATTTTCTTTTGAGATGAAATAGTTTTATAGAGAATTTTGCATTCTTTTAATAGTTCATCTATTGCACCTTGTGCATCAATATCATAAAGAGAAATTTCATTACTAACCTCATTGTCTTCATTATCGGAATGGTGTGATGCTACCAATGCAATATTCACATGTTCTTCATCTGAAGATGAACTTATTTCATTTTCATCCCATGCTACATATGCTTTCTTTGATTTTTTATCCTTATTTTTCTTGAGGTATTTGTTCTTCTTTTCAAGTTTAGGGCATTCACCTTTTACATGTCCTCTTTCTCCACATTCAAAGCATTTAATCTTCCTTGTTGGTGCTTCCTCTTTAATGATCTCCTTTTTCTTTTCTTTTCTTAGAAATTTTTCAAACTTTTTGATAAACTCATTATCTTCTTCACTAGTAGATTCATCCTCTTGATTGCTATCATGATGCTTGACTCTTGTCTTCAAAGAAATATCTTTTGAATCTTTTATTTGAATTTCATGTGTTTCAAGTCTTCCAAGTTCTGTTTCATATTCTTGAAGTTTACCGAACAAGGTTGCAGAAGTCATCTTCGATAGATTCTTTTTCTCGGATATCGCTGTTACTTTCGGTTGCCATTCTCTTGTTAAAGATCTAAGCACTTTTAGATTTAGTTCTTCGGTAGTGAGGGTCTTACCAAGTGCCTTCAAGTGATTTGTCAAATGAACGAATCGTTTTTGCAATTCGAGAATAGTTTCTCAAGGCTTCATTCTAAACAGTTCGTATTCTTGACTTAAGGTATTCAATCTTGATCTTTTAACTTCGGTGGTACCTTCTGTGAATACAAGATTACACTCAAAGATGTTTTTGATTCATGGCAAACTCAATAAGCATTCAAACAACAAAGCGGGAGTAGAAAACTCAAAGAAAAGCAAGCATTGATCACTCATGACAGAACAGGTTGATCTATTATGCATATAGGTCGACTCAACACAAGCAAAACAAGAAGAATGCAGAAAAGCAGCAGCTAGGTCGACCTACCATCAACCCAGGTCGACCTAAAATGGAGAAAAATCCATATACTTCTGCTAGGTCGACTCACACATCATTTAGGTCGACCTAAATTGATGAAATTCACATATCAGTCTGCTAGGTCGACCTACACAACAACTAGGTCGACCTAATCTGAAAAAATGTCCCCATAATGCATTTGAAGAGGATTCTGGTCGACCTACTCCTTTAACAGGTCGACCTAACTGGGAGCAAAATTCTGCAAGTTCTGCTAGGTCGACCTAAGCACTAAAAGAGGTCGACCTAACTGATCAAGAAAGTCAAAAATTCTGTTTCTCTCATCTCCAACTGTTAAGCTATCATATATATTGTCCAAGGTTCATTATTACAAGCAACACCAACGACTGAAAGATACACAAAGGCTTCTCATCTTCGTTCTTCGTCATCTCTAACACAATTACACATAATCATTCTTGCGTTGAGGGTTAGTGATCGAGTTCGATAACGTCCATGGAACGGAATTGAAGATTCCTAGTGGGTGAAGATTTGTGGGGTTTTTGGTGAATAAAATCTGCGGGTTTTGTCCTCCAAGATAGGTGTTTCTTGGGGGTTTTTATCAAGAGGTTTCATCGAGGATCCGGCTGAGTGTGAAGATTGAAGAACAAGGGTTCGAGGGAATTGAAGACACTGCAGAAAGGGATCAAAGTGAAGCTCTTGGATAACCTTGATCTGACTCAAGATTAAGGGGGAAGAAGATTCAAAGGATCGACATAATTGGTTTATGGTTTATCGCTTTGTTATCTTCTTTGTATATACTACTTTCAACATTAATGAAAGATTACCGAATTTCAGTTTGGAATTGGGGGCAGACGTAGTCGTAGCGAGGACGATCGACGAACTTCCTAAACAAATATCGTGTTCTTGTCGCTTTTACTTTTTCATTTACGTTCTGTTCATATTTGGCTATAATAGCAAATTGATCAACGATTCGAGTGTTAAGATTGTGAATTAAGTGTTAGAACAAGATTTGTTCTGATCAATTATCTTAGTTTTGATGATAACAATAATATGAATTTTGCTTAAGATAATATGGTACTCTAATCCAATGCAATTTCCTTTTCAGGAAATATATAAAGAGTACGCATAATTCAGCGCTCAGAAGCTTTGTCTCAATGGGTTCAGCATGCAACATCAGAACATGGTCTGGCAAGACATCAGAAGATGGTCGAAGAAGAATCAGAACATGGGTCTATGGAAGCATCAGAAGAACAAGAGAACAGAAGCAGTGAAGTACTGATGGTATCACGCTCAGAAGCACTTCAAGGTCAGAAGATCAGAAGATGCTATGCACCAAGCTGTTTGACTCTGATGATATTCAAACATTGTATTCACAAACATCAGATCAGAAGGAAGTACAAGTGGCAAGCTACGCTGACTGACAAAAGGAACGTTAAAAGCTACTAAAGGCTACGTCAGTAGACACAGCGTGAACAAGGCTCGAGGTAGTTGACAAAAGCGTATAACATTAAATGCGATGCTGTACGGAACACGCAAAGCATTAAATGCACTCAACGGTCATCTTCTCCAACGCCTATAAATATGAAGTTCTGATGAGAAGCAAGGTTAACGATTTCGCACCAAAACAACTCAAATCAACTTGCTTAAACTCTGTTCAAATCAAAGCTCAGAATCTTCATCTTCATCAAAGCTCACTACATTGCTGTTGTAATATATTAGTGAGATTAAGCTTAAACGTTAAGAGAAATATCACAGTTGTGATTATCGCTTTTAAGAAGCATTTGTAATACTCTTAGAATTGATTACATTAAGTTGTAAGGAACTAGAGTGATCGTGTGGATCAGAATACTCTAGGAAGTCTTAGAGGTTATCTAAGCAGGTTGTAACTAGAGTGATCGTGTGGATCAGTAGACTCTAGAAAAGTCTTAGAGGGTATCTAAGCAGTTGTTCCTGGAGTGATCAGTGTGTGATCAGAAGACTCTGGAAGACTTAGTTGCTGACTAAGTGGAGAACCATTGTAATCCGTGCGATTAGTGGATTAAATCCTCAGTTGAGGTAAATCATCTCTGCGGGGGTGGACTGGAGTAGTTTAGTTAACAACGAACCAGGATAAAAATAACTGTGCAATTAATTTTTATCTGTCAAGTTTTAAAACTACACTTATTCAAACCCCCCCTTTCTAAGTGTTTTTCTATCCTTCAATTGGCATCAGAGCGCCGGTTCTAAGGTGCAAGCACTTAACCGTGTTTAGAAAAGATTCAGGAAGAGAAAAACGCTTCAGTAAAAGATGGTTGATGAAAGTGAAAAGTCTACACCTGCATCTACATCTGGCTCTGCTGAGCAATACAACGGTAACAATGGTTATACTAGACCGCCGGTATTTGATGGTGAAAACTTTGAATACTGGAAAGATAAACTGGAAAGTTACTTTCTTGGTCTAGATGGTGATCTATGGGATCTTCTGATGGATGGTTACAAACATCCAGTAAATGCCAGAGGCGTAAAGCTGACAAGGCAAGAAATGAATGATGATCAGAAAAAGCTTTTCAGGAATCATCATAAATGCAGAACTGTTTTGCTGAATGCTATCTCTCATGCTGAGTATGAGAAGATATCTAACAGGGAAACGGCCTATGACATATATCAGTCCTTGAAAATGACTCATGAAGGAAATGCTCAAGTCAAGGAGACTAAAGCTCTAGCTTTAATCCAGAAGTATGAAGCCTTCAAGATGGAGGATGATGAAGACATTGAAAAGATGTTTTCAAGATTTCAAACTCTTACTGCTGGATTGAGAGTTCTTGACAAGGGATACACCAAGGCTGATCATGTAAAGAAGATCATTAGAAGCTTACCCAGAAGATAGGGTCCTATGGTGACTGCATTCAAGATTGCAAAGAATCTGAATGAAGTTTCTCTGGAAGAGCTTATCAGTGCCTTGAGAAGTCATGAAATAGAGCTGGACGCAAATGAGCCTCAAAAGAAAGGTAAGTCTATTGCATTAAAATCCAATATCAAGAAATGCACTAACGCTTTTCAGGCTAGAGAAGAAGATCCTGAAGAATCAGAATCTGAAGAAGAAGATGAACTGTCTTTGATCTCCAGAAGGCTAAATCAACTCTGGAAGACCAAGCAAAGGAAGTTCAGAGGCTTCAGAAGTTCAAGGAAATTTGAACGTGGAGAATCTTCTGATGAAAGAAGATTTGACAAGAAGAAGGTCATGTGCTATGAATGCAATGAGCCTGGACACTTCAAGAATGAATGTCCAAATCTTCAGAAGGAAAATCCCAAGAAGAAGTTTCATAAGAAGAAAGGTCTTATGGCAACCTGGGATGAGTCAGAAGATGATTCAGACTCTGAAGATGAGCAGGCTAACTGTGCGCTGATGGCGACAGAAGATGACGGATCAGAATCTACATCAGAATCAGATTCTGAAGAGGTATTTTCTGAACTTACTAGAGATGAGTTAGTTTCCGGTCTAACTGAACTTCTGGAACTCAAGTCTCAAATCAGTCTCAAATACAAAAAGCTGAAAAAGCTATTTGAATTTGAAACAAAGAAGCTTGAGTTGGAGAATTCTGAATTAAAAGAAAAACTTTTAAAATTATCCAATAATGTTGGATCTCCTTCTGATTCAGAAAAATCCACTCCTAGTCTAAACCATATTCTGAAAGAATATGATTTAAGTTTCAGGAAGTTCTTATCTAGAAGTATTGGCAGAAGTCAGCTAGCTTCTATGATATATGCTGTGTCTGGAAACAAAAGAGTTGGCATTGGTTTTGAGGGTGAAACCCCATACAAACTTGAACCTGTTGATGAAATGAAATTCACATACAAGCCATTGTATGATCAGTTCAAGTATGGCCACTCTCATGATATTAGGCACACTTCACATGCTCAAAGTTTTCACATAACACACACTAAGAAGCATGTGACACAACCTAGGAAATATCATGAAACTCACATTAAAAATTATCATGCTGTTCCTCCTATTGCTTACAATGTTAAACCTAAGTTCAATCAGAACTTGAGGAGAACTAACAAGAAAGGACCCAAGAAAATGTGGGTACCAAAGAAAAAGACTATTTATTTTGCAGATTCTCTTGGCGACAAAGAAGATAAAAGTCAACATGTCATGTCACCTGGACTCAAGTTGGTCTCAACACTTGAAGGGAAGAAGGACTGTCTTCCAAGTTCTGGTACTTAAATCTGTTGAAGAAACTTTGTCTGAAGGAGATCAGAAAAGATAGCTTATTAGTCTTGGAACCATCTGCTTTGTTTGTTTCTAGAGCAATGATGTTTCGTTCTTGAGTATTCTAAATGCTCTAAATGCTACAGACTATACAAAATTGAAACATTGATTGTGGACGAATCAATAAATATCTAGTTTGATGATAAACTTGTTTCTAATGAAACAAAGAGCTTAAGAATTTCTGCAGATACAATTTTGTCGTATCAGAAGCTGCAGAACAAAGAAGTGAATCTCCAGAAGATGTGTATATCAGAAGTAATGGATCAGAAGATCATTCAGATTTATATCAGCACACTTCAGAAGGAGTGTTTCCAGAAGAGAAACTTGATCAGATCAGAAGCAGTGATCAGAATCTGAAGGCGTAAAGTCTATTCTGAAATTTACAGCTGTCATCTATTATCTGATGGTGAACACGTGTCTGCACGGTTAGTACAAAGCGTGCAGTTGAAAAGACGCCGACCTAGGTAACTGTTTTAAATCATTTCATTTACCACGTTCTCTCTCCTTACGTCACTCATCATTTAATAAAATTGATTTCTTTTGATTCTGGAACTGTTCAGTTTATATTTCTTATTTTTTTTAAATCCGTCTCTATATATTCTTTTCAAATCATCTCATATATTTTTTTTCGCTCCCTTGTCTCTCTCTCTCTTCTTGCATTCTCTCGTTTGAAAAGTTCTTAGCCGTTTTTCTCAAAACCCTAATCGAAAACCCATTTCGCTTCTCTTGTTCGTTTGTGTTCATTCTGCATCTATGGCTGCCTTCTCATCCCAAAATGCTGAGTCATCTGTTCCTCATCATCTCCAAGAAGAAACTTTGCAACTCACTCCTGTTGTTGCATGCTCCATTCCTAAAGATGAATTGGAAGTTCTGTGTGAACTCATGGTTGACTTTGACAACATTGAAGAAAACCAATTTCACCTTAAAGAAGACATCATCTTTCAAGGATGGACCTCGTTGTTTGCTGAGTTCGTTGGTCCAGTTTATCCGGATCTTGTCAAGGAATTCTGGGCACATGCTGTGGTTGCTCCAAAATCTATACTTTCTTTCGTCCATGGAAAGTTTGTTGTTATTACTGAAAACATCCTAAGAATGATGTTTGATCTGAAAAATCCTGAAGGGGCTTATGAGTTTGATCAAAGGGCAGATTTGGGAGATGTTCTATCCACTCTCTATCCAAATGTCAAGAAAACAAAACACGTCAAGGATTTGAAAGATGTCTACAGAATCTGGGCAAAGATCCTTCTTGGGTGTTTCTACCATAGGAAAGCAACACATGCCTCGGATTTCATCAGTAATGATCAAAGGTATATTCTTTATTGCATTGCCACTCAGAAGAAGGTTGATGCGATTTACATTATCTTCAACCATATGTGGAAAGCAGTAAAGGATTCCAGAAACGCTTTCAGAAAAGAAAATGGTGGAACAATCATTCCTTTTGGTAGAATTATTACAAACCTTCTGGTGCATTCCAAGATTGTTGAGAGTCTGGAGTCTGAAGGTATTATCAAAAACCTTGCTGTCACCTCTGGAGTCTGTCTGAATGCTTTTTCTTTAAAGAAGATGAAAATAATTGACACTATCCTCAAAGTTCCTCAACCTCTAGCTGGAACAAGAATCAGAAGAAAACCAATACTAGCTGACTTTGAAACCTTCTTCAATAGTGAGGTACCTGAAGTCAGAACTAAGTATCTGAAGTCACAAAAAGAGGATAAGAGTCTTAAAGATCAAGACAAAGGTGCTCCTATTAAAGTGAATCGTAAGAGGGAAGAAAGGACCAAAAGAAAGTTTGATCATCCTGCTGCTACTACCAAGAAAGAAGTGGTCCCAGAAGAAGTCATTGCAAAGGTTGCTAAGGTTGTCTCTGCTGATTTTGAGAAGAAAAAGAAGGAAGCTGAGAAAAAGAAGAAGAAGTCAAATAACAATGCTGAGATTGTTGAAGTTGTTGAGAAGAAGAAAATCAGAAAAAGAAAGATGATTCTTCAAGAATCTGATGAAGAAAATATCTCTCAAGAGGCTGAGAATCAACCAGAAGTTCTGGCATATGTCAGAAGGAAAGAAATCGCTAGCGGCAAAACAAAGATTTTTGAAGAGCCAAAGAGTAAGAAGCAGAAGAAGTCTGAGGATGTGGCCAAAGCTTTTCTGAGAGGTTCCAAAGGTATATGCATTTCTGAACCTGATTCTGTTCCTGCTGTTTGTTCAGAAGCTGCACCAATAGAGGTTGTCCCTACATCTGAACCAGAAAAAGCCACATCAGAATCACCTGTCTTTGTCCATGTTCTTACACCTCCATCTTCTCCTATAACCATTCCTTCCCCTCCACCTACCATAAATCCTGTTCTGGATATACCACCCCTTCAAACTCTCTTCCCATCCCAACCTTCTCTAAATGCCACCCTTGAACATACTCCCTCCACCTCTCAAAACAATCCTTGTGATTCTCCTCTTCCAACCTCTGCATCACATGAGCAGCTGCTCCGTGATTGCAACTACACTCCCAAGCCTCGTCCTGAAGCTGAAGTGGTAGTGTTAGATTCTGATACTGAAGCAGAATCTTCTTATAGGTTGGATAGAGAACCTCATCCGTACTTCACTTCCAACCCTGCCTTTTCAAAAACCCAAATAAAATTCCGCCCTGTATATCCTATTGGTGTAGTTTTTGAAAATATAAAGAGGAATCTCAGAAGTACCTTTGATACTCTCAGAATTGCTGAAAGTTCTGGATTGAATGATGTTGCTATGCGGAACTTCTGGAGGATTTTTCGCAGAGAATCAGATGCTCTGTTTTTAGAACTTCAGGAAGCCTGTGTAGCTGCTGCCCCACGGCCTCGTGGAATTCTGAGGAATTATGAAGACTTCTGGTTTGCTAGTCTCAAAGGAAGACATCTGTTGGAAGAGAAGCCCTTCTTGGATGAGATGGAACAATTAAGACTCGCTGCTGCAATGGAAGCCAATCCTTGCAGGGAGATCGTGATCTGGATACCTCAATATCCTGTTCTGCTCGGAGATTTCAAGACTCTCTTCGACTATCTGAGGGAAAACCCTTCTGAGAAAGATCCAAACTTGGTCATTCCAGAAGTTGTTGACCCACCAAAAGTTGAAGGTCCTTCTGCTCCCAGGAATCTAGCTGCCATTCTTCAGGCACTTGAGAATGGAGACTCGGAAATTCCTACTGCAGAATATGGCGATGCTTTTATGCAAGAAGCAGATGCTGAAGATCATGTTGCTAAATTTGTTCCTGTTGAGGAAATCCCTGCAAATGATCTATCCATGGAAGCTACAGATCAAGTTGCTATTCCTGTGGTTGAAAGCTGTGAAGCTTCTTCTGATGAATCTTCTCGTCTTGCAAGGACTCTGGAAGAAATTCAGAAGCGACAGGATGAGCAAAGCTCACTCAATGATAAGTATAACGCTTTCATGGAGAGGCAAGAAGGACACAACAATACGGTTCAAGAGATGCTGACCAAGATCTTGTCAAGACTAGGGCCATCTTAGATTGAGTCTGTGTTGTCTCTTTCTTTTCATTGCATCTGTTTTGTTTTGTGCATCTGATCTTTCTTGTCTTCTTGTACTTCTACCTGCTGTTTGAACTTCAATGAAATCATCTTCTTCCTCCGTGTGTTTCGTTTTGTTTATTTCTGAATCTTTTTTGCTTTTTGATGATATGACAAAAAGGGGGAGAAATATGTGATAAATGATTTGATTTAATCAGTTGCTTTTACTAACAAGAACTGCAAGTTCTATATGGTTTAAGTGTTTTTGCAGGTATAAAGAAGTGAAGAGAATCTTCAACGCAAACACAGAAGCAAAATCATGGAAACTGAAGCAAGCTGAGTGCTGTCAAGCTTCAGAGATCAGAAGCACTGATAATAGAATTTGATCCATATTTGTCTATTTGATCTGACAAAATTCTATTTGCTCTGATACATTATTTTAGCCTATATGGCTCTGATACATATAATGTGTTCTAATATACATTTTATGTTCTGACTCGTTCATGCTGACTTTTGTCGTTTAGTTTTTGTTCTGTAACATTTCAGGATGTAGAGATGCTCAGATGATGCTCTGGTACATTCAACAATGTTCTGATACAAATCTAGCATGAAGTGATGTTGGTAGAAATTCAAAGCTCTGAAGCTATCCGAGGGAAGCAGAAATCAGAAGCTGTGAAGGTTCCAAAGATCCAGAAAATTCAAGTTCTGAAGCTGTCCCAAAATGGAAGCAGAAATCAGAAGCTGTGAATGTTCAGAAGATCAAAGAAATTCAAGTTCTGAAGCTGTCCTAGATGGAAGCAGAAATCAGAAGCTGTGAATGTTCAGAAGATCAAAGAAATTCAAGTTCTGAAGCTGTCCTAGATGGAAGCAGGAATCAGAAGCTGTGAGTGTTCTATGGATCTAAAGAAATTCTAGCTCTGAAGCTGTCCAATGGAAGCAGAAGTCAGAAGCTATGAATTTTCTGAAGACAGAAGCTTATATGATCGTCTCTACCGAAATAATCAGGGAAGTCTTTTATTAAAGTTCTTCGAGTATTTATTTCAGGGGGAGATTATTTATCTCAGGGGGAGATTGTTAATCTCAGGGGGAGACATATTCATATGCTTATGCTATAGCTGTGTAATTTGTCTTTTGCCGTCTATTCTTTCTGATCGCAAATTCATATCATTTATATATGTTTTTGTCATCATCAAAAAGGGGGAGATTGTTAGAACAAGATTTGTTCTGATCAATTATCTTAGTTTTGATGATAACAATAATATGAATTTTGCTTAAGATAATATGGTACTCTAATCCAATGCAATTTCCTTTTCAGGAAATATATAAAGAGTACGCATAATTCAGCGCTCAGAAGCTTTGTCTCAATGGGTTCAGCATGCAACATCAGAACATGGTCTGGCAAGACATCAGAAGATGGTCGAAGCAGAATCAGAACATGGGTCTATGGAAGCATCAGAAGAACAAGAGAACAGAAGCACTGAAGTACTGATGGTATCACGCTCAGAAGCACTTCAAGGTCAGAAGATCAGAAGATGCTATGCACCAAGCTGTTTGACTCTGATGATATTCAAACGTTGTATTCACAAACATCAGATCAGAAGGAAGTACAAGTGGCAAGCTACGCTGACTGACAAAAGGAACGTTAAAAGCTACTAAAGGCTACGTCAGTAGACACAGCGTGAACAAGGCTCGAGGTAGTTGACAAAAGCGTATAACATTAAATGCGATGCTGTACGGAACACGCAAAGCATTAAATGCACTCAACGGTCATCTTCTCCAACGCCTATAAATATGAAGTTCTGATGAGAAGCAAGGTTAACGATTTCGCACCAAAACAACTCAAATCAACTTGCTTAAACTCTGTTCAAATCAAAGCTCAGAATATTCATCTTCATCAAAGCTCACTACATTGCTGTTGTAATATATTAGTGAGATTAAGCTTAAACGTTAAGAGAAATATCACAGTTGTGATTATCGCTTTTAAGAAGCATTTGTAATACTCTTAGAATTGATTACATTAAGTTGTAAGGAACTAGAGTGATCGTGTGGATCAGAATACTCTAGGAAGTCTTAGAGGTTATCTAAGCAGGTTGTAACTAGAGTGATCGTGTGGATCAGTAGACTCTAGAAAAGTCTTAGAGGGTATCTAAGCAGTTGTTCCTGGAGTGATCAGTGTGTGATCAGAAGACTCTGGAAGACTTAGTTGCTGACTAAGTGGAGAACCATTGTAATCCGTGCGATTAGTGGATTAAATCCTCAGTTGAGGTAAATCATCTCTGCGGGGGTGGACTGGAGTAGTTTAGTTAACAACGAACCAGGATAAAAATAACTGTGCAATTAATTTTTATCTGTCAAGTTTTAAAACTACACTTATTCAAACCCCCCCTTTCTAAGTGTTTTTCTATCCTTCATTAAGAACTTATATAAACATCACAATCCATCACATATTGAATCACCGTCAATTTGATCATTATCACCAAGTGTTTGTATATTTGTTTCTATCACTTTTACTGCATTGCAAACATTGTCCATCATACAAGAAGTTAATCTGATTTTCAATAAGAGCAACGCTTTGATTCTGCAACGTATACTCTTATCACTTACCTCAAGTTTTTGACTGGTTTTAAACACATATACAATTGTTTCGATAGTGGTTCGGAATAGACGCGAGTCGATTCAGAATCACTTCCGCTGAGAAGTCGTTTAACTCCGTAAAACTGTGAACGATCTATTCACCCCCCCTCTAGATCCTAAGGCCAGCGTCTAACAAGTGGCATCAAGAGCTCTGGTTTATTCCGTGCTACGTGAAACACTTATTGGAAAGATGGCTTCCGGACCTAAAGGGGCTCACAATAGAGCTCCAGTTTTCAAAGGTGAAAACTATGGCTATTGGAAGGATTGTATGTGTGTCCACATCAATGCAATTGATAGGAACATCTGGACAGCTATTGTCAATGGTCCCTTTCAGATCACCATGACAAATGCAGCTGGTGCAGTTGTTCCAAAACCAGAAAATACTTGGGATGCTGAAGATGAAAAGAGATATGCATACGATTGGAAAGCGAGAAACATTCTAATCTCAGCTCTAGGAGTTGATGAATACTATCGCGTTTCCCATTGTAGATCAGCTAAAGCTATGTGGGACACATTGCAAGTTGCCCACGAGGGAACGGATGATGTCAAACTAGCTAGGATCAATACGTTAACTCAAGAGTTCGAACTCTTCCACATGGAAGATGGTGAATCCATCGAAAACATGCAGAAGAGATTCGTTCACCTGAAAAATCGGTTAAACTCTCTTGATAGACCTGTTTCCAATGCAGTTGCTACTAACAAAATCTTAAGATGCTTGAACAGGGAATGGCAACCCAAGGTTACAGCAATAAAGGAAGCAAATGATCTAAACACCTTAGACATTACCACTCTCTTTGGCAAACTAGAGGAACATGAACAACACCTTAAATGCCTTGACATGCATGAGAAAAGGGCAAAGAAAGAAAAGAACATGGAGAAAGAGGTAGAGAAGAAGTCAATAGCTCTAAAAGCTTCAAGCTCCAAGACCTCAAGACAAGAGCCAAAGGATAGTGATACAAGTGATGACGAAGACTCCGATGATGAGGAAATGGGACTGTTTGTGCGAAGATACAATAAATATCTAAAGAAAAATGGAGCAAAACATTCTGACAAAGGCTTGATCAACTATAGAAAGCAATCAAACAAGTTCAAACAAGATGACGACAACAAAGGAAAAATCAAAGGCCTTTGCTTCAATTGTGGGAAAGCCGGTCACTACAAACCGGATTGTCCATACCTTAAGAAAGAAAAGGACAAGAACCAAAGCAAAGGTCATAACAAATCTAAAAGATCCTACATAGCATGGGAAAGTGATTCATCTAGTGAAAGCTCATCAAACGATGAAGAAGAATCAGCAAACCTATGTTTCATGACTCATCAACACAAGAAAAAGAAAGTTGTAAGTCATCTTAAACCTGAACTCGTAGATAAGGTATCTCATTCTCAACTAAAACTTGCTTTTGAAGAATTACATAGAGATGCAATTAAAGCTTTCAAACTTTTGGCCTCAAATAAGAAAATATTTTCATATCTTGAATCAAAAGTTGAGAAAACCGAAAAAGATATGGAAGCTTTAAAACAATCTATGCTAGACATTCAAAAGGATAAAGTTGAAATAGATCCTACATCATGGTTTGGTTGTGAGACATGTCACATTTGGCAAAAAGAAGTAAGAGATCTAAAAGCCAAGTTAGACAAGGCTCTAAAACCAAAAGTGACTTTTGCCGTTGATCCAAATTAGTTCAAAAGATCGTATACTCCTTTATATAGCAAATATACTTTTTTACCAAAAGTATCAACTAGCAAAACAACATATTCTCATCATATTACCTGTCATTATTGTTGCAAAAAAGGTCATACCATTGAAAAATGCAAATTTAGGAGAATTTTAGTTCCTAAAGGAGTATTTCAATGGTTGCCTAAGTGCAACAATGTCTGTACTCACCATCTAGGACCCAATGAAGATTGGGGACCTTCCATTCTAAATTAATTTTTGCAGGAAAAGTGTCTTGACATCGCCGAAAGGTGGTGGTTCCTTGACAGCTGGTGCTCAAGACACATAAAGGAAGACATATCACTCTTGGTATGTCATCTATAAAGACAGATTGAAGAACCATACTTGGCAAAGGAAATGTAGGTGACCTGGCCATCACAAATGTATAAGATACATCACAAATACAAGTTAATCCGAAAAACACATAGGACGCATTACTTGATGAGCAATTGGCAAATTGCTTTGCAAGAAAATTAAACCTATTCTAAGCAGAATAATGTTTGAGACTCTGTCTCACATCCGGGAGTACATCAAGTAATCAAGACTAGATGAATTTTTCGCAAAAATCAAGCAATCATGTTATGAAACATTCTATCAAGACAATTCATCATCAAATCTAGGAGTATGGCACACTAACAAGAGGACTCTACGCAATGATGACAAAACACCTACATATTGAGAAAGCGGTAACATGTTTATTGTTCACTTCCAAAATTTTTATTGATGCTATAATATGCTATCAATTAACATGCTTATAGTGACTTCATATATGTTTATCTATATATCTCAATTACATATGTGTTTATCATCTCCACTCATAACATATCATAATTTGGGCATACAAGCAAGCAACTAAAGCATAAATCCATCATACAGCAACATCTTTAAGTCATTTCAAACATTTTGAAGCAATTTAGGTCGACCTACCCTGTATCTGAGTCGACCTACAGAAGAAAAATTTCAGCAGAAACTAAAAGTGTCCAGTTACGTCGACCTACCCACTCTTTAGGTCGACCTAAATTGGTTATTTTTTTCTCACTACTTCTGTTAGGTCGACCCAGCCTTCATGTAGGTCGACCCACTGCTGAAAAATTCCCAAATTGGGTCTGTTAGGTCGACCCGACCCATCCCCATACATAACCATTCTTCATTCTTTCCATCTTCATTCATTCTCACCTCATTGTGTACGGCCAACCCTAATTCCTCAAAGTTCAAAAAGTGTCAAAAATCATCTCTATCACAAATCATCAACAACCATGCCTCCAAAATCAAGAAAGGGAAAGGAAGTTGCGTCTGGATCATCCTCACAACCGGTAAGTGCTGTAGCCCTTGTTCACCCTGATTGCAGAGAAAATTTTGAAAAATGGCAAATGAAAAGGAAGGTAGTGAAGCAATATATCTTTAATCAACATGTTGCTAAGAATATGCATATTCCTGATGTTGTTAGTCTTATTAAGCATCAGAACGTTCACCCCCTTTTGGAATGTGCCACACCGTACTGTGAGAACACTGTTAGGGCCTTCTATGCAGGGTTCACAAGAGAGGAAGGCTGTAATTTTAAGTTTAAGATGGGGTCAAGATCTCATATTGTTGACAAACGTGCATGGATTAGTATCTTTGGTCTTACACTCTTGGGAGACGAAGTTCGTATAGAAGACGGTGACCTTCCGGCCAATTATGATCATGTCGCTTACATGACATCCATTCTCAAAGATCCTGCTGTTCTTGACAAGCAAAATGAATCCATCACAGCCGGTCACCTAAAAAGGGATCCTAGGCTCCTTAACTGGATTATCTCAAGAGTCATTCGACCACGAGCAGGCGGATTTTCCAGAATTGAAAGGAATGAGATTGTGTTAATGTACCTGATTCAAAACAGGACGCGTGTGCACTGGCCACACTTTCTGACTGCCAAGTTTCAAGAGATACAACAAAAGACTACTGCTTTATGCTATGGCTCGATCATTCAAACCATAGTAAACCACTTTGGCATGAAACTGGATGGGTTGTCTTACGTGCACATGAAACAGAACCAGGATTTCTCCCAAACAACTTTAACTCTCATGGGATATCATTGGGATCCGAATAAGAAAACCTACTATCTTATACAAAAGGGAACCGGAAGAATTATCTACAACTATGATGATCCTACTGAATTTGGTCATACTGTAGGGAATGAAGAAGAGGGAAATGATCAAGAAATAACAAATGATGAGGATCAAACCATGGAAGATGTAGCTCATGACACGGATCCAAATTGGCAATATGTTCCTTCTCAAGAGGAAGAAATCCCTTGGGGATACACGGCTCCACCTCCACAAGATCAGTCCAACATTATCTCCATGCTTGAAAATATGCAACTTTAAAAACAACAACATTTTGAATCACAACAGCTCCAGTTCCAGACCATGCAACAACTTCAACAAGAGAGATATAATGAACAGCAACTTCAATATCAATCACAACAGCTCCAGTTCCAAACCATGCAACAGCTACAACAAGATCGATATGATGAACAACAACTTCAATATCAATCGCTATACGGCTTGATTCAAGACCACAAGAATGATTTTGAGACGTTTGCATCCAACTCAGTCCTAAGACAAAATCAGTTTGAAGAAACTGCTCTGAATCGTCATGCAAACATAAGCCAAAGCTTCAACACTCTCAACTTATCTGTGCTGGATCTGTTGGAACAGGTTGAAGAAGATCGCCCGCATACGTTTCAGAGAGGAAGAGGAAGAAGGGGCTGGCGCTAGGATGCATTCTTCATCATATCATCATATCATTGCATCTTATCTCATCATAATTATGTTATATTTCTATGTGTTGTCACACTCTTTTGTAGTTTGGTTATATCTCGGATCATTGTTATGTTAAAATGTACTGCTAAACATGTTTGGATCTTATGTATCTTATGGTTTATCTATGTTATTTTATTGTCAACTTCACTGTTTTATCATTTTCATGTTATTTTATCTATGTTTCTCTCGTTACTCTTCTACTCTCTTGGTTTCTCTTTTTGATGTTGTCAAAGGGGGAGATAGATGCTGAGTGTACGGGGGAGCCATGTTGAGAGATAGATGCTGAGTGTACGGGGGAGCTTTGTTGAGAGATAGATGCTGAGTTTGGTGAGTATTTGTCACTTACTACCAAAGCCTCGACTACTGGTTTGCCATCATCAAAAAGGGGGAGAATGTGAATACAAGATTACACTCAAAAATGTTTTTGATTCATGGCAAACTCAATAAGCATTCAAACAACAAAGCGGGAGTAGAAAACTCAAAGAAAAGCAAGCATTGATCACTCATGACAGAATAGGTTGATATATTATGCATATAGGTCGACTCAACACAAGCAAAACAAGAAGAATGCAGAAAAGCAGCAGCTAGGTCGACCTACCATCAACCCAGGTCGACCTAAAATGGAGAAAAATCCATATACTTCTGCTAGGTCGACTCACACATCATCTAGGTCGACCTAAATTGATGAAATTCACATATCAGTCTGCTAGGTCGACCTATACAACAACTAGGTCGACCTAATCTGAGAAAATGTCCCCAGAATGCATTTGAAGAGGATTCTGGTCGACCTACTCCTTTAACAGGTCGACCTAACTGGGAGCAAAATTCTGCAAGTTCTGCTAGGTCGACCTAAGCACTAAAAGAGGTCGACCTAACTGATCAAGAAAGTCAAAAATTATGTTTCTCTCATCTCCAACTGTTAAGCTATCATATATATTGTCCAAGGTTCATTATTACAAGCAACACCAACGACTGAAAGATACACAAAGGCTTCTCATCTTCGTTCTTCGTCATCTCCAACACAATTACACATAATCATTCTTGCGTTGAGGGTTAGTGATCGAGTTCGATAACGTCCATGGAACGGAATTGAAGATTCCTAGTGGGTGAAGATTTGTGGGGTTTTTGGTGAATAAAATCTGCGGGTTTTGTCCTCCAAGATAGGTGTTTCTTGGGGGTTTTTATCAAGAGGTTTCATCGAGGATCCGGCTGAGTGTGAAGATTGAAGAACAAGGGTTCGAGGGAATTGAGGACACTGCAGAAAGGGATCAAGGTGAAGCTCTTGGATAACCTTGATTTGACTCAAGATTAAGGGGGGAGAAGATTCAAAGGATCGACATAATTGGTTTATGGTTTATCGCTTTGTTATCTTCTTTGTATATACTACTTTCAACATTAATGAAAGATTACCCAATTTCAGTTTGAAATTGGGGGCAAACGTAGTCGTAGCGAGGACGATCGACGAACTGCCTAAACAAATATCGTGTTCTTGTCGCTTTTACTTTTTCATTTACGTTCTGTTCATATTTGGTTATAATAGAAAATTGATCAACGATTCGAGTGTTAAGATTGTGAATTAAGAACTTATATAAACATCACAATCCATCACATATTGAATCACCGTCAATTTGATCATTATCACCAAGTGTTTGTATATTTGTTTCTATCACTTTTACTGCATTGCAAACATTGTCCATCATACAAGAAGTTAATCTGATTTTCAATAAGAGCAACGCTTTGATTCTGCAACGTATACTCTTATCACTTACCTCAAGTTTTTGACTGGTTTTAAACACATATACAATCGTTTCGATAGTGGTTCGGAATAGACGCGAGTCGATTCAGAATCACTTCCGCTGAAAAGTCGTTTAACTCTGTAAAACTGTGAACGATCTATTCACCCCCCCTCTAGATCCTAAGGCCAGCGTCTAACACCTTCATGAGTTTCTACAAGAGTATCCCATATTTCCTTTGTCGTTGTACATGCCGATACTCGGAAAAATTCATCCATACTAAGAGCACCTTGAAGAAGATTGATAGCCTTTTTGTCAGCAAGAACCTTCTTTCTATCATCATCATTCCATGAAACTTTAAGCTTTGTTGATTCAACACCATCGACAACAGTTGTAGGAACAAAGGGACCATTTTGGACTGCTTCCCATACTTCTTCTCCTTGTGCTTCTAAGTGAGCCTTCATTCGGATTTTCCAAAAGTCAAAGTATTCACCACAAAATAGGCTTGTTGTTACTACCACCATCTCTAAAACCTGGATTTTGATTTGCGGAAGCCATTCTGGATCTTTAGGAACAGGTTACCTATAACCTGCTCTGATCCCAATTGTAAGTTTAAGAGTGCGCCTAAGAGTGATCCCAATTTTGATTTATCCGGTTTTTAGAATACTTGTACTTATTTTTGGTTAAGTGTTTGAAGGTTTTTGAATGGTTCTTTTCTTTTCTTGATAATAGTGATGAAAGCGGTAAATTGCAGAAAAGTAAAGAACACAACGATATATACTGGTTCCCCTCACAATCCGAGAGTACTCCAGTCCCCTTTCAACATGAAATAGATTTTACTATTGTTAGATCTTTGTACAAGCCTACACCAAGACTCCTCCTACAATCTTCTAACAAAACCACCAAGAACAATCCTCTTGGATTTCAATAAGTCCTTAAGAGAACACCCTCCCTAAGGATACCTCTTGTTTCCAAAACTATGGACAACAAGGTTACAACTACCAAGAACAATCCTCTTGGATTTACTAACTTGATTATGAGAACAATCCTCTCACTAATCAACAACCCTTACTTCCAACAATCTTGGATAGCAAGTCAATAATAACAAAATATATTTGAGTAGAAATGTTTATGAACATATATCAATCAATCAGATTGATCTTCTCTTTCAAGCAAGACAATTTACAATGATATAATAGTGCTCAAGTGTTTATGTATGAATGAGAAACTTTTCTAACAATGTGTAGAAAAAGTTTCAATGAAAGTTCAAGTATGAAACACTTGTATGAAAATATATGATGAAAATATATGATCAAAAAAGGGTGGTAAATTGTAATGAAAGAGGTGACATTTAAATATGAAGTTTATGGTATTTATAGGTGACTATATGCCTCTTAGAATGGTTGCATATTGATAGAACAATGCAATGGTTAAAGGTTTGAAAGATAAATTCGTTTGGGACAGATTCAACATGAAAAGTTGCCATTGGTTCAGGTGTAACCGGTTACCTAAAGGATGTAACCGGTTACATGGTTACGTTACAGCCCAGAAATTCAAAAACACGATCATGTAACCGGTTACCTAAAATGATGTAATCGGTTACATCAAGTAAAAATGCCCAGAAATAGCTACTGCCAGCAATGTAACCGGTTACATGAATGTTGGTAACCGGTTACCTTAACTCAAAGGGTAAAAATGCATGTTTTTCAAGGTTGGAAACTTATGCCATGCATATATGGGTTTGGGCATGCATATGTATGAAAGTTTATATGATTTTTGAGCACTAAGTAGTATCAATGTAAAAGTATTTAACTTGTACCATTATGACTTGAAGATTAATCAACCAAGGCTAATCTTCATGAAGGTTGCAATCTTGATCCATAGCTTATTTGATCTTTTTGCTCATCCTTTATTGATGCATACTTATGATAGTTGTCTTCATCAAAACATAGTGTTGTAGAAGCTTGCCTTCACACATACTATCTATCACCAACTATTATGGCATGGTGAAGAAATTATTCCATCAATTTTCTGCAAACAGGCACCGTAAGTTGACTTCCACCAGCCTATTCAACATATGTTAAGGGTAATCAGAGTCATTAGGGTAGTATCTCGTCCGTGTCATACCCCAAAATTTGCCCATCTCATTTCATCTTCAAGGGTTCAAGGTTCAAGGGTTTATTCAAGCAACATTCTCCTAATCGAGGGCCTCCTAAATTACGGTTTGCACTTTATCAAAAGAGTTTGAATCTCTAAGGTCTCAAATGGATCTCAAGGTGTCTCATATGTCTCAAAGCATCTCCATGTCAAAAGTCAAGCTTCAATTCCAAGGATGGTTCACTCAATGACTCAGATGACCCACAGTCGACTAGTCTGACCTAAAAGTCAACTATAGTCAAAATACAGTCAAACTTCAAGACTTTTGATCAACATCAAGTATTTGAGGTTATATCCATCATTTGATCAAAGGTTGATCATGATCCATTAATAAAAACTCAGAAATGAACAAAGTCTAAAGGCTCAAATTAGGGTTTTTATTGGAAAAGTCAACTCAACTTTGACTAGTCATAACTTTCACATGGAGTATCAAAAATTTCTCAACCAAAGCCTATTCTGAAGGAAATTGGATTCTCTACAACTTTGTCTCTACAAGTCAAGGCTAAAAATGCTTCATTCAAGAGATATGGTCAAAGAGATTATTGGTCCTCCAAAAAAAGTCAACAAAAACACCTTTTGGATCAAAGCTCATAACTTGAGCATGGAAGCTTCAATTAACACGAAACCAAAAGGGTCATTTAGAGGACTCTTTTAGCTTTCCAAAAAGTCCTATAACACTTCCATATCATAAAAATTGAAGGAGTTACGGTAGTTGCAAGTGGGCAAAATTAAGAAAATGCATGAAGTACAAAAGTGAAGAAACTTGACCTTTCAAACCAATGGGCCTATCATTTGGGTTCTAAATATGCCCATGACCCTAAGAGAAGTCTTTAAATCCATCAATTTATTTTTATGATTTTTATTAGTATTTACTTGAATTTCTATTTCATTTAAATATTAAATAAATTATTAAATATGAGATTTTTGGACTCAATTACAAATTATACCATGAATCTCTCTATAATCAAGGAAATCTGAAAAAGCAAGAGTCGTATAAGGCTAATTGAAGAATAATGGATTTGATTGAAGACAAAATTAGAAAGTTTCAATATTATTCAAATCAAGTATCAATCTCACAATTTAGGGAGATTTGATTGAATGTAAATAACCTAATTCAGTCTGCCATATACAAGCAAACATAACAGAGGCAAAAGGGGGGGAATTCGGCAGGCAAGTAGCTTAGACAAACTCAAAAAATCCAGATTACTCTAAGAACACAAAAACTGGGGATCACACCGATTCAAGCAATTATGAACATCCAAGGTGATTTTTCGGTGATTTATGGAGCCACCACGACCATCACCAACGATCTGAGCCGTCCTCCCCTCCTCCCCTCCTCACGGTTTGCCTAGGGCGTTTTAATCTCGATTCCATTTATTCACGAATTGTAAACGAATTTTGATTATATATGTGTGTTTAGATTGGTAATTATAAGCTTTCTGCATAGCTAATTGAATTTTGGTTGTGGTTTGGAAGATCCACCATTGCTAGGTTTTTAAAGCTTCAAATTAGGGATACTGCGTTACAGGTGAAATTAGCCTAAAAGGATGCCACCATGGTGTTCAGAGGGTTGAACCAAATCGATCCATGGTCTTGCAATGTATTTTCTTTGTGTGTTGCGTTATTTACAATTCGCAGGGTCTATGGCCACAAACAAAAAACCGTAGCCATAGATATGTAATATTTTCAGAAGAAAAAAAAACGTGGGGAAGATGACACTGTAGGGCGCGTGTTCTTGATTTGAAATTTTAAAATAATATTTATTCATATTTATTGCATTGAGCAGATTACCTTAACAACATGGAAAGCTGGTTCAAATGGTTGCAGCGCTATGATGATAATCATAAGGACCTGGGTTCGATCCCCAAGTCAGGTGTGTTTTTTTTCCTTTTTTCTTAACTTGTTTTGTTATAACCGAATTATAAATCTTATGTTGCGCACCTCCCGGAGATCACCGTGCACCTCTCTCCATTCAGCCATCAAATTGTCACCAACACAAGATCCAACGTCTATAAGGCTGAAGGCATATCATGCACCCTTAAGGCCAGCAACACTGGATTATTGCCAGGTTTCTATACATTTTTATTTATTTATATTATTATTTAATATTTATATTAATGGTTAATTAATTAGATTATGTTTAATTAATTTATTCAATTAGGATTAGATAATAAAATTAAGATTAGGTTAGCGACTAGGGTTAGGATTATTTCCCGATTATTCGATTATTTCGATTAATTTATTTAATTAGTTTTAACTGTTAAATTACAAAAAAACCCTAGAGAATTATCAGGATATTAGGGTTTGTCCAATCCCACTAGCCATTTGGCCAAAGATATTAGGATTTAATTTATTATTCGTTTCGACTAAATTTATTGGTCGCGATTGGTAATAATCAATTATTTAATTATTTAATCAATTTAAATTAAAATAAATTTATTTTGCTAAATGGTTTTAACCAAATCTATTGGTTACGATGATTAGCATACTCAATTCGTTATCATGTAATAATCAAACCTATTGATTATGAGGGATAACGATAAATTAATAATTATTTAAAATACATTCATTTGCTATTCGTGATAATTGAATCTATCGATCAGAATGGTTAGCAATCCATCATTCAATCCGTTACCTATGGTGATAAAACCTATTGATCATCGCAACTAACAGTAACATATTAAACCGAGGTTGTACGCCATTTAAAACACTCTTTCATCTTCAAAACTACGAATTTTCATCACTGCGATAAGGTAATTCAAAATACCTTGCAAACAACAAATTTCAAAACTACGATAAGGTAATTCAAAATACCTTCAAACAATTTCATATCAAATCTAAAGGCGTACAACCCTTTCCCCGAACTACGTTGATTCTGATTCTCCCTAAGGAGATACGTAGGCACTTGGCAACAAGGCGAGTCCTCTTCCACAAAATCTCACTTTTACCCTGTTCATTTCCTTAGCTATTAAATCTGAATATTTTAGCCATAAGCCTTTACTTTAGATGCAAACCTTAGGAAAGGGTTGAGGGTGCCTAACACATTCCCTCGACCTGATTATAATAATCTTACCCGAATCTCTTAACTGCGTAGGGTTTCCTATTCGCCCTGGTAGAATAGGTGGCGACTCTAAAAAACTTATTTTTAGGGCAGGTTGCTACAGTTGGCGACTCTGCCGGGGACAACAAAATTGTAAATTATTATGCTCCTATAGGTTTTGGCAGGGTTTAGGTTTTTTGGCAAATTATTTAGGTTTTTTGGCGAATTTTTAGGGTTTGGCTAATTTGCCAAAGTTAGGGTTTTGGATTAGGATTTAGGTTTGCTTTCTTTTCTTTTTATCTTTAAATATTTAAATATTTATTTATATATTTATTTACAATTTCTAGGATTTAGGTTTTACTTCTTTTCTTTTTATATTTAAATATTTAAAATTTTATTTATATATTTATTTACAACTTCTAGGGTTTAGATTCTTATATTTAAATATTTAAATTTTTGTATTTATTTATTTATTTATTTATTTATTTATTTATTCATTTATAATTTCATTTATTTACAGCAATTTAATTAAATATTTGTTTATGTGAATATTTGCTATTCTATTGCATCTTTTAGGTTATATATGAATTGCGTTAAAACCTAAGTGTGAGAATTATCCTTAAGACCAGGGGGACTTGAATCGCCTACGAGTCTTATTGATAACTCCACTCAGAGTGGGTTGAATATTCGGAAATGTCCAAAACGAGGCTTGACTTTGTTGAGGGCAGGACTTGGTGTCATACCCCAATTTTTGACCCTAAGATCATACATCATTTGCATCTCAATCATTAATCAAGATCACAATCTTGAGATTTCATTTTTCGGTGTTATGTTCGCTTCGTCTTTGAGGGGAACTATCAAGCACCTAATTTTCTTTAATTTGTTTTATACTAACCAAAATACAAAAATATGCATTTTGTTTCCCTTGTTTGTGTTTTGTAGGAAAAAGATCGAGCAAAAATCAAAAAGTGCAAGAAAGGGAATTTTTGAAATTTTCAATATGGAAATCGATTTACCTCTGTAGGAAATCGATTTCCTGTGCGCAAAATTCAAAAAAAATATAAAGAGGGAAGCTTGACATCATTTTGGCACCTTTTTTATTTGATCATTTTACCAATTTTCCACCTCATCAAAATTAATCCCTTCATTAAACCCACTTTAACCTCATTTTACCATTTTTACCATTTAATTGCCACTTTAATCACCAATTAAACACAAGTTAATCACCAAACACAAAAAGACCAATTTGCCACTACTCTTGCTCCAATTCTATAAATAGAGCCTTCTACTCTCTCATTTCTCAAGCTTTTGATAGCCAAAAAAGTTCTTGCAAATTCATTTCTCAAGCTTGGAGAGCCAAAAAATTGCTTGCAAATTCATTTCTCACCCTTTCCAAAACCCTCACCCAAAGTTCATTTTCATAAGATTAGTAAGATTTACCTTGAATCTTGCTAATTTTGAACTAAGCCTCCTACATTTCACTCTTTTCTTTGATTGTTCATCTCCATACTTGAAGGATCTACACTTTGTGCTTGTTCTTGAAGCTACTTCAACACTTTAATTCGAGAATTGGTAAATTTCTCAATTCTAAGATGTAGATCTTTGTTGCTTGTGTTCAATGCATCTTTGATGCTATATTGGTGCTATTTGATGGTGATTTGATGGAAAATTCGTGCTCCAATGGATATGTGATCATAAGGTGTTTGTATGTTTGCTTAAGTCAAGTTTTATGCCTCCTAATGCTGATTTTTTGAATGCTGCATGCAGGAAATCGATTTCCCTCTGTAGGAAATCGATTTCCACCTTTTTTTTTTCAAAAATTTGAACTCTGGACTCAGGAAATCGATTTCCTACAGAGGTAAATCGATTTCCTGCTGGCAGAATGTGTTTTTTTTTGCCTTTTTTATGCTTGTTTTGGCTTCCTACTTCCTCCACTTCATTAATATCATTGGATCTAGGATGTTGATAGGTTTGAAATGACCTAATCCATAATATTAGATGAATGATATTAATGATAGTGTGAGTTGATTATCTTTTGTGAATTTTATTCTTCTTCCTCCACTTCATTAATATCATTGGATCTAGGATGTTGATAGGTTTGAAATGACCTAATCCATAATATTAGATGAATGATATTAATGATAGTGTGAGTTGATTATTTTTTGTGAATTTTATTCTTCTTCCTCCATTTCATTAATATCATTGGATCTAGGATGTTGATAGGTTTGAAAGAACCAAATCCATAATATTAGATGAATGATATTAATGATAGTGTGAGTTGATTATCTTTATGCATTTTATCTTCTCCTTCTCCTTTTTTTTCTTTTGATCGATGAAAGTCTTAATACTTTGAGAATTCTTATGGATTCTTAGTAAAGACTAGATCGTTACCTATTTTCTTTTCGTGCGGTATTGCTTTCGGAAGGCGATCTACATATCGTTCTTCTCGCATGCATTAGCACATAAAGTTTTGACCGGCCTCGTTGTAGGGTGATTTCTACATAAATCACTTGGCGATCTGCTTAACATAGCGCAATATTTCGTGTCCCGAATAAAAAAAAGATCAAACATGGAAGAGAATTGTATGCGGTTGATTTAAGACTTGTGGAGGTTTTTATCGTGTAGTCGCTATGATTCTATCAAGCTTCTGATAAACCCCATTGAATTTAAATCCGAGTACATCATTCACTCACCATAGATCTTTCTACTAACTTTGATAACATACTTGACAAGTTTCAAGATGGTTATCTTTAACACTTAACAACTAACTTTAATTTCCGCACCTTTACTATACCGCTCTTTATATTACCGCTCTTTATATTTCTCGCTTTATCGCTTTACTTTATCATTTCATCATATTTACTTTCCGTCATTTTCTCTTTGTCCACTTGGACATATGTTTATGCTTCTGTTATTTTTCTTTTGTCCACTTGGACCATACTTTATTTTTTCGCTAAAACACTAATAAATAACCAAAATCTAAAAAAATACATAAGGCTCCTTTTGGACTATCGGTTACTATCCCTAGCGCTTTGGAGATTCGAACTTATGGACCTAGTACCTCTGGACTCATTCTATTACTATCCTGTGATTGTTCTGTCTGTCTGGCATTGTTCTGTTGTATGTTTATGTGTGCAGGTATTTCCTTGAAAGTCCTTGATGGTTAATTCCAAGGCATTGATATAAGGATTTTACCCGAAAACAGCCGTTACTCTGCCCAATTTTCGTCAGAATCTTAATGTGCTTAATGAAAAATGGTGCTAAGACAATAAGTTCATCTGGATCCCCAAGTGTTAATGTGTTGGTATTGATAAATCCAAAGGATGGGAAAACTACCTTGGCTCTTAATGTCAAGTGTTGGCTTCTTATTTGGTTAGACCATTTCTTTCCTTAGCTTTTATTTTGTGACTAGGTTAGCCTCTTCATCTCCTCCTACTTCTTAGATTTTCAAAATCTTCTCCCTTTTTCCAAAATATTCTTATGTTTGCAAACCTTTTCAAAACCTTTTCTCAAAAAATATCTTTCGCCCTTAGTGGCTTTTCTTCAAAAGTTTAGACACCGTTAATTGTCGAAACGAGCGGTTATACCCCACGATTTTGAAATTGATTGATAATAACGAGATCTTTTCCGCGTGAGAGAGCTAGTGGCATACTCGTTGATTTTATCCGAGTTGGAGCCCTTCTTTCATTTGCGATGCAAAGAACTTGTTTGTTCTCATGCTCAAGATCAATGGCTGAGTATTTCTCTCTAACGACAACAAAGTGTTTATTCGTTTTAAAAACGTTTTTCCCAAAAGCGGAACTACATTAGCTCTGACTTCTCCATTGCACCGAGGAGGTATGTAGGCCCAAAGCTTAATGCTTTGCCGAGCTTATTTTAAAAATAAAACAAACTCTCTTTTTTAGCACACACACACAGATTTTCAAAAAGGTTCCTGTGGAATACCACAGATATGAGGGGTGCTTAAAACCTTCCCCTCATATAATCAACACCCGAACCTGAGTTCTCTTTTCTTGTTTTTTTAAAAACAAAACTTTGGGTTTTACGTTCTTTTCCCTTTTCCTTTGAAAAAATAAAGCGCGGTGGCGATTTCACTGAAATATTGAGTCGAGTCAATCCCATGGCTTCGATGTCAGATTTTCCCCGCTACAGAAAAATGGCGACTTCACTGGGGATCCAGTTTTAAGTGTGTTAAGCCTATTTTTGTTTATCTGTGTGTTTTTATCTGTATATATTATTGTGTGCTTTGTTTGTTTATTTTCTTTTTTTTCTTTTTTGATACTCAATGGTTCCTCTGTGATGAGATAAAGTTCTAACCCGGACTTTGGTGAGTAACTTGAGATAGGAGGTGGTAAGACCAATAGTTGCATGTCAGGAGCAATCCTTAACATGAGCATCATATGGTGGAACCCCAATCAGTGGAGGCCTCATGGAAGGTAGTAGAGGTTGTTACGAATCATTGTGATAACGCTATTACTTTCAATAGTGAGTGTCCGTAGAAGCTGAATGGCCTAGAACCTTTTTAACCAATCTAAGCCTTTTTAGGATGTAGTGCAGAAACAAGATCAAGTACCAATTTGAGCTTGTTGTCATGCGATACTACGCTCAGACGAGGTCTTTTTAGGCATATTATTGGCGCCCATGAGCAATTGTGCGTGTCGGTAGTATCCGATAGAAGATTGAAAACTCTGGGAACCTTTGTAGAACCCGTTCGGCAGGTACAAAATTCCCTAGTTCATACCTTTGTGGGTGGTTCTTAACCTTGACTCCATGCTCGTGACGTCGAACCTTTGAACCCTGTTTGTGTGACCGTGTGTGATCTTGATTGTGATTGATGCATAAACCATGCATCCATGCATTCATTTGATTTCCAAGGAACTCATAGGTCTTTCTTTGTAAACATCATAAGTTTCTTCAAACTCAATGGATCTTGGGTGTCGATGAGGTGAAAACCTTAATCCACCAAAATGGATGATTGATCTTGATGATAACTTGATCAAAGTTTTGATCTAATATAGGATTTACCTCCTTCATGTTTTGATGTTTACAAAGTAATAACTTGAATTCTTTGAAAATCAAATAAATAAATAAATAAATAAATAAAAACAGCAATCGCATCATTTGCATACATACATCCAGGTTGTCCAAGAAACTTATCCTTGCCTGTCTCCATCTTCAGAGTTGTCTGTCTACTGCCAAGCTGATTCCTCCACACAAGTACGGAACTAGAGCTGCTGTTAGACAAAGAATGGCAGATCAAGAGAAACATAACATGGAAGTCAGAATGGAAATTGATGAGTTGAAATCAGGCATGATTAAGCTTACCGAGATGATGCAAGTTTTGATGGCTAGGACTGATCCCCCTCAGAGGACTGTTATTTCCGAAGTCTCCACTGTTGTTGTTGATCCTTTACAGGTTCAGAAGCCACCTTCTACTTGGCCAGAATTTGGGTTACCTGAGAATTTCTCTCCAACATATGTCAATGCTTCTATGGTGGGTCAAACTTCGAGGCAGATATTCCAACCTCCGGTCTTTTCTGAACCTCCACCTGTTGTTCATACTACTGCTCAAGCTGTTCCAGTTCGCTATGACAATCCTCTCTATGATTACCGTTCTGTTGGTTCTGGAAGTGTTAGTCAAGGAGATTGTGGTGAAGTTGAAGAAGTCCGTGAGCAATATCAGGCATTGGAAAAGAGGCTAAGAGCCATGGAAGGAAGCAATTTCTTTAGTGTGAATACTGATAATATGGGTCTTGTTTCAAATCTTGTCATGCCGTCCAAGTTCAAAGTTCCCGAGTTTGAGAAGTACAAGGGGCATACTTGTCCAAGGAGTCATTTGACCATGTACTATAGAAAGATGACTGCTTACACCAACAACCAGAATTTGCTCGTTCATTGCTTTCAAGACAGTTTAAGTGGAGCTTCGTTGAAGTGGTACATGAGTTTGGAAAAGGGTAGTGTTCAAAACTTCCAAGATTTAGCTGATGCATTCATGAAACAATACAAGTATAATCTGGATATGGCACCTGACCGTCGTCAACTGCAAAACATGTCTCAAAAATAGAAAGAATCTTTCAAGGAGTACGCTCAACGCTGGAGAGAGCTAGCTTCTCAAGTGGAGCCACCATTGGCTGAGAAAGAATTGACTGGAATGTTCATGGATACTCTCTCCCCTTTCTACTGGGAGAAAATGATTGGAAGTGTGTCCTCAAATTTCACAGACTTGGTTACTATTGGCCAGAGACTTGAAGAGGGAATCAAGAATGGGAAAGTTACTCATGTTGCTGAATCTTCTGGTGGATCGAAGAAACCTTATGGAAACTTCCACAAGAAGAAAGAGAATGAGACCAATGCTGTGTCAGATGACAGAAGGGGATCTCGTCGTAGACCTCAAAACGGTGATCAACCTTATGTAGCTGCTGTTGCTCCTGTGCAAGTTCAAGCTGTTAAACGGAATCAAATTCGTAATAGGGTCGACTTTGATCCTATCCCCATGACTTATACGGAACTGTTGTGAAATCAAGATTATCAATGGAAGATCTTTTGTTTTGATGAAGACAAATTATACATGACAAGAAGGAAAAGATGATATTCAAAATAAAGCATCATGTGAAAAGACTTTGATTCAAGCTATGGATTCTTTGGAATAGGTATAATCATAATTATCAATTACTTAAAGTCTTAGATGCTCAAAAATCAAACCAAAATTGCATAACATACTCCTTCTTAAATCTCAAGTTTCATAAACAAAAAATGCATTTTCACCTAGTGTAAATCGATTTACACTTAATGTAAATCGATTGCTTGCTGAAGGTTTTTACATGCGCTTCTGTTTTTGCATGTGTAAATCGATTTGCACATTAGAGCAATCGATTTGCACTGAAGGTTTTTTGAATTTCTTGACTGTTAGAAGGTGTGCAAATCGATTTGCACAAAGGTGCAATCGATTGCTTGCTGAACGTTTCTGAAAAACAGCATCCTTTCATTACACCTTTTCAAACACCTTTTCATTAAAACCTTTTCTTTAATCTTGGCAATGGTTCATGATTAAAATACAGAAACTTGTGATATTTCAAAAGGTGTTATGAACATCTATATATACTCAAAATTTCAAATTCATTCTTCACCTCTTCCAATCAAAAAAACTCTTAGAAATTTTCAGAATTTCACATTGTTATTCTTCAATCTTTTTCAAGATATTTTCTACACACTTTCATATCATCCAAACTAGAAAATACTTGAGCAATCTATTACTTTAAGAATTGTGAAATATTGTCATTGGAAGAGAAGATCAATCTTATAGATTGATATATGTTCATCAACTTTCTACTCAAAATATATTTTGTTATTTTTGACTTGCTATCCAAGATTGTTGGAAGTAAGGGTTGTTAATTAGTGAGAGGATTGTTCTCATAATCAAGTTGGTAAATCCAAGAGGATTGTTCTTGGTAGTTGTAACCTTGTTGTCCATAGTTTTGGAAACAAGAGGTATCCTTAGGGAGGGTGTTCTCTTAAGGACTTATTGAAATCCAAGAGGATTGTTCTTGGTGGTTTTGTTAGAAGATTGTAGGAGGAGTCTTGTGTAGGCTTGTACAAAGATCTAACAATAGTAAAATCTCTTTCATGTTGAAAGGGGACTGGAGTACTCTCGGATTGTGAGGGGAACCAGTATACATCATTGTGTTCTTTACTTTTCCGCAATTTACCGCTTTCATCACTATTATCAAGAAAAGAAAAGAACCATTCAAAAGCCTTCAAACACTTAACCAAAAATAAGTACAAGTATTCTAAAAACCGGATAAATCTTTGAAAACCTAATTCACCCCCCCTCTTAGGCGCACTCTTAAACTTACAATTGGCATCAGAGCAAGTTATAGGTAACTTGTTCCTAAAGATCCAGAATGGCTTCCGCAAATCAGAATCCAGTTTTTAGAGATGGTGGTAGCAACAACAAGCCTCCATTATTTTGTGGTGAATACTTTGACTTTTGGAAAATCCAAATGAAGGCTCATTTAGAAGCAAAAGGAGAAGAAGTATGGGAAGCAGTCCAAAATGGTCCCTTTGTTCCTACAACTATCGTCGATGGTGTTGAATCAACAAAGCTTAAAGTTTCATGGAACGATGATGATAGAAGGAAAGTTCTTGCTGACAAAAAGGCGATCAGTCTTCTTCATGGTGCTCTTAGTATGGATGAATTCTTCCGAATATCAACATGTACAACATCAAAGGAAATTTGGGATACTCTTGTAGAAACTCATGAAGGTACCGCTGAAGTTAAAAGATCAAGATTGAATACCTTAAGCCAAGAGTACGAACTATTTAGAATGAAGCCCAGAGAAACTATTCTCGAATTGCAAAAACGATTCGTTCATTTGACAAATCACTTGAAGGCACTCGGTAAGACTCTCCCTACCGAAGAACTAAATTTAAAGGTGCTCAGATCTTTAACAAGAGAATGGCAACCGAAAGTAACGGCGATATCCGAGAAAAAGAATCTATCAAAGATGACTTCCGCAACCTTGTTCGGTAAACTTCAAGAATATGAAACAGAACTCGGAAGACTTGAAACGCATGAAATTCAAATGAAAGATTCAAAAGATATTGCCTTGAAGACAAGAGTCAAGCATCATGATAGCAATCAAGAGGATGAATCCACTAGTGAAGAAGATAATGAGTTTATCAAAAAGTTTGAAAAATTTCTAAGAAAAGAAAAGAAAAAGGAGATCATTAAAGATGAAGTACTAACAAGGATGATTAAATGCTTTGAATGTGGAGAAAGAGGACATGTCAAAAGTGAATGCCCTAAACTTGAAAAGAAGAACAAATACTTCAAGAAAAATAAGGATAAAAAATCAAAGAAAGCATATGTAGCATGGGATGACAATGAAATAAGTTCATCTTCAGATGAAGAACATGTGAATCTTGCATTGGTAGCAACACACCATTCCGATGATGAAGACAATGAGGTTAGTAATAAATTTTCTCTTTTTGATAATGATGTTCAAGATGCAATAAATGAATTGTTAAATGAGTGCAAAATTCTCTATAAAACTATCTCATCTCAAAAGAAAATAATATCATCTTTAGAAGAGAAGGTTAAGATAATAGAAGAAAAAGATGACAAAGAAAAAATGATTAGTGTTCAAGAAGATAGTGTTGCATGCAAGAATTGTGAATCATTTTCTTTTGAAATTGTTCAATTAAAGAGAGTCCTTGAAAGGTATGAAAAAGGACAAATTGGGTTGGAAGGTGTCCTTAGGCAACAAAGATTCCCTAATGATAAAAGTGGTCTTGGATATGCAAAGTCTAAACCAAGTACTAGTAAAACTATCTTTGTGAAGACAAGTGAACAATTCAACAAATTGAATAAAGTACAAAAGGTTCATCATCATCCTAAAAGGTTTCCTAAAAAGAAACCATATGTTCCTAGATATAGAAATAACTTTGAACCTACTTGTTTTTATTGTGGTATTATTGGTCACACACCCAATGCTTGTTATGTAAGGAACTTTAGTGTTCCTAGTGGACATTATGTATGGGTGAAGAAAGGAACTAACTATGATGGACCCAAAGCACATTGGGTACCAAATCAAACTTAATTTGTTTTGTAGGTTTGCTTGAGGACCACTTAAAATCTATGGTGTTTTTATCAAGTGGTGGTTCTAAGCTTTTGATGGGAGACATAAACTAACTTTCAAATCTAGTTATAAAGTCCAAGGGTGATTTCACATATGGAGAATACCTTAAAGGAAGAACTCTTGGCATTGGCAAAGTTGGAGCACTAACTTTCACATCCATTGAAGATGTACTTTATGTTGAAGGACTAAAGCAAAATCTTCTAAGCAAAAGCCAACTTTGTGACATAGGCTTCAAGTTCATCAAGGATGAATAATTGATGAAGTCTCTCATGGGGTAAAACTCATAGGTAAATGAAATAATAATTTCTTTGATACATGTATTATCTTTCACCCATCTTTCCCTTCTTTTTGATAATGTCAAAGGGGGAGAAAGGTGTTATACTTTTTATGCTTGTGTATTTCCTTGTTCTTAAATTTTGTAGATACAAATCTCTTTTACAAAAGACAAAGTAATCTACCTCTCAATTAAGGGAGAGTTATGCATCTTAGGGGGAGAATTCCGGAAATTACAAAGCACAAAAGAAAGTTGTTTGTCATCATCAAAAAGGGGGAGAATGTGAAATCAAGATTATCAATGGAAGATCTTTTGTTTTGATGAAGACAAATTATACATGACAAGAAGGAAAAGATGATATTCAAAATAAAGCATCATGTGAAAAGACTTTGATTCAAGCTATGGATTCTTTGGAATAGGTATAATCATAATTATCAATTACTTAAAGTCTTAGATGCTCAAAAATCAAACCAAAATTGCATAACATACTCCTTCTTAAATCTCAAGTTTCATAAACAAAAAATGCATTTTCACCTAGTGTAAATCGATTTACACTTAATGTAAATCGATTGCTTGCTGAAGGTTTTTACATGCGCTTCTGTTTTTGCATGTGTAAATCGATTTGCACATTAGAGCAATCGATTTGCACTGAAGGTTTTTTGAATTTCTTGACTGTTAGAAGGTGTGCAAATCGATTTGCACAAAGGTGCAATCGATTGCTTGCTGAACGTTTCTGAAAAACAGCATCCTTTCATTACACCTTTTCAAACACCTTTTCATTAAAACCTTTTCTTTAATCTTGGCAATGGTTCATGATTAAAATACAGAAACTTGTGATATTTCAAAAGGTGTTATGAACATCTATATATACTCAAAATTTCAAATTCATTCTTCACCTCTTCCAATCAAAAAAACTCTTAGAAATTTTCAGAATTTCACATTGTTATTCTTCAATCTTTTTCAAGATATTTTCTACACACTTTCATATCATCCAAACTAGAAAATACTTGAGCAATCTATTACTTTAAGAATTGTGAAATATTGTCATTGGAAGAGAAGATCAATCTTATAGATTGATATATGTTCATCAACTTTCTACTCAAAATATATTTTGTTATTTTTGACTTGCTATCCAAGATTGTTGGAAGTAAGGGTTGTTAATTAGTGAGAGGATTGTTCTCATAATCAAGTTGGTAAATCCAAGAGGATTGTTCTTGGTAGTTGTAACCTTGTTGTCCATAGTTTTGGAAACAAGAGGTATCCTTAGGGAGGGTGTTCTCTTAAGGACTTATTGAAATCCAAGAGGATTGTTCTTGGTGGTTTTGTTAGAAGATTGTAGGAGGAGTCTTGTGTAGGCTTGTACAAAGATCTAACAATAGTAAAATCTCTTTCATGTTGAAAGGGGACTGGAGTACTCTCGGATTGTGAGGGGAACCAGTATACATCATTGTGTTCTTTACTTTTCCGCAATTTACCGCTTTCATCACTATTATCAAGAAAAGAAAAGAACCATTCAAAAGCCTTCAAACACTTAACCAAAAATAAGTACAAGTATTCTAAAAACCGGATAAATCTTTGAAAACCTAATTCACCCCCCCCTCTTAGGCGCACTCTTAAACTTACAACTGTATCCTGCTTTGGTCCAGAAAGGGTTGATTACAACAAGAGCTATGCCGCCTCCTCGAAATCCTCTCCCTGATGGTTTCAGATCTGATCTTCATTGTCCTTTCCATCAAGGTGCAGCAGGCCATGATTTAGAAAGATGTTTCCCTCTAAAGGAAAGGGTTCAAGAGTTGGTGAGATCAAAGATGCTCTCTTTCAAGGATATGGGTCCTAATGTTGTCACTAATCCTTTGCCAGATCAAAGTGGCTGACGATAAGTCAAAGCCCAATTTTCCTAAAGCCAAGTGTTTCAGACGAGATAGCTCATCTTTGTTGCTGATTAGTCACTAGGCCTTGATTCTGTACTGTTTGTATTTCCTTTATTGTGCTGTTTACTTTTAGACTTTGTTTGTTTCTGAATGGTGATTTTAATGAAATGAGCATTGCATATTTTGAATTCATTAACATCCACTGTGTTTATGTTTATACCTTCTTTTACAAAACTTTTTCTTCCATTTTCTTTCTCTATCAAATTTGTGTTTTATGCAAAGATTGGAGGGAGGATGATGACAACGAAATACCCAAGTTGTTGAACTGTATGCTTTCAAATAAAACTCTGCTGATGATGTACAGGCATTGTTTCAATTCCCAAACACTGGAGAAATAAGGAAGTTAATCCCTTGTCAACCCCTCTGAGCCTTCGAAGTAGGAGTTTCTTTCTATACGAAAAAACCCGCATTTTAAACCTGGGGCAGGGTAGTTCTCAGTTAATTTGGTTGTGCATTCTATTTTAAGAGAATCATTCAGTACACCTTTCAACAAAGGTTTCAATCACAAGCTTTCCTCCGCATACATCAACGAAGTGTTGGAGATGTCAATCAAAAGCCAATGATGGTTCATCAATCATTAAGCAAGGCAGTCACTATCTTTCAAAAAAAAATGTATCAAAAAATGTATACAAAGAAAAGCCAGCTAAGTCAAAACCAAAAATGATGACTTAGGCAAAAATAAGGGCATCCCGCTGACTGTAAGTTCAAAATAAACAGTTCAGGCAAAAGTTAGGGATATATAAAAAGAAAAGATGAAAAAAGAGAAGTCAATAAATTCCCCAAACAACAAAATGTTGTGATATCAAAAGGAAGAAGTGATCGCCATTTCAAAAGTTCTTTTTGCTTGTGAAATATCATCATTATCAAAGGTGCAATTCCAGAAGTCTCTTGGAACCTGAATGCATAAGCTGAATTAACCGAGTTTTAGGACTGGAGATCATCACGAAGGGGGTAGGTACAATCAAATTTTGAGCCTTATATCCTTTGTTTCTGAAACCGTGAACCTGGCCACGTTACAACCTTTGAAAGACCTAATTGAAGCAAGGTTTGTTTGAAAGCATACTACAACAAGGTTGCGTAAGCTGACTCCCATGAGATTTTCCAATCATTTGTTTGATATCATGCCTTTGCTTTATCTTTCACTTTGAATGTCATAACCTCTATGTTTTGACCAGTGATTCCATTTGCTTTACATCAATAACATCATTCCAAAAATGATTTTGATTTCAAAAATATTCTTTGAGCATTGCACTAAAATTACCATTCTTGAATGAACATTTTATTTGCAAGTAAGCATTCACCTTTCAGGAAGTTCAAACAGTCGAGAAACTTGATCAGTGATCCTATCAGGGGCACGTTACTTCAAGATCCTGTTGTTCAGATGTTCAGTCAAGATTTGTTGATCAGAATATCCTTTCAATACTTGTACTAGGGCAAGCCATCCCAACGTGCATTTCAAGAATTGAAGCCATGATCAGTTCATCCCCAATACATTTTAGCTGAAGCCATGATCAGTTAACTTGCAATAATTAGTGAATCAAGGGCAATCTTTTTCAGCAAATCCTAAGCAGTTTTATCAGTCCTTCTCAAAGAATCATCATTTTGATACAGTTACCGGTGTAATAGAAGTGTGTTTAAGCATCTTCTTCCCAAGCAGAATTGGCAGAGCTCCCGTGTTGAGGAATCGAGTTCCTATCGTGCCTCACAAAAGAGTCTCCCTCAGTTGTAACAAACAATTGCATTGCATTGATCATATATCATGCATAGAAAAATTCAACATCATGCATTGAAGCAAATTTCATACTCATTTGCATTTTTCGAGGTTCTGTTGCTGTCAACATCTTCACCTTGAGATCAAAGTCCAACTTACTTGGCACCTATCCAAAACAGATACTTGTTTGTCTTGTCCGTCTAGTGTTGTTCCTAGATGTATCTTTTCTTCTTTTAGTGTCATTCCTGAAATATTTACACCATGCTTTATCTTGGTTCCCTTCAATCATGTTTTATCTTGATTGTCTCTAATCATGCTTTATCCTGATCACTTACACCATGTTTTATCTTGGTTCCCTCCAATCATGCTTTATCCTGATCGCTTTCGACCATGTTTTATCTTGGTTACCTAATCATGTTTTACCTTGATTGTCATTTGGTATTTTTCAATCATGTTTTACCTTGATTGTCATTTGATGTTATCCAATCATGTTTTACCTTGATTATCCCTGTGATGATTATCTAATCATGTTTTACCTTGATGGACCTGTGATGATTATCCAATCATGTTTTACCTTGATTGTCCTTTGACGATATCCAATCACGTTTTACCATGGTTGTCATTTGATGTTGTTCAATCATGTTTTACCATGATATTCATTTGATGTAGCCACATTCATGTAGGCCTCAGATATTCTCTTCTCGAAGTTCCTTTCATGTTTTACTCTTGAAAGCTTCTGTTGACTGTCTCTTTCTCCTGTGAAATCCAAGTTTTATTCCTGGATGACACATACCTTTTCCCCAGTGGATTCCTTTCTCCCCAATTGTGTTATACTTCTCTCAATTCCATAATCATACTTGATGCATCCATTAGCATCGCATTATACCTTAGGTTCAAAAATTGTGTGTTTTGTATTTAAGTCTCTTCAATTACGTCGAGCTGAGGATTTTAACCCTCACATCTCCGGATAGAAGAAACTTAAATAGGGGCATCTGTCATACCCCAATTTTTGACCCTAAGATCATACATCATTTGCATCTCAATCATTAATCAAGATCACAATCTTGAGATTTCGTTTTTCGGTGTTATGTTCGCTTCGTCTTTGAGGGGAACTATCAAGCACCTAATTTTCTTTAATTTGTTTTATACTAACCAAAATACAAAAATATGCATTTTGTTTCCCTTGTTTGTGTTTTGTAGGAAAAAGATCGAGCAAAAATCAAAAAGTGCAAGAAAGGGAATTTTTGAAATTTTCAATATGGAAATCGATTTACCTCTGTAGGAAATCGATTTCCTGTGCGCAAAATTCAAAAAAATATAAAGAGGGAAGCTTGACATCATTTTGGCACCTTTTTTATTTGATCATTTTACCAATTTTCCACCTCATCAAAATTAATCCCTTCATTAAACCCACTCTAACCTCATTTTACCATTTTTACCATTTAATTGCCACTTTAATCACCAATTAAACACAAGTTAATCACCAAACACAAAAAGACCAATTTGCCACTACTCTTGCTCCAATTCTATAAATAGAGCCTTCTACTCTCTCATTTCTCAAGCTTTTGATAGCCAAAAAAGTTCTTGCAAATTCATTTCTCAAGCTTGGAGAGCCAAAAAATTGCTTGCAAATTCATTTCTCACCCTTTCCAAAACCCTCACCCAAAGTTCATTTTCATAAGATTAGTAAGATTTACCTTGAATCTTGCTAATTTTGAACTAAGCCTCCTACATTTCACTCTTTTCTTTGATTGTTCATCTCCATACTTGAAGGATCTACACTTTGTGCTTGTTCTTGAAGCTACTTCAACACTTTAATTCGAGAATTGGTAAATTTCTCAATTCTAAGATGTAGATCTTTGTTGCTTGTGTTCAATGCATCTTTGATGCTATATTGGTGCTATTTGATGGTGATTTGATGGAAAATTCGTGCTCCAATGGATATGTGATCATAAGGTGTTTGTATGTTTGCTTAAGTCAAGTTTTATGCCTCCTAATGCTGATTTTTTGAATGCTGCGTGCAGGAAATCGATTTCCCTCTGTAGGAAATCGATTTCCACCTTATTTTTTTTTCAAAAATTTGAACTCTGGACTCAGGAAATCGATTTCCTACAGAGGTAAATCGATTTCCTGCTGGCAGAATGTGTTTTTTTTGCCTTTTTTATGCTTGTTTTGGCTTCCTACTTCCTCCACTTCATTAATATCATTGGATCTAGGATGTTGATAGGTTTGAAATGACCTAATCCATAATATTAGATGAATGATATTAATGATAGTGTGAGTTGATTATCTTTTGTGAATTTTATTCTTCTTCCTCCACTTCATTAATATCATTGGATCTAGGATGTTGATAGGTTTGAAATGACCTAATCCATAATATTAGATGAATGATATTAATGATAGTGTGAGTTGATTATCTTTTGTGAATTTTATTCTTCTTCCTCCATTTCATTAATATCATTGGATCTAGGATGTTGATAGGTTTGAAAGAACCAAATCCATAATATTAGATGAATGATATTAATGATAGTGTGAGTTGATTATCTTTATGCATTTTATCTTCTCCTTCTCCTTTTTTTCTTTTGATCGATGAAAGTCTTAATACTTTGAGAATTCTTATGGATTCTTAGTAAAGACTAGATCGTTACCTATTTTCTTTTCGTGCGGTATTGCTTTCGGAAGGCGATCTACATATCGTTCTTCTCGCATGCATTAGCACATAAAGTTTTGACCGGCCTCGTTGTAGGGTGATTTCTACATAAATCACTTGGCGATCTGCTTAACATAGCGCAATATTTCGTGTCCCGAATAAAAAAAAGATCAAACATGGAAGAGAATTGTATGCGGTTGATTTAAGACTTGTGGAGGTTTTTATCGTGTAGTCGCTATGATTCTATCAAGCTTCTGATAAACCCCATTGAATTTAAATCCGAGTACATCATTCACTCACCATAGATCTTTCTACTAACTTTGATAACATACTTGACAAGTTTCAAGATGGTTATCTTTAACACTTAACAACTAACTTTAATTTCCGCACCTTTACTATACCGCTCTTTATATTACCGCTCTTTATATTTCTCGCTTTATCGCTTTACTTTATCATTTCATCATATTTACTTTCCGTCATTTTCTCTTTGTCCACTTGGACATATGTTTATGCTTCTGTTATTTTTCTTTTGTCCACTTGGACCATACTTTATTTTTTCGCTAAAACACTAATAAATAACCAAAATCTAAAAAATACATAAGGCTCCCTTTGGACTATCGGTTACTATCCCTAGCGCTTTGGAGATTCGAACTTATGGACCTAGTACCTCTGGACTCATTCTATTACTATCCTGTGATTGTTCTGTCTGTCTGGCATTGTTCTGTTGTATGTTTATGTGTGCAAGTATTTCCTTGAAAGCCCTTGATGGTTAATTCCAAGGCATTGATATAAGGATTTTACCCGAAAACAGCCGTTACTCTGCCCAATTTTCGTCAGAATCTTAATGTGCTTAATGAAAAATGGTGCTAAGACAATAAGTTCATCTGGATCCCCAAGTGTTAATGTGTTGGTATTGATAAATCCAAAGGATGGGAAAACTACCTTGGCTCTTAATGTCAAGTGTTGGCTTCTTATTTGGTTAGACCGTTTCTTTCCTTAGCTTTTATTTTGTGCACTAGGTTAGCCTCTTCATCTCCTCCTACTTCTTAGATTTTCAAAATCTTCTCCCTTTTTCCAAAATATTCTTATGTTTGCAAACCTTTTCAAAACCTTTTCTCAAAAAATATCTTTCGCCCTTAGTGGCTTTTCTTCAAAAGTTTAGACACCGTTAATTGTCGAAACGAGCGGTTATACCCCACGATTTTGAAATTGATTGATAATAACGAGATCTTTTCCGCGTGAGAGAGCTAGTGGCATACTCGTTGATTTTATCCGAGTTGGAGCCTTTCTTTCATTTGCGATGCAAAGAACTTGTTTGTTCTCATGCTCAAGATCAATGGCTGAGTATTTCTCTCTAACGACAACAAAGTGTTTATTCGTTTTAAAAACGTTTTTCCCAAAAGCGGAACTACATTAGCTCTGACTTCTCCATTGCACCGAGGAGGTATGTAGGCCCAAAGCTTAATGCTTTGCCGAGCTTATTTTAAAAATAAAACAAACTCTCTTTTTTAGCACACACACACACAGATTTTCAAAAAGGTTCCTGTGGAATACCACAGATATGAGGGGTGCTTAAAACCTTCCCCTCATATAATCAACACCCGAACCTGAGTTCTCTTTTCTTGTTTTTTTAAAAACAAAACTTTGGGTTTTACGTTCTTTTCCCTTTTCCTTTGAAAAAATAAAGCGCAGTGGCGATTTCACTGAAATATTGAGTCGAGTCAATCCCATGGCTTCGATGTCAGATTTTCCCCGCTACACTTGGTATTTGGCTGATCTCTCTTAGAACCTACCCCTAAAAACTCGAACCTCATGGATAAAATGAGTTGTTCTAAAATCCAAAGAGACAAAAAGTCTCGGAGGCTACGAATGACCCCATGAGACCCTTGTTAGAACATACCAATGGGAAGGGTAGACCCCCTAAGTCGTCATGCCGAACCTATGAACTTAGGGCTTTTGTGCTTGGATGTTTATCATATGTTTGCAATTTATATACTGCGAATACTTGCATTTTAATTTTGTAGGTCTTCATATGCGTTCCCTAGCCCGTGGGGATGCTACTTCCAAGACCATGTCCTTCCCACGAAGGACATCTCCATATATGCACGTCAATTGGCCTCTCGATGGCCATGAGACCCAGTGACTATATTGAACAGTCACTCCGTGCTTACATCTACGCATTCCCTAACGTGTAGGGATTCCATTTCTAAAATCACATCCTTCGTACGAAAGGACATCTTCGTTAGCATACGTCAATTGGCCTCTCGATGGCCATGAGATCTAGTGACTGTCTTGAACGGTCACCCCGTGCTTGCTCCTACGAACTCCCTAGCCTGTAGGAATTTTCTTTTATGTCCATGTGTTTTTACAATGACTTCGTCCTTCCCCTGAAGGACGTCCCCATTAACGTACGTCAATTGGCCTCTCGATGGCCATGAGATCTAGTGACTGTCTTGAATGGTCACCCCATGCTAGCTCCCGCGTACCCCTAACCTGTGGGGTGTGGATTCTCATCTATACATCTTTCATCCCAAACCTGTAGGGATTTCACTTCGTCTGACATCGTCCTTAGTTAGGTTGTGTTCTGCATAGAGAACCTTCCCACGAGGGACAACTTCATTGGTACACGTCGAACGGCCTCTCGACGGCCATGAGATTTGGTGACTGTCTTGAATGGTCACCAACTGCTACCTTCTACATACTCCCTGATTTAAAGGATTCCCATTGGCGTGTTATAACATCTATCTTGCAAGGATTTCACTAGGGTCTAATGTCACCTCAAAATCCGCATAGGCTATCCTTAGGATTATATCTGTCGCACGTCTGCATGGCATTACATACAAGGAGTTATAATAAATAAAAAAGGAGTCTCTCGCATACGTATGCGTTTGCATTTTCATGCATTTATACATTTACATTCGCATCTTCGCCCGCATCCACACTTTCCGTGCTAGCCGATTTCTCGAGACTCGCAAAGAAAATCAAAGGATCTTAAACTATGGAGAAAGGAGGATAAATTATTGGGAATGAGCTTGGTCTTTCAAAAGGAAAAGAAGATGCCCTTTCGCCATGCCAGTTACATGTCCATGCCTTTTCGTAACACAATTGTAAATACAACAAAGGTTATCATAGAGAAAGGATTAGTTCAACAAAGAAGTTCCCTCGTAGATACAACAAAGGTTATCATCGAGCCAGGATTAGCTCAACAAAGAAGTTCCCTCGTAGATACACTTAAGAAGTTCCCTTGCAGCACATGTGTCGACCTGAAACTTGTATGTGTCGCCATATAGTTGTAAATTTTGCAGGAATATGTGTCGACCTAAAAGGTTGTATGTGTCGACACATGCAAACAGAAGTTGCAGGCTTTATTATTGAAGCTCGTGTATTGACTCACACATCGTATGTGTCGAAACATAGACCTGTGTTTTGAGAAAAACTTAATTTTTAATGCATGAAACTGACTTTTAATGCCATCTAATTGATTTTTGATGCATGATAACTTTTCCAAACATGTTCTAAGTGCATTCTAAGATCCCTAATGCAAAGGTGCACATAATAACTCAGAGATACAATCCATTATACATAACTGCTAAAAATGTCCTTGTTTTGACATCATGCAAAACATCTAATGGGAAAGTTCCCTTATATACAAATATTTAAACACTACTCATAGCGCACTCCACTATGAGTAACCCTTGCAACATCACTCCAACTGACCGTTTGCGACCTAGCTGCACTGACAAACAGCAGGACCTATCACCTCACGTGAGCTGGTCCCTAAAACATCCTCAAAAACCACCATACAGGGCTACTCGCCTCAGTGTGTAACATCCCTCTAATACCCCGCGGAAATTAAGAAATATTAATCAGAGTAACATGCAAAAGGGTGCCACAATTCATAAATAAAGAAAACCACATTCGCCATATGTCAAGCATTCACTAAGAACATTTAACATAACTCGTAATTCAAATTATCATGTTTACACAACGAAAATAAATCGTCAAGTCAACATCATATCATCGATGTATCAGACTTCAATTAAAATGAACAAATAGAGTTATATTCTAAAACTCAAAACATCGCGTTCCCAGTGTTACATCTACCAGAGTATGACACCCGACACGACAACTAAACCGACTTATGAGCAAATCCTCACCAAGTCATGCCGCTATCCTCAATCTGAAAATGACAACAAGTAAGGGCGAGTCTCATCACAGTTAACCAATGTTATTGCATCATAAATAACAATATATCATAGTTATATCATTCACCCAATCGTTTCACATTCAGACACATCATCGTCACACACTCACAGACATCAAGTCATCACATAACATATAATGATCATGTTATAAAAATCATGCATATGTATGAAACTGACACTATGCATGTGGTACCAACATCATCAATGGGAAAACCCACCGACCGATCTATCATCATCCAGATACGGCCCTGCCAGCACAGATTCCACACAGTGGGAACCTTGCCCTTTACTGAATCCTCTCATCATTAGGATTCAGCCCTCATCAAATGACTATGAATGCATGCAAACATATATACAACATACTATCATCATCATCATGCTATGAGTAGCATCATCTTATACTCATTCATCATCATCACTACCATAACAATTAATAAACAAGTATGTTCATATATACATTAACATCATTCAACAAATCATATAACAACAATGCATACAGATTCGTCAGTTCAAAAGTTACACGTCGTCTAACTTTCAAAATTACAAAACAGCAAAATCTATAGTTCACGCTGGCCATACGCGTACCAACAGGGCCATAAATTCACAAGAACACGCACCATACGCGTACCATACGCGTATGAGCAAAACCTGTTTGCCACACAAAACACAAGCATACGCGTACCAACATGCCATACGCGTACTAGACAGACACCATACGCATATGAGCAGAAGGTGCCACCTGATACACACTTGGGGAGCGTATCATACGCGTATCAACCCCCCATACGCGTTCTATACGCGTATCATACGCAAATGGGCAGCAGTTTACCAAAACCTGCAACTTACCCATTCGTCTTCCTCGCGAATTCACCTGTACAGCCTGCGATTTTAATATGAAACCAGCAATTTTACACTTCCAGACACATAACATTCATCCAACATCAATAGTATATGATTCTACAATCAATTTTTACTCGTCACAACCTAAATCTACTCAGTTATTAGGTATTAACAGTCAAAATTCCAATCCAAATGATGAACACAAACAGTAAAATTCAGAATAGAGAATCCATTGATCCAAACAATACTCCTAATCAAAATCATTATCCATAATACGATAATAGAGATTAAATGGAGAGTCTCCCCTTACCTTAGCCAAGAGTTCTTGATTGGTTCTCCCTCTTCAGTTCTTCTGCAGTTCTTCGTGTTCCAAAACCTTCAGACTCTCTTTTCCACGTTCTCCCCTTTCTTCCCAATTCCAATTATTTTATGAAAAATAATAATAAAAATTAGTAAAACCTTATTACACCACACCCCCTCTTTTACTATTCTCCCACATGGCCCAATGCCATAACCCATCCTCTTTTCCATTATTTTTCACAAAATCCTTAATAATTCTAAATATTAATTCAATATTCCAATTAAATTAAAATTATACGGGTGTTACAACTCTCCTCCACTAAAAGAGTTTTCGTCCTCGAAAACATACCTTAGGTAAAGAGTTCCGGATAAGAATCCTTCGTCTGGCTCTCTAGCTCCCAGGTAACATTTCCCTCAGCTGGTCCTCCCCAAGCTACTCTGACCAAAGCTATTTCCTTGCCACGCAATTGCTTCAGTCTTCGGTCTTCAATCCCCACAGGCAACGTCTCAACCGTTAAGTTGTCTTTCACCTGTACATCGTCTACTTGGATCACATGGGACGAATCCGAAATGTATTTCCTCAACTGAGATACATGAAATACATCATGCAAGTTTGCAAGCATCAGCGGTAAAGCAATACGATATGCCACTTCTCCCACCCTTTCAGAAATTTGGAATGCTCCAATAAAACGCGGAGTCAACTTCTTTGACTTCAATGCCCGACCAATACTTGTCATAGGCACTATACCAAATTTGTCTTTTAGCAACACCCCTACGAAAGCGCTTTTAGGGAAAAGCGTTGGTATAGGCTTCGCTAAAAACAAAATTAAAAAACACGCTAAAAAAGCGCTCTTATAGGGGGGGTACGAAAGCGCTTTCCAAAAGCGCTGGTATAGGGGGGGATACGAAAGCGCTTTCTAAAAGCGCTGGTATAGGGGGGGTTACGAAAGCGCTTTTCAAGAGCGCTCTTATAGGTGGGTTATGAAAGCGCTTTCAGAAGCGCTGCTATAGGGGGTGGGCTACAAGAGCGCTTTTTCCCCAAAAAGCGCTGGTAAAGGCCTGGCTACGAAGGCGCTTTTCAGAAGCGCTGTCATAGCCTTTTTAAAATTAAAATTATTAAAAACCAAATTTTCTAACGCGCGTTTCATATTTCAGAATCCCTAATTCCTCTTTCATTCTCTGCCCAGAAAACCCAGAAAACTTAAACTTTCTACTAACATTTCAGAATCCCTCACGATTTCAAGCTCATTCTAGAAAACTCAACCACGAATTCAAAGAAGAATCCAATTTCATTCACGAAGCTGAAGCCACCGTCTTCTTCCTGCACTCCCCTCGCCGTTTCAAACCACAGAAAAGGTGTTCAATCTGGCAGACGAGGTGTTCGAGGTATCTTCTCAATGTAAGTTTTCTCACAAGATCATGATAATATATATAAAGTTTGTTTTTCTTTGCTAGTTTTTGTTTGACTGTGATTATGATAGTTGAAAAATTTGAAAGCAACCATGCTTTGTGCATGTTGTTGTTAAATTAATTGAAGGAAATCTCACGAATTCCGATTTAACAAACTCTGATTTAACAATATCACAATTAGTTCCGGTTTTAACAAATTTTGATTCTGTTGAGCAGAAAAAAGTGCTTCCTTTAACTGATAGTATGATGGAAAGGGGTTTAGGGAGATTTGGTTGGTTAGAATTTGTGCAGTGCATTCTTGTTTCATTTGCAATGTTCTTTGAAGTTCTATTAAGGTTCTCTCATCCTGTGTGATCTTTATTAAGTTTAGAGATTGTTTAAATCAGCCCCTGTACTGTGTGTTCTTTATTAAGTTTAGAGATTTGAATCTTGGGACCGGATCGATTGCACTTTAGGATTTTTAGCACCGGTTAACTACGTGTTCAGGTTTTACTTTAATAGTTGGACTGTAAATTCTGTTTCTGCTGATGTTTTGGATTTCAAAACTTGCTTGGGTTAACTACGTGTATATTATTTAATATGAGATCACTGTTCTACTTAATTGGTTTATTTTTGGCTAAGTTTTGAGTTCAATGATGATAAACGCATCACTGACATATATATTCTCATGGCAAGATATTATTCTATAAAAAAGGATTTCTTTCAAATGGTGCAATATATAGTAATTTTTCCTCTTGTTTTCGCCACCTGTAAGCTATATGATTATGGCTATTTGTATTTTACCTTGCCCATATCTTCGTTATTATCAAGGTTATGTTAAATTAAGAAATAGTTTGGTGATAAGAATTTTGCATTATCATTATTATTTTACTATGCAACTATGCTTAATTTTATGTTTCTAGGATTTTGTATTGTAGAAGTAGGTTAATTATAAAATGGTCTTGGACTTTATAATTTTAATCATATTATTTAACTGCATCGTGTGTGTGTGTGTTTAATTTTACAGTTACTTTGAAGTCTCTGGTTTCTACTTGTACAACGCCGATTCAAACCTACCCATCTCCCATATCAAGTCTAACTCAGGTTACTATCCCTTTCTTCTTGCTTATAGTTTGTTATTTTCTGCTTATAGTTTATTGTTTATGGTTCTATTTAATATCAATTTAGTGTCTCTCAACCAGTTTTTTGGTTTGTTGACTTATATTACCTTGAAATAAGGTAATGTCTTCTTTAAGAAATCGGGTATTCTGATTAGGTATTCTATTATGATGATAGCTATTTATTATCTTGACAGAATTCCTTAGTACCTGATAGAGAAACCAAGAAGCATTTGTTTAGCTTAATTAAGACATGGATAAGACATGGATGAATTCAAACCGATTGTCGAAAGAGTACGAGAAAGGGGTATGGTAATTCGTTGAGTTTGCGGTTGCGCACTCCGGAGACCCGCTTCGAATGCCGTGTCCTTGCCTGGGTTGCTGTTATGGGGGTAAGGTTGACGGGAATAAGTTGGCATCCCATTTAATACAGTTTGGAATTGATAGAAGTTATACATGTTGGACAATGCATGGTGAGAAAAGTAACGGGAATGCTGAGTCGAGTTGTAATAGGAAGTATGCTTCAAACGACGATTGCGCAGACACATACGATTGCGATCGAGTCGAAGAGATTGCAGAAGCGCTTGAAGAAGATCTTGCGGATTGTCCCAAAATGTTTGAGAGGTTGGTAAGCGATGCAGAGAAACCGTTGTATGATGGTTGTTCAAAATTCACAAGATTGTCTGCGGTGTTAAAGTTGTACAACTTAAAGGCGGACAATGGATGGTCGGATAAAAGTTTCACAGAGTTATTAGCTTGTTGTTATTATCTTGACGATAAATTGTTTAAATTACTTATACTAACACACTATGCGTATGTTTTTTTGCAGAGGACTTTTGAGATACCAGATGATCGTAGACGCTACATACTTAGTTTGGCCGACAAAAGATATAGAGGGTGGAAAGCTTTTTTGACAAACACCTATCTTAAGGATAAAGATGGAAACTTTCTTGAAGAGGCACCGGGACGGCCAAAAAAGTATGAGATCTTCATTGATGAAAAAGATTGGGCTGAGTTTGTAAAGCAAAGAGATGAAGATTTTCAGAAAAGGAGTGCCACGAATAGTGCGAGAGCATCCAAACCCGCGTATCCATACAAAAAAGGGCGTCTGGGATATGCACGCTTAGAGGATAAAATTGTCTAAATGTGCATTTTTTATTTGACGATTTTATCATTTGTGTCAATGCATAGTTAGAGGAGACTAAAAGTGAGGAAACTTCACTTCCTGTACATGTGTTGTGGAAGGAAGCTCGTGTGGGCAAGAATCAAGTTGTCGATCCCGATGTTCAGAGAGTTTATACTGAATGTGTAAGTATAATGCTGTGTCTTTAATTAAATCAAATGTTTTTTACTATATAAATGATTTTTTATCTCCACTAATAATTATTGAAATGTAAATGAATTACAGGAGACCTTGTCGCAATCGGTATCCACCGGTGAGGGGAGCGTACTTAGTAGAGCACTAGATGCTCCTGAGTATCCCGGTCGGGTGAGGGGTAAGGGTCATGGTGTGACTCCAACCTCTTTTTACAAGAGTCCTAGGAGAAGATCAAATCTTACCAATGAAGAAGTGTTGCAAAAGTTGCAGGAATTGCAAGCACAAGTCTCTGAATTGCAAAGAGATAAAGATATGTATATGAGAGAAAAGTGCAACACTTCATCGGTGAAAGAAACTAGTGGTAAGGCTAGTATCAACTGTCAAAGGAAATTTCCCGAGGTAATTATAAATTTTTTTCCTTACAAATTGTTCTATTTTATTAATGATAATGACTTTATATTTACTATTGGTTTAGGGCATTTCATCTTGCCAGCTATACTTATCGTCACCGAATTATCGACTAGTTGGCAAGGGAAAAGTGCACAACACTTTGGGAGATTTACTTCACCATAGACCGCTCCCGGATGGACACCTGAAAGTATCGGTTGATGTTGTATTAGATCATGATGCGATGCTACCGGTACCTGACATGGTCTCACAGACGACATTGCTGCGAGATGCAATAGGATCATTTGTTGCATGGCCCTCGGAGCTCATTACCATTAGTGATGAGGTATATTGAAAACGATTATGAATCATTTAGTTTTCGAATGTCAATTCTAAACCGTTTATTAATTATGTTTTACATTTTAATTTTAGACTGCTCCTATAAAACCCGCAATTAAGGGTAAAGGGATTTTACAGGAGGAGGAGTTTGTTGCATCACTAAAAGAGGTACATTTAAAGTGTTAATATATAATCTGAATCTAAATCTGCATGATTTTTTATTTTACCTAACTTATATGATTTTTAGGCATCCGCTCGGGAGTCACAACAAGTGACGCAGCAAGTTCGTAGCGTACCACCCACTGGTCCTCCGAAGATAGCGGCAAAAAAAGGCGGTGCTTTTGTGGCTCGGTACCGGACGACGCTCGCAACAATGGTTGATATGTCGGATTTGAAGGATGGTGCTTTACGTGAAATCAATATGGATGAAAGTGTCTTCGGTATTGAATTCAAGTCACATATTGCAATTGATAACTTGGAAGAGATTTTTACGCATGAACAACTAGGCGTCGGTAATATGCACTCATACATCCGGTAATATTCACTCATCCGATATATTATTTAATTAGTCCCACAATATAATTTATTTACACATTTCAATGAAAATAATCTAATGTTTATTATGTTTTTATTTAAGGTTGTTGTATGACAGAGTGTTGCGCGGGACTGTATTGTCTAACAGATTCCGTTTCGTGTCTTCCGCCCATTGCAGCGGAATGGCAATTGCTTCGGAACTGGAATCAGTTAGACAGCTCTAAGTCGATAGATTCATGTCCACCGGCAATTCAGAAAGTCTGCATCTTTGGGCGTATAATACCCGACCAGTAGGGTTAGTTTCTCATTCTTGGTTCATCTAATCTCTATTTCTTTTGTGTATAGCAAAATTTTCATATAACCTATTGTTTTAATTTATAGAGCACACTGGTTGTTGCTTGCTATCAACCCTATAAGAGAAGTCGTGTATTATCTGAATTCGGTAAATGGTGACTGGACCAATTATCCGGCTATGAAGGAAATCGTTGATTTGTAAGTGGGAACGTTATAAATATTCGTGTATATTTATATATTTACTTAATTGTGGGATTGATCTAAACATGCTTTTATATATTTGTTAATTAGATCAATACAAGTGTTCCGAAGTCAACGGGACGCACAGGTATCCCAGACTAAATCAAACAACATTACTTGGATCAAAGTGCAGGTACATTATTTTTCACAATTTTGCTTATAATATTTATGCTACTTGATAAAACAAGACAACTATAAAATCTTATTTGTTTTTCTATGTAGTGTCCGCAACAGCGAAACAGTTCAGATTGCGGATACTTTGTTTTGAGGTTTATGAAAGAAATCCTTCAGGCGAATCAATTAGAGATTCCGCTCACGGTATGAATTTATAACTTAAGATAATTTCATATAATTTATTACATTTAACTAAATATATCATTCATATTATGTTTTTGTTTTGTAGTACCTTGACGAATTCCGTGCTGTTGGGTACCCGAGACTTAAGTTGGAAGAAATCAAAGAGGATTTGTGTCACTTTTATATTAAGCAATTTTTCATGTAGGATTTGTGTCGATTTGAACTATAATATTATTGATGTTGTAATGATGTATATATATAATTTTGGATATTATAATGGTATTATATTAGTATATATATATATTGTCTTACTGATGGCTGAAATTATATCGTCGAAAATATATTACAAGTCGAAAATATTACAGGTTGAAAACATATATACAGGTCAAAAATATTACAGGTCGACTGGGAGGATTAAATTACATGCTGCACATTAAAATACCTCATTTAGCAACGACAGCGCTTTTTCCAGAAAAGCGCTCTTATAGGAGGGGCTACCATAGCGCTTTTTCCAGAAAAGTGCTCTTATAGGGGGGGCCTACCAGAGCGCTTTTTCCAGAAAAGCGCTCTTATAGGGGGGGCCTACCAGAGCGCTTTCTGAAGCGCTTTTGTTATCTACGCCAGCGCTGGCTTTCACAGCGCTTTTAAGCGCTTTTAAAACCCATAAAAAGCGCTTTTAAAGCCCTTCCGTGTTGTAGTGAGGAGTAACTCTCATAAACACGTGGTCCCCCTCTTAAAACTCAAGTGTTTTCTTCCTCTTGTCATGATAACTCTTCTGAAGACTCTGAGAAGCTTTCATCTTCTCTTGAATCATCTTAATCTTTTCTGTAGTTTATTGTACAACTTCTGGCCCAATCACAACACTTTCACCAGATTCGTACAATACAACGGCGTCCTACATCGCCTACCATACAAAGCCTCAAACGGGGCCATACCGATACTCGAATGAAAACTATTGTTGTAGGTAAACTCAATCAAAGGCAGATAGCTATCCCAAGCACCTTCTTTTTCCAACACACAAGCCCTCAACAAATCCTCTAATGACTGAATCGTCCTCTCAGTCTGTCCATCCGTCTGCGGATGATAAGCAGAACTCAATCTCAGCTTTGTACCCAAAGCTTTCTGCAAACCTTCCCAGAACTTAGACGTAAACCTCGGATCTCTATCTGACACGATACTTGAAGGAATACCATATAGACTAACTATCTTCTCAATATACAACTGAGCCAGCTTTTCCATCGGATAATCCATTCTTACCGGTATAAAATGTGCAGACTTCGTCAACCTGTCCACCACGACCCAGATAGCTTCACAATTCTTAACAGTTCTCGGCAAACCAGAAATAAAATCCTTCGATATGCTATCCCACTTCCATTCAGGAATAAACATCGGTTGCATAAACCCAGATGGTTTCTGATGCTCAATCTTCGACTTCTGACACGTCAAACAAGAATATACAAACTCAACAATTTCTTTCTTCATTCCCGACCATCAAAACAGCTTTTTCAAATCATGATACATCTTGGTAGAACCAGGATAAATACTTAACCCACTACGGTGTCCTTCTTCCAGAATACGCTTTCGGAGTTCAGCAATATCAGGAACACAAACTCGATCACCAAACCTCAGTATACCATTCTCGTTGATTCAAAATTCACCACTCTTGCATTGGTTAATCAAAGTCAACTTATCGATCAATTCAACATCCGCTTTCTGACCTTCTCTGATTTCCTCAAGAATACCACTATTCAGCTTCAGCATACCCAATTTAACATTAGTAGGAGTACCTTCACATACCAAACTTAAGTCTGTGAATTGTTCAATTAAATCCAATTCCTTCACCATTAGCATAGACATATGCAACATCTTCCTACTCAATGCATCAGCAACCACGTTTGCCTTACACGGATGGTAATTCAAACCAAAATCATAACCTTTAAGGAATTCTAACCACCTTCTCTGCCTCATATTCAGCTCCTTCTGATCGAAGAGATATTTCAGACTCTTATGATCACTAAACACCTCAAATCTCGAACCATACAAATAATGTCGCCACAACTTCAAGACAAAGACCATAGCTGCCAACTCTAAATCATGAGTCGGATAATTCCTTTCATGCACTTTGAGTTGTCTCAACGCATAAGCGACCACTTGTTGATTCTGCATCAGCACACCGCCTAAACCCATCAACGAAGCATCACAATAAACCACAAACGATTCTGTCGGATTTGGAAAAATCAAAATAGGAGCACTAGTCAACCTCTTCTTTAGCTCTTGGAATCCTTCTTCACATTCTGCATCCCAAATAAAAGTCTGACCCTTCTTGGTTAATTTAGTTAACGGCACTGCTAACTTTGAAAAGCCTTCTATAAACTTCCTGTAGTAACCTGCCTGACCAAGGAAACTACGAATCTCCGACACTGACTTTGGCGCTTCCCACTGAGATACCGCTTCTATCTTTGTAGGATCAACCGCGATACCATTCTCAGAAATTACATGTCCCAGAAAACTGACTTCTTTCAACCAAAACTCACACTTTGATAACTTGGCAAAAAGTTGCTTCTCTTTTAACAGCTCTAACACAGTTCTGAGATGTTCCGCATGTTCTTCCTCATTCTTAGAATATATCAGGATATCATCTATAAACACCACCACGAACTTGTCGAGATAAGGATGAAAGATCCTGTTCATATACTCCATAAAAACACCAGGTGCATTAGTAACTCCAAACGGCATTACCGAAACTCATAATGTCCATACCTCGTTCTAAAAGCGGTCTTCTGAATATCGTCATCTTTCAAACGAATTTGGTGATACCCAGACCTCAGATCGATCTTACTAAATACACACGCTCCAAGTAGCTGATCCATCAAATCGTCAATCCTCGGAAATGGATACCGGTTCTTGATAGTAACCTTGCTCAATTGTCTGTAATCCACACACAACCTCATCGAACCCTCTTGCTTCTTCACTAGCAACACAGGCGCACCCCACGGAGAAACACTAGGACGAATGAATTTCTCCTCAAGCAATTCTTCCAACTGCTTCTTCAGTTCAGCCAACTCAGACGGCAACATACGATATGGTGCCATCGACACTGGACTACTTCCTGGAATCAAATCAATAGAAAATTCTACTTCTCTTTCTAGTGGTAATTCATTCACATCTTCCGGAAAAACTTCTGGAAAATCACATACCACTGGTAGTTCGCTACTCGTCACTTTTCCTTTCAAATTCATCAATGCAAACAACATAAACACTGTTGCACCATCTCCGATAGCCTCATTCACCTGCCGAGGTGTCATTTCCAGATCATCGGGATTAACCTCTTCAGGAAAAATTATTGTCTTCGCAAAACAGTTGATATGAACACGTTTGAATTCCAACCAGTTAATTCCCAGGATTACATCAAGTTGTTTCAACGGAAGGCACACTAAGTCCATCCCGAATTCTCTACCAAAAATGTCAACTGGAAAATTCAAACATGCAGACGAAGTAGTTACTGAACCCGACGCATGAGTGTCAATAGCCATACTTCCATTTATATCAGATATCTCTAGATTCAACCTCTTAGCACAATCCAAAGAAATAAAAGAATGAGTTGCTCCAGTATCAAAAATAGCAACTAAAGGTGTGCCATGAATGAAACATTTACCTTTAATCAATCTATCTTCCGGAGTAGTCTCTGACTCGGTCAAAGCAAAAACCTTTCCTCCCGATTGGTTTTTCCTTTGCTTGGTACAATTCGGACTGATGTGACCCTCTTCACCACAGTTGTAACAAGTCACAACCTTCTTCTTACAGTCAGCAGCAATATGGCCCACTTGGTCACACTTGTAACACTTCTTCTGATCAAGCTTACACTCGTCCCTACGATGTCCCATCTCACCACAATTATAACATCTGATACGAGCACTGGAATCTCCCCCACTAGGTTTCATCCAATCAGCAGACTTACCTCTACCATATGGCTTACCTCTATCCATATGTTTCTTCCCCTTTCTGTCAACCAACTCGCGAGAGTGAGATGACTTCAGCTTGATGTTATCTTCCTCAAAAATCCTGCTACAGTCCACTAAGTCAACAAACCTCCGAATCCTCTGGTATCTAATGCCTTGCTTGATCTCATCACGAAGGCCATTCTCAAATTTGACACACTTTGAAAACTCACTAGCCTCGTCATTGTTGTAGTGAACATAGTACTTTGCCAACTCAACAAACTTTGCAGCATACTCTGGTACTGTCATATTACCTTGCACCAGCTCCAGAAATTTGATTTCTTTTCTGCCCCTAACATCCTCAGGGAAGTACCTTCTCAGAAATTCTGTTTTGAATACAGCCCAAGTGATTTCTATACCATCAGTATCCAATTCAGCTCTGGTTGCCATCCACCAGTTATCAGCTTCTTCAGATAGCATGTGTGTGCCATACCTCACCTTGAGATTCTCAGCACAATCGATGACTCTAAAAATCCTCTCAATCTCTTTAAGCCATTTCTGAGCACCTTCAGGATCATGCGTGTCTTTGAACAATGGAGGATTGTTCCTCTGAAAATTCCCCAGTTGCCTATCAGCACTAATCCCTGCTCCTACGACACCTCCTCCAAGCACACCAGCAATCATGCCCAGAGCCTCAGCGATAGCATCATAATTTCTTTCTCCTCTTCCATCCATTGTTCTGCTTAAATTACAAACAATTTAAATCAGAACAAAAGTATCAACAAATAGCTCGTATTAGTCGCATACACAGGAAAACTGACACTAAGACTCTGGTCACAACGACCGACTATGCTCTGATACCACTATTGTAACACCCCTCTAATACCCCGCGACAATTAACAAATATTAATTAGAGTAACATGCAAAAGGGTCCCACAATTCATAAATAAAGAAAACCACATTTGCCATATGTCATGCATTCACTAAGAATATTTAACATAACTCGTAATTCAAATTATCATGTTTACACAGCGAAAATAAATCATCAAGTCAACATTACATCATCGATGTATCAGACTTCAATTAAAATGAACAAATAGAGTTATATTATAAAACTTAAAACATCGCGTTCCTAGTGTTACATCTACCAGAGCATGACACCCGACACGACAACTAAACCGACTTATGAGCTAATCCTCACCAAGTCACCCCGCTATCCTCAATCTGAAAATGACAACAAGTAAGGATGAGTCTCATCACAGTTAACCAATGTTATTGCATCATAAATAACAATATATCATAGTTATATCATTCACCCAATCGCTTCACATTCAGACACATCATCGTCAAAAACTCACAGACATCAAGTTGTCACATAACATATAATGATCATGTTATAAAAATCATGCATATGTATGAAACTGACACTATGCATGTGGTACCAACATCATCAATGGGAAAACCCACCGACCGATTTATCATCATCCAGATACGACCCTGCCAGCACAGATTCCAAACAGTGGGAACCTTGCCCTTCACAGAATCCTCTCATCATTAGGATTCAGCCCTTATCAAATGACTATGAATGCATGCAAACACATATACAACATACTATCATCATCATCATGCTATGAGTAGCATCATCTTATACTCATTCATTATCATCACAATCATCACCATTAATAAACAAGTATGTTCATATATACATTAACATCATTCAACAAATCATATAACAACAATGCATACAAATTCGTCAGTTCAAAAGTTACACGTCGTCAAACTTTCAAAATCACAAAACAGCAAAATCTATAGTTCACGCTGGCCATACGCGTACTATACGCGTACCAACAGGGCCAGAAATTCACAAGAACACACACCATACGCGTACCATACGCGTATGAGCAGAACCTGTTTGCCATACAAAACACACGCATACGCGTACCAACATGCCATACTCGTACTAGGCACACACCATACGCGTATGAGCAGAAGGTGCCACCTGATACACACTTGGGGAGCGTATCATACGCGTATCAACCCCCCATACGGGTATCATATGCAAATGGGCAGCAGTTTACCAAAACCTGCAACTTACCCATTCGTCTTCCTCGCGAATTCACCTGTACAGCCTGCGATTTTGATCTGAAACCAGCAATTTTACACTTCCAGACACATAAAATTCATCCAACATCAATAGTATATGATTCTACAAACGATTTTTACTCGTCATAACCTAAATCTACTCAGTTATTAGGGATTAACAGTCAAAATTCCAATCCAAATGATGAACACAAACAGTAAAATTCAGAATAGAGAATCCATTTATCCAAACAATACTCCTAATCAACATCATTATCCATAATACGATAATAGAGATTAAATGGAGAGTCTCCCCTTACCATAGCCAAGAGTTCTTGATTGGTTCTCCCTCTTCAGTTCTCTTACAGTTCTTCGTGTTCCAAAACCTTCAGACTCTCATTTCCACGTTCTCCCCTTTCTTCCCAATTCCAATTATTTTATGAAAAATAATAATAAAAATGAGTAAAACCTTATTACACCACACCCCCTCTTTTACTATTCTCCCACATGGGCTAATGTCATAACCCATCCTCTTTTCCATTATTTTTCACAAAATCCTTAATAATTCTAATTATTAATTCAATATTGTCGCACGCTCGCGAAAAATGAACAGAGTCGCCACCAATATATTTATCCCATAAGGGAAAGGAATATCAGATAACCTACATAGGAAGGAACAAGGTCTTGCGACCAGAGAATCAAGGTACGGGAGTCGGTTACGCAAGGGGAAGGTATTAGCACCCCTCGCGCCCATCGTACTCGATGGTATCCACCTATGTTTGTTTCTATCTAAAGGGTGTGTACTATGTCTATGTCTATATGTGAATGCATGCAAAAGAAATACGGGGAAAAGAAGGAATATTTACAAATGTGCTCGTTCAAGCCCCGCGACTTGATGCCTACGTATCCTTTTCAGGAATCAGAGCGCCGTAGTTCGGCTCACATGTTTGTGTTTGTTTTTGTGTTTTTTAGTTGGGCGGCGTTAACGCTCGCACTCTTGCATAAGGGATCGCCTAGGATGCAATGGAGCGGAGATAACAATGCCCTTAAGAGAAAGAGATGAGAGAGAGACTTTGAGCGTTTCGAGGAAATCCCTTAAGCAAGGGAAACTCGAGTTACTCTTTGGTTCGTGTCTTTTAGAAGTTGGGAACTTACGCCTGAATGGGACCCTTAAGCAAGGGAGATCCAAGCACTCGAACATTCCCTTAAGCAAGGGACGTTCAAGCTTCCATTCCCTTTTTAAGAATTTTCACTTTGATTATTAGTGTTTTAAGTATTTTCTTTGTATTTTTTATGGGATTTTAATCAAGCATTTATTAGATGTTTTATTGTTGGAAAAGAAAAAGAATGAAAAAGTGGGGGACTAGCCTAAGAATTAGCCTAGTTGTTATTGTTTTGTCTAAATCCTAATGTTAACATGGTGACTAAATTCTAAAAGGAGCATGGAAATGATATTAACATAGGCCAAAAATATGGCCAAAATTAAGCAACAAAGTCACACAAAAATTATACAAAAATTAGCATGGAAATGGTACAAAACATAAAGAAAATGATTCAAGTATTAGTGCAAAATTAAACTAAAAACTACTATTTTTATGGGTTTTCTAGTATCATTTTTATTACCTAAAATCAAACAAAAATTATGATTCTAACTATTGTTATTACCTAAAAATATAATGAGAAAATTATGATTTTACATGTTTTTTATCGTCTAAAAAAATATACTAAAAAGAACTAAGTAAAAAAACTATCAATTAAATGTGAGTCAGGGGGTTTAATGCTAAAATGGCAGTGCAATTAGTAAAACAGGCGCCTGGCCCAAACAGAGGAGGCCCAGAGGTTTTTTATGTTGCAAAATATATGGTTTGTGGGCCTATGGGGGTGTACGCGCAGCAAATCGTGTAAGGCCCAAGTTGATTGTTTTCAGATTTTTATTAGACTTTGGTTTAATGAAAAAAACGAATTAAAAATAAATAAATAAATAAAAAAAAAGAAGAGGTTTCAAGGGAAACGGTGCGTTTCATGAAGTCGGAGTCCAGAGTCAAAGTTGTGACTCTTCATGTTCCTTCTTCTCTCTCGCTTTCGTATCTCTCTTCCCTTGCGATTTCCGGCGGAAACACCACCGCCTTCGCCGCCGTCTCTAATCACCCTCAATCAACTCAACCTAAACGTAAACCTAACCTAAAATTAAGCCCTGAGATCAATTATGTCCGTAGATTGCCCAGAAAATCCTTCATTTGGCCGGACCGATGAATTCCCTCCCGAAACCCTAGGTTCTAGAAATTCGAATTAAGTGACGACGGCGACCGAGAAGACATCAAGACCTTCGGGAAAATAACTGTGGAGGCTTAATCTACACAATGGTGCCAAGAATCAAGCAGGTAATGTGCGAGAGTGATCGATCAGAAAACTTACCGGTGGTGACGATTCTTGAAGACGCTTAAATGGAGAAGAAAATACCAGAGGCTACTCCGAACAGGTACCGGCTTCGAATTCCTTTACTGTTTATTCCTCTTGCTTTTCATTCTTCTCTTCTTCGATTCTTCTTTTTGTGTGCGATTTCTCTTCTGCGTTGTCGTGTTATTGCGTGAGAATGAGTGAAATTGGGAGAGTGTGAGTTTGTTGTGAGTTGAATCGAAGGAGTGTGCTATTGAGATATGGAGTTATGGATGAAGGTTCAGCTCAGTTGTTAGAGCTTCAGAGGTTGAAACTCTAGCAACAATGGTGATATTTGAGCGTATAGTGAAGGTGATGGTATCAGAAAATGGCGTGTGTGAATTGTGGAGGGTGAAAATGGCGTATGTGGAGCAGAGAGAAGAGATGAAGGTGGAGAGAGAATGGAGGAAATGGCGTGAGTCCTTGATGAAGATGATGGTGTTCAGTTTATATAGTTGAAGTGAAGATGAATGTTAGTTAGAGTGAGAAGGATGAGAGCCCTTGGATTGAATTTTTCGGTTATGAGATTGAAGGGTGAGATTGAGAGTTGATTATGAGGGTTAGGAGTTGGTTATGAATTCTGTTTTCAAAACTGTTAGGTTAGTTAGAACAGTTAGGGTGTTGTAAAGAATCTGTTAGGAATTTGTTAAAAGAGGTTTGGATTGTCTTAGGTAGTTATGATTAGTTTGGGAATTCTGTTAGAGATGTTTGAAAGTTTGTTAGGAGGTAGTTATGAAAGTTGGGTCTGTTTGATAGGAATGAACTTGTATGAATGTATGGAGTTGTTTATTTTTTGTTATGAATGAAAGTGTGGGACTGCCTTTGTATTTGTTCTGAATTTTTGGCTTTTTGAAGTGTGAAGTTTGAATGTGACAGGCTCTGATATTTTGAATGGTGTGGTAGGTTTTGATCAGGTGCAGAAAGCTTGAAGGTAATTGGTTAATTGATGTAGGGACTGTGTAGGAGAAATGTTAGTTTCAAGATTGTTTTTCTGTTGTAAATTATGAAAACAGTTAGTTGCTTCCTCTGCTTTTGTATTGGTTTTGGAACTGTATGAGTTGATTTGAAGTTGTCTTGAACTGATCATGAATATGTGTATGGCGGCAGGTTTGAATGGTAATTGTGTAGGGATTCTGTTATGATTTTAGTGTGTATATGCAGGGATCTCTTGATGCAATATGGGACTGTTCTGGATGATAACATTGTGTAGTTGAACCTGTTCGATTTACCTTTGAAACGTGCACAATTTGAATTAGCTTGAGTATCTGAACTAGTTTTTTTCTTATTGATGCAGGGCTGTTCGGTATATGCAGTTAGTTTAGATACCGAGCTTGGTGAGTTTTCCTATGTTTTGAAGCATGACTCAGAGGTAGGACCATGGAAGGCGAGACTCGAAGACAGGCGAGCAAAGTGAAACCGAAGGAGACTTGGTAAAGGAAGATGAAGAAAATTTAATGTGTATTCTGCACTGTGTAATTTTGTACCGAATGTAACATGGCCCTTTTTTATGTACATGGCAATAATAGTTGAAATTTGAATGAGTGTATGATTATACCAGAATATGGATCTGCATATGTTTGTAATCAACTATCTACCCATTACTAAAGAATTGCCCAAACTGACCTTTCTACCCTTCCACAATAAAACAATTCCAAAGCCAAAAGGTTATTCAGGTAATTAACCAAATTGAAATTCATCCATGCCAATTGTTCTCTTCTCATTGGTCATTACCATTTACATTTCTACTTTTCTGAATTGTTGCACCAAGTGTTGCACTATTATTGGTCCTTATTTCCCACATTGTACTACTTTCTTTTTTTTCTCTCTCATTTCAATTTCACGGTTCAAATTTATTTCTCTCTTACAGCCTCTTCTAGTCTCCTTTCCCTCTCCCAACCCTAGCCGCCGCCGCCCATTCTCCGGATCAGAACCAATTCCGAATGAAAAACCAATCACATATTCGATCTATTCATCTCTCAACCTTCTCTCTTTCTATGGTCTTCTCTCTTCTCTTTTTCTACAAACCCAAGCGGCAGCCATAAACCCTAGCAACGTCGCCAACCACTCCAATCTCACGGTCTATGTCATTTGGTTGATCAATTTGGCGGCGACCACCGTTTCTCCATCTCCGGCCGATTCGGTAAGAACGAGCATCGTTTCCCATTTTTCTTCTTCGCTTTGTACTCCTTCATTTTCTCACTCCTTTGTATTCTTAGATCTATGCTGCTATGATCATTTTTGGAAGCGCCGAAGTAAGATTATTTCTTCCTCTCATTTTCATTTTCGGTTTTTTGCAAATGGATTTGTAAATTTGGTTTTGTTCATCAGAAACATATTTCTTCCTCACATATTGCTTTTTGTTTTCGTTTTTGTTATCGTTTCACAATTATATGTGGGTTATAAATCTGTGCAGAATTGTGAATCTCGCAGAAAGAAGAATGGAATCGGATTCGAGGAGTTGGAAAATGATTTTGAGTGGGCAGAGAAAAACATATACTCAATATTTGTTGAAAAATTGCTCAAATCTCACTGTTGAAATTTCTCAATATCTTCCAATATAACATAGAACATCTGGTTTTATAAATAGTGATTTTGTCAAACTTGTGTTATTTCACTGCATATTTGTTGTTGGTATTTTTTGTTTTGTTTTGCAGGTTTGTTTAAGTTTGTGATTGTGTTTCACTGCATCCTTGTGATTGTGGATGTTGAAATCAAATGGAGCACTACATGTTGAAGCAACAGAAGAAGAGTTGTAAAAGATGGAACTCTGTTGAAGAGGATAATATATCTGACGACAAACGTAGACGGGCTGCTCTGATGGTTTGGTTTTTGTTTTTCTTAATCTTCTGCTTAAGTTGAATACCTTAGGAATTCATTTGTATATGTCAGAAATGCGAAAACAAAGTCAGCAGAACATCTTGCAGTTGTAGAATTGCCTCAAAGGTTTCAATATGGTTTACATGTTTTTTTTGTCACAGAGGTTTGTGTTTGTGTCATTAACTACCATATCTGCCTATAAGTTAGTGACTCTCAATTTTCCTTCAGGGAAATGGACCTTTAGTTTGTGACTTATTGAGCAGATCATGTCCTGAGTTGGATCTTATACAACGGCCACCATTTCTATTTGCTATCAATGTTTACTTATTTAGAGTTTTACTTTTGAAAGTTTGTTGTCTTAGTTTTCTATCTGCTTTTGTAGACTCCAATTGCCTTGGATAAGGCTAAGGACAGCAATGGAAAGGATCGAGAGCTGAGAAAATGAAAAGAGTTCAACAACTTAAGGGAAACAGATAAAAGTTTATGTTTTTGCATTAAAATAAATACTATTTAAGGGAAACAGCTTAAGTCATTAGAATCACTTATAATGCGAACCTAATGCACACAGCACAACAGTAAATTCGACCACTGAATTAGTCAGGGAGGTTTTGTTTAGAACCCATTTGTCCTTTTGTGAATCATTATTATTTAATTGATCTATTGAAAAGTTATTCTGAAAAGGGATATTGAAAATAATGTAGGGTGAAAGTTCTTATGCCATTCAGAATTACGTTTTAGCTCATTGGATACTTAATGTGTCAATAAATCTTTGGCTGATCAAGCCAATTCTTTGGTGTTGTTCACAAGGAATGAGAACATTTTACCTAATTTGTTCTTCAAAGCATGTTTGATATTTATGTGTTGTTGCAGTCTGTGTTACAGTGCCTTCCACTCATCAGTCATTGCAAATAACATAAAGTGTTTCATGGTACTGTTTTTAATAAAAGAGTAAATATGTCATGTTCTTTACTCTCTTTTTCTTCATTTATGTTGTGAATAATAATTACGAGTATACTATAAGTTAGATTGTTTTGATGATATACTTACAGCTCAGCCTAAGTTAGTTTCTCAAATAGTTGGAAAAGCTCAAGGTGTTTATGTGGCATGTTCAGCAGATGGGAGTAGACAGATGATGGTATCCACAAATTTGTTTGAAGGAGAAAAATATGAAGATAGCTTGAACTTTTATGGTTTGTATAAGATAGGAAGCAGAATGTCGCGATTATCGATAATAGGAGGCACGGGAAAGTTCAAGAATGCAAGGGAGTTTGCTGAGCTGAGACCTCTTATTCGACCAGGGAAGATTGCAAATGATGGTGCTGAGACATTGTTGAGGATGAGTGTTCATTTGAGCTACTATAACTTGTCAAATATGTTTAACCTTCTTTGTGTTGTTCTAGCTGAATTCCTAAGACACATAACTATTTGATAACTTTTGCATTTACCTATTGATTGGTAACTACTTTTGAAAGGTATATATTTAATTTCATGGAAATACAAAGCATGCATGGTTTTCTGTTATAGTGATAATTCATATCAGTATATTATTCTTGAAATTTATATGACAGTTTTCTATAGCATCCCTTGCAAATAAAGTATCATGTTAGCATACATAGGCACTACTTTGAGATGAATTGGAAATTTTCTATTATGCAACCAATTAGTTGGTTTAAGTGTATAGTGAATTGTGAGATGCTGAGTCTGTGATGCTAAAAGGATTTTTTATTTTTACAGATGCCAAGAGGTTGATTGGTCGGAGTCTTAGATGCATCTGTTTAGAGTGACAGAGGATGCTTAGGTAAATTCAAGCATGATGTTATAGTTGATTATGAGTTGGAGCTAAATTATGGAAGGTTTGTCATTAATATTTATTTGTTCTGACTTCTAAATAGGATGCCATGGATTATAACTGTATATCGCTGTCTATTATTTGTTCACTATTAATGGCTATATGTATTCGACCGGTGTTGTCATTCCCGTTTTTGAAACAATATGGTGCCATTTCTTCATATCAAACAGAATTGGGATGTTCGCGTGGAAGAATCAAGCAAAAAACCAGATTATTTAGTAATTAAATTTTTTTATCAAGGTGGCCAAACAAAGATAGTATGTTAAATAATTTCATCAAAAATAATAAGCAACCATTGGTTTTTGTGGCTTATTCATTTACTAATAGGTTGGATCTTCATAGTGGAAATATTTAAGTTGAAATCATGGTGCAGTGTGGGACACATGTGAAGATACAAGGGACATTACAATTAAGGTTTATGGTTACATCAGGTATGATGGAAAATAGATTTGGGCCAAGATGGTTCTACCAATTGGAAAAATGGGATGATATATGATTCTGAACTTGATGTTCAGAGTACAAAAATTGTACAAGAGGGTTGTTCAATTCAACACGTGATGATGAAACATGGTCATGATTAAAACGTGTTGTCGCATTTGTAACTTCTCAACTCCTTAGCACTATGTACTCTTATTTTTTCAAAACTTATTGAGATATGAATTTTATCATTAATATATTGAAAAGAAATATGAAAAACAAAAACAAAATTAGTATTTGCTCTTGAAAAAAATTTCATCAATATGAATATATTTTATCATTCATGCTAGAATGCGAACACCTATAGAATGATGGAAAAAAATACAACGAGAAGTTTTAAGATTTTATAATAAAATAAGTTTTCAAACAAGTCACCAAATAATCTTTTAGAACGGTTGTGATTGTTTTTATATCAATAACTTCACAAATACCAGTGTCGTGTCACACTAGAACAATGTGATTGTAATACTGCAAGAAAAATAATCTTTTGTTACAATATATCCATGCAACAGTTGTAGAAAGATTTATGTTATAGTTTCTCATTGTAATTTGTACTGTAATTTGTACTGTAATTTCTCGAAATTTTATTACAAAAACTATTAATTTATTATTGTATTCTAAGCAAACAATGAGAATGCTACTTATAAATTATAGCAACTCCTATGAATTTTATCATTGAAATTCACTATTTTCACGGGTCACTATTATCATAATACCTTTTTTATTTTAATGAACAGAATATTTGTACATATTTATAGTTATCAGTGATATTTATAAATATTTATAGTTATTAGTCATATTTATAGTTATTAAAAATATTAAATTATCATGTTGTTGATTTGATAAATATTTCTTTTTAAATATTTTTAATTATTAGTGATTTTATAATAACAATTGTATATCACCAACAATCCAACCTTATCAAATAACCTAAAATATGAATGACTATTGCATTTCCATGCTCTTTTATTTACATAGCTACTATATATAGATTTATTTCATCTATATTAAGTTTTGTGAATCTTAAATTAACATTTCTCATTTGAATTATTAAACTTTTTTTGTGTGTCTTAAGATTTGATTTACCCGTGCGGACGCACGGGTCTTCTACTAGTTTCCTTTGTAATCTCCCTGGCTTGTATCATAAACTTGTATCAAATTTGAATGAAATAGAATTTCCTCCTTGTCAATTTTGACCTTTGAAATTTACATCTATCAATATGAAGCATTCCTTGGAAAGGTGGTAGTGTATAAGTATGAGGCAACAGGTTTAGGGTCAGTTTGACTTCGGTCAACCATGTAGTTTTTCAATATGGTGTAATGACTTCTCAATGGTGTAATGACCTTCCTTGGATTCCAATGACACCATCCATGTAATCCGATGATTTTGTATCTAAAAAGAATTCCCTCCAATATCACTTTTGAATTTCAACTCTTTTCTCCCTTTGCTATATTTTCAAATTTCCAGCTCTTCAATTTGCAACATGACGAAGCATCATAAGGTAAAAGTCTAAAATAATCCATTGTGGACTTTGGTCACAGTCAAAATTCCATCAGATGTCTTCAAAAATTGAAGGTGGCCCAATACAAACCTTTAAATGAATGAATCCACACCCTTTTAACGAAGCCTCAACCGAATAGCTTGTATTCCAAATAATCGGATGAAAAACTTCGAATGATCATAGGAACAACCCTGAAAATCCACCAATTGACACAAGCATAGTGAAATGAACCTCAATCCATGACCAATTGAAAACCTCAATAGAAACAAGCTTGTACAAGGTATGAATTTCAAACAACGTGAAACCTGAGCTCCATATACAAACTCGATCCCTTGCCATGTTTATTGATTAATGATGCATGATGTGTTAAATGACCTAGTGGAGGTATGCAGATGAAACACGAGTCTAAAGCCAGTTAGAAATTAAAGGGTAGGACAAATTTGGGGTATGACAGTTGCCCCTATTTAATCGTCTTAAACCTGAAGGTGAGATTGACGCTAGTCTTTCGAACCTTCGAGGTGGAAGAAGATTAAATATCAAAGTACCTGAAATTTGTCTTAAAGAGAAGATGGTGTAAGTGTTGCCTTTATTTTTGTATTTTGATATCTGCTGGGGAAAGAGAAATTTATTGTTTTTCTGGTGGAGAAATATACAGCGAATAACTGGATGTGAATGGTGATAGCTTGTAACGTAGCCAAGGTGCCAATACAAGGTTCTCAATGGAAATGATTGTTGTATGAAACTGTGGTTGGAAAATACGGGTTCGATGGAAAGGTAGGACCTACGATCCGTGACTCGAAACTAGGGTAAGGTCAACGGACCTACGACCCACAAGAATTGAAAAAGATGAAGATAAGGTCAACGGACTTACGATCCACAAGAAATGAAAAAGATGAGGATAAGGTCAACGGACCTACGATCCACAAGAAATGAAAAAGATGAGGATAAGGTCAACGGACCTACGATCCACAAGAATTGGCAAAGATGAGGATAAGGTCAACGGACCTACGATCCACAAGAAATAAAAAAGATGAGGATAAGGTCAACGGACCTACGATTCACAAGAAATGAAAAAGATGAGGATAAGGTCAACGGACCTACGATCCACAAGAAATGAAAAAGATGAGGATAAGGTCAACGGACCTACGATCCACAAGAAATGAAATAGATGAGGATAAGGTCAACGGACCTACGATCCACAAGAATTGAAAAGGATGAGGATAAGGTCAACGGACCTACGATCCACAAGAATTGAAAGAAAGGATAAACATCAACACTGGGGTTGGAGGACATCAACGCTGAAGTTGGAGCATATCAACACTGAGGTTGGGGGACATCAACACTGAGGTTGTGAAAGGAAAGGCGTCGACACTGAGGTCGAAGACATCAACACTGAGGTTGGGACGAGAAAAGATAAATATCAACACTGAGGTTGTGAATGACGATTGGCATCGACACAGAGGTCGGCGAAGGAATGATAGGCATCAACACTGAGGTTGGACAAGGAAAGGATAGACATCAACACTGAGGTTGGAAAAGAAATGTATCGACACTGAGGTCAAGGGAAGAAAGAATTAATAGCAACACTGAGGTTGGGGATTGGGAATTAGTTTTGAAATGGTTTGCCAGGACGGAAGGCAAAGTATACACAACACGGGGGTTGGATCTAAAAAGTTTTCCCGTACGAGGGAAAGGGACCACGAAGACTAGTGACGACTAGACTCGATCAAAAGACATAATCACGAAGATGTTGATGCTTGCGAAGCATAAGAATTACATTAATCCCTCAGGCCAAAGGCGGGGTGTAACTCTTCAAGAGTGGCAATCGTTCGAATTACCACACACCAAGTATGGTTATTCAAACAATTGAAAAATGAGATGGGTTGAATGCCTACCCTCATTCGCACTCTAATTTGCACGCAACATACGGGAAATAACCATCACAAGACTAGTAACGACTAGACTTGACAAGAAGACGATAGTAACCACTGGGGATTACGGGAATATCGATGCTTACGAAGCATAAGAATTACATTAATCCCTCAGGCCAAAAGGCGGGGTGTAACTCTTCAAGAGCGGCAATCGTTCGAATTGCCACACACCAAGTATGGTTATTCAAACGGTTGAAAAATGAGATGGGTTGAATGCCCACCCTCATTCACGCTCTAATCTGCACGCAGCACACGGGAAATAACCTTTGAGACAACAATTCTGACGAAGAAAGACATTGTATCCGATCCACATTGGGGAGAGAACATGAGACTTCTTTTGGGGATTGAGGATACCAGGTATTGGCACCATGGTTTGAGGAGATTTGTGATGTAGTAACAGATATCAATCGGAGTTTGTAAGGACAACATTTTATGTGGGGAAGTATCATCGTCTTGATTGAGTGTTGATTTGTATTATCTGGCTTATGCTTTGTATGCATGTTTGAATTTTTCTATGGTGTAATGATCCGCTTTGACGGATATGCTACGCTTTTGTGGATGCAATGTTATATGCACTGAACACTATATGCAGAGTGCCAAATGAAGGCGTTAGAGTGATGGAGAAGCATGATTATTGGGGTCCGTTGCTTGTTGTCTTGAGCTATCAATATGAATCGGTGTTGGAAACCTTATAGTATCAAAGATCATTGGCAAATGCACTGAGGATTGAAATGTAGCTTCGTTGGGGAGGAAGTGACTTCATCTGACTTTCCCTACATCTTGAATTGCTTGGGGATGGTGAGCTTGAGGAGATTCCCTCGATTCACCATGTTGAGGATGAGAAATTCAGATAAGGTGATCAAGTTGAGGAAGTGGAACAACTCCCATGAGAAATAAACTCATGTGCTTGGGGAGAGGCCAAAGTTCCAGGAGAAATAAACTCCTATGATTAGGGAGAGGACAATAAAACTCAGAAGATTGTGCCTCAAGCTTCGTGACTTATGGAGGAATTCTCCTCAAAGGATCCTCGGAGAGATTTGTCGAATCTCGACGTAACTGCCCCAGATTGGTTGAACCCAAGAGAGATTCCTCGACTTGATTGCCCCAGATTGATGGAAGCTTGAATGGATGCCTCAGTTGACAGAGTCTTCACACAACTTGCCCTTTGGAGTAATCAGCCTTTGAAGTGAATGGCTCATGGAATCGATCAACTTTTTCTGCAGTTGTTCATTGTTTGGTCTTCCTTGATGTCAAGTGTTTATTCACAAGTAAAAGATATTTGTTTTGAAGATGATAATCTTAATGCAATGCTTATGCTAGCTTCAAGATCAAAGTTGTTAAAACAAAGTTGTGACATTCAGTGTTTGATTTATTTGTCATATCGATATCAACGTAAATGGTAAGCAAGCATCTAGGAGTCAGTTTTTTACACAACTTGCTTTTGAAATAAACCCCGCTTCAATTAGGTCTTTTGAGGGTTGTAACGTGGCCTGGTTCACGGTTTTAAAAAGAAAGGATTTAAAGCTCAAAGTCTAACCTAACCCACCCATTCTTCGTGATGTTCTCATGTCCTAAGTTCAACTTAACCTGATACGAGCGTTCATCCTTCAAGAGGAGTTTGAGATGATTGAAGAATCAATGAAGTCTTCTTGGACATGGCAGCCACTCACTTTCTTTTTTGGTGTCTGATCACACGACTTTGTTCTTTTGATGAGGATCTTTATTTTGTAATCCTCGTTTTTCGCTTCTGCCTTTTATGTTTCCCTAACTTTTGCCTGGACAAATTATCTTGAATTTTATTTTGGAGTCCAGCGGGATGCCCTAATTTTTGCCTAAGTCACTTGCTTTCAAGTTGTTGACTTAGCGGGCTTTTCTTTCTTTCTTTCTTTCTTTTTTTTTTTTGATTCACTTTTTTTTTTTTACAAGTCGTGTGATCCTGAATCTTTGATTTGCGGGAGGTGATTGTGACTGCCTCATTCTTTGGTTGATGAGGGATTACCATTGTGGTATTGACTTTTCTCAACCTTTTGAAAGATAACCATTGTTGTATCCTCAGATGTACACTCCTGATGAATTTTGATTGCTCGATCAGGTTAATTGAACGCTACCCCGCCCCTGGGTTAAATGTGAGGGTTTTTTTTTGTATAGAAAAGAAACTCCTACTTCAAGGCTCAAAGGGGTTAAAGAGGGTCTATCTCCCTTATATCTCCGGTGTTTGGGGATTTGAAACAATGCCTGTACATCCTCAGCGGGGTTTTATTCAAAAGCACACAATTAAAGATTTTGCATTTTTATTATTTTTCATCATTCTCCTTTTGCTATTTTTGCTTAATCAAGAGTTTGATATCGATAGACAGAAAGATATGAGTGAACACGAATGGATTGATTCGAAACTAGCATATGCAATGCATTTTTATTTTCATTAAAAAACAAACAAGTTTTACATGGAAAAACATTTAACAAAACAAGGAAAACTACAAATGAGAATGTAGAAATGAATTGATGATTTCCATTGTTGAGGAGGCTTGACTCCGTCTGGATTTGTTGATCTTGAATACTTTTTGCAGTTCCTTTCAAACACTTCGGATTACTTCAAAAGAAGACTCCAACGAAGTCACCCAAGATTTGTAAATTTTTGTCTTACTTTAGGGATTCGAGCAATGCGAGTGATGCAATGCTCAAGATAAGAGTATGTCTTGCTTATCCCTCGTGCGGGAGCCCCAAGCATAGATGTTGCTAGAGTAGTATTCGCCATCATAAATGGAAAGAACCTTGTATGATCATCAAACTCAAGAGAACTACTTGTGGTGAAGTCCCAATACTAGAATCTTAACCAATTGAAGTTCCAACAAACGGGGAAGCAACTTGAGAATGAGAAGCATTGTGTAGAACACTCTTGATTACCACATGGAAAAAAGAATCTGACAAGTCACCCCGAAATTTGTAATGCTATAAGGGATTCGAGCAATGCAAATGGCGCAATGCTCAAGATAGACCAGGTCTTGCTTATCCCTCGATCGGGAGCCCCATGAACCTTTCAATTTATGTGAAGACCATTTGGAGTGAATGATATCGCTTTGGAGTCAATGAGATCTTGAACTTTGTGTTTCAAAATATTACAATCCTCAGTTGAATGTCCAGATGTCCCAGAATGGTACTCGCACTTTGCATTTAAGTCATATCCTTGAGGAATCGGTGTTGGAGGGGGCTTAGCCTCCCTTAGTTCGACCAAGGATTCATTGAGTAAACGAGAGAGTAGTTGACTATAAGTCATAGGGATCGGGTCAATCTTTCTCGGGGGTCTTCTCGGCCTTTGTGGACCTTGTTGTTGGTAATTTTGGTGATAGTTAAGAACATGAACCTGAGGATAAGCAGGGATTTCCACTTCTCCATTCTCTGAAACTGCATTTGTTTCACTTTTCTCTTCTTCAGTGAATTCGGAAACATTAGCAATATCCTGGATTTTACCCATCCTTAAGGCGCTTTCAATTCGTTCTCCTACGACAACCAAATTTGAGAATTCGGAGGAAGCACATCCAATAATCATGTTCAGATAGGGATCTTTTAGAGTATTCATGAACATGTCTCTAAGCTCTCGTTCCAAAAGAGGAGGTTGGACTCTGGAAGCTAATTCTCTCCATCTTTGTGCATACTCTTTGAAAGACTCATCAACCTTCTGAGTTAAACTTTGGAGTTGTAGTCTAGTAGGAGCCATGTCACTGTTGTATTTGTAGTGCTTGAGAAAAGCCTCTGCTAGTTCATCCCATGTGCAGATGTGGGTTCGTTCAAGTCGTGTATACCATTCAAGGGATGCTCCACTGAGGCTATCTTGAAAGAAGTGCATTAGAAGTTTGTCATTCTCTGCATACGGAGCCATCTTGTTGCAAAATGCCTTGATGTGACTCATCGGGCAAGTGGTACCCTTGTACTTCTCAAAATTGGGGACTTTGAATTTAGCAGGAATCTTGATATCGGGCACTAAGCACAAATCAATAGCATTTAAACCAGAGGAGCTTCGACCTTCTAAAGCCTTCAATCTTTCTTCCAGGAGGTGGAATTTCCTCTCATTTTCCTCGATCAGGAATTTGAAATTTTCGAGCTCAGAATCATTCTCATGATGTGAGTCCTCCTTGTTAGGAATTTCCACATGCACGGGTTTCGATCCCCCATTAGCAACAGTGGTCGGAATACCATTAGTCAACTTAGCAACACTTTGTCTGAGCTCTTCTTGCCCCTGAACAACAACATTGAGAGTCTCCAAGAGTTGGGTCATCCTCTCACCCATAACATCCATGTCCTTACGAAGTTCAGCCTGGTTTTGTTCAAGACGGTCCATGATTCTCTTCTGATTAATCCTTGTATGCTACGGATGTAGGGAAGTCAAAGGCGTTGATGAAGCAGAAATCTGGATTGAAAGGGACCCCAATTAGCTTCTGATGCGGAACCATGAAATGTATGATGATATGAATGCAATGTTTCATTTCCGAGGAATCCTAAAGTCTTTTCACACATTCTTTCTTTTATCCTTTTTTGAAACCAAAGCTTTCTTTTTTATAGAATATCTTTTCTTTTCTTTTTTCCTTCTTTTCTATTTCCTTTTTCTTTTCATTTCTTTTTTGGAAATAGACTTTAGAATTCCTCACAAATGAAGTGGATAAAACAATGATGTTATGCAATGCAAGCATGGGATCAAGGTCCATATGATCTGAGTAACCACCACACAATCCTCTGAATAACTGATGTGAAGCTTCTGTACAGGCCAAGTGTCACAGGGTCAAAGGTTCGACGCCTTTTTGAATACCAGAATATCAAGCACCATGAGAACGGACCAAATAAAGGTCCGACCTCAAATATGAAGAAAGCAATGGTATGTAGGAGTCAAGGTTTCCTGTCCCACCCCAATCTCACGGGTATGAAGTCTAGACACAGACAAGTGGTTCCTAATGGTCACTAGGGTCTACAGTTCCCATGGGGTACAAAGTGTTTGAGGCAGCAAGCGTGCCAGACACAGTGTTCCATGAAAGAACCTCGCCCAGTTGTGGTACCCCATGTTGAACTCGATCGTAGCAAGGGCCACGGGAGTCAACATGAGCATCCACGCTAATCCTATGTGTCACTGGCCTGGGTAGTGGGCCTTTTACCTCATACGAACCCCCCACCTGCAAAACAGAACAGAAGACCCCAGGGAACACAAAATATAATCCATATGCATGATGTGCAAACAGAAATAAACATGATATGCAGGCAACGAATAAGCATGCAAACATATATACAAGGTATAGACATAAAACAAGTAAACACCCAGTAAATAAACAAACAAACGCAGGCTAGGATCGACTCGCTAAGAATGGACCCGCAATAGGTCTAGCAACATCCCCAGCAGAGTCGCCAGCTGTCGCACGCTCGCGAAAAATGAACAGAGTCGCCACCAATATATTTATCCCATAAGGGAAAGGAATATCAGATAACCTACATAGGAAGGAACAAGGTCTTGCGACCAGAGAATCAAGGTACGGGAGTCGGTTACGCAAGGGGAAGGTATTAGCACCCCTCGCGCCCATCGTAATCGATGGTATCCACCTATGTTTGTTTCTATCTAAAGGGTGTGTACTATGTCTATGTCTATATGTGAATGCATGCAAAAGAAATACGGGGAAAAGAAGGAATATTTACAAATGTGCTCGTTCAAGCCCCGCGACTTGATGCCTACGTATCCTTTTCAGGAATCAGAGCGCCGTAGTTCGGCTCACATGTTTGTGTTTGTTTTTGTGTTTTTTAGTTGGGCGGCGTTAACGCTCGCACTCTTGCATAAGGGATCGCCTAGGATGCAATGGAGCGGAGATAACAATGCCCTTAAGAGAAAGAGATGAGAGAGAGACTTTGAGCGTTTCGAGGGAATCCCTTAAGCAAGGGAAACTCGAGTTACTCTTTGGTTTGTGTCTTTTAGAAGTTGGGAACTTACGCCTGAATGGGACCCTTAAGCAAGGGAGATCCAAGCACTCGAACATTCCCTTAAGCAAGGGACGTTCAAGCTTCCATTCCCTTTTTAAGAATTTTCACTTTGATTATTAGTGTTTTAAGTATTTTCTTTGTATTTTTTATGGGATTTTAATCAAGCATTTATTAGATGTTTTATTGTTGGAAAAGAAAAAGAATGAAAAAGTGGGGGACTAGCCTAAGAATTAGCCTAGTTGTTATTGTTTTGTCTAAATCCTAATGTTAACATGGTGACTAAATTCTAAAAGGAGCATGGAAATGATATTAATATAGGCAAAAAACATGGCCAAAATTAAGCAACAAAGTCACACAAAAATTATACAAAAATTAGCATGGAAATGGTACAAAACATAAAGAAAATGATTCAAGTATTAGTGCAAAATTAAACTAAAAACTACTATTTTTATGGGTTTTCTAGTATCATTTTTATTACCTAAAATCAAACAAAAATTATGATTCTAACTATTGTTATTACCTAAAAATATAATGAGAAAATTATGATTTTACATGTTTTTTATCGTCTAAAAAAATATACTAAAAAGAACTAAGTAAAAAAACTATCAATTAAATGTGAGTCAGGGGGTTTAATGCTAAAAATGGCAGTGCAATTAGTAAAACAGGCGCCTGGCCCAAACAGAGGAGGCCCAGAGGTTTTTTATGTTGCAAAATACACTACTAGAAAACTGAGTTTTAGCTGCCTATATTTAGCGTCGGCCACCGACCCCGACGCTAAAGTTTAGGGGTAGCGTCGGCTGAACCTTCGCTAAACTGAAGCTAAGAGGCATCCCATCATTTTCTTTGTAATATAATTTTTAGTAATCTGTTAGCCAAGGCTTGACCGACGCTAATTATTTATTGGGCATATTTTTTATCTCTTTATTTTTTTATTGTATCCATCTACTTCATATGTTTGGCGCTATAAGTGGGGAGATATTTTTTATTTTTGTTGTAGTGTCGGTTTAACCGACGCTAAATGTTAATTCATTATTTTATTTTATTTTTTCCCTCTTATTTATTTGTTTCCCTCTTCTTTTTCAGTTTGGCGCTAGAGTAATTTTTGGGTTTTGTGTTAGTGGCGGCCTGACCGACGCTATAATTGTTAGTGTATTAATTTATTTATTTTTTCCCTCTTCTTTTTCAGTTTGGCGGGAGGTAATATTTTCCCTCTTCCTAATAGTTACCTTAATTAATAATAATAATAACTAGTAAAAAAAATAATATTTATGTTCCTATTCTATTTCATATTAATAATTCAATTCAATAATTAATTATTTTATTAATTTTTTAAATAAAAATTAAATTATTTATTATAATTAAACTAAACTTTAATTGAATTTTTTTTATAAATCACTTATCTATCAAAAAATAAAATTTGTAAAAAAAAAAAGTAAAAACAAAAACTGAACTATATTAAATCATTAACATTAATTTCTTATATTTTACTATTTTTTTCAAATAAATAATAAATATTAATAATAATAATAATAATAATAATAATAATAATAATAATAATAATAATAATAATAATAATAATAATAATAATAATAATAATAAATTTTATTAAATTATTGGTGTTAAACACCTCAACCAAATGACCTTCAGCTAAAAAGTGTTCAGGAAGCTTAACGAAACGTTCACGAAGCTTAACGAAACGTTCACGAAGCTGAAGCGATTCCGGCGATTTCGAAGCGATTTACCAAGCATTCAAGGAGCGATTCACGAAACTAAAAGCGATCGTTTTCTTCATCATCGAAAATGAAATTGATCGGTGAACATTTATATTCCGATTGTTTTCTTCCTTCTGATTCCTTTTTCTGCGATTGTTATCTTTCATCATCTTTTTCTCTCCTGAACTTGTGTGTTTCAGGTGATTTTCAATCTTTCGGTTGACCGTAAGGCGTGCGAAGTGTCACTCCTCCTTGCTTTGGTGAATTTTTGTATTATCAGGTATACTGATACCCTTATCATTTAGGGCTTTTGCAATCTATTTGGTTGTCCCATTCGATTTTAATATTGATATGTTGATTGTTGATGTTTGTGTAGTTCTTAGAGTTAGTTTTGATTATGTTAAACGCGAGGACCTCTCTCCTGAACTTGTGTGTAGTTCTTAGAGTTTGTTTTGTTAAATCTTTAAAATTTGAGAGTTTTCATAATGCTAATATTTCTATGTTTCAGTATCAAGATTTTCTTAATGCTTGCTTTGTGAGATTCTTGGTTTTTCTTCAAGGTCCAACAAGGTTCCAGCGGGTGGACGATGTCGATTGTTACGTTTTTAATTTTGCTGGTATGACTATTTGTGTGGTATGCTTAGTTCTGAATGTTGAATGCAGGACAAGCTCTTGGACCAGACAAGTATTGTAACACATCTCTTTTCCATCACTAAACACTTTGGTTTGCTTGCTAATAACATCAAAGGTATGTTCTTCATTACATATATTTATCAATACTTTGTTCTAGATTTCTGTAATTGATTGAACATATTTTATGTGTAGACATGAATTCTACTGTCATTGTTGTACATTTTTTGAGTATTTTATAATTTGCGTTGTTCCGTAATTTCGATATGTAGATGTTCTTTATAAATTGAGATATTACTTGTTTCATGATTTGGTTTGGCATCTTTATGTTGGTGAGATTTCCTGATCCTGTCCCTGGATTAACTGGTACTGAATACCCTATAGGCGTGTCTGAATTAACTGGTACTGCAATTTTAAAAATTAAATCTGACACCTCCATATGTTTTAGTAATAATTTTCAAATTGTGTGATTCCCAACCTCCATTTGTTGGCCTGTTATTGTGAGCTATTTTATTTTGGACCCCACACAACTTTGAGGGACGTAAATCAAGCATTGCATTACTCCTTATATGGAGAATTTTTTAGTTATTGAAATTTCTTTTGATGAAGGTTGACATCATCTTTGACTAGAAACAGATTCACACAACTTGTTACATTGTCTTTCAAGAAATTGCATTACTCCTTATATGGAGAATTTTTTGCTACATCTTTCTCAAATTGCATTTTAAAGTCAATGTCACTTGCATCTTCAACGAGGTAGATTGTTGTGTTGGGTGAAATAGCTTTCTACCTCTATTTAAAATAATTTGAATAATGATAGTGTAGATTTACCATTGTACGTGTTTGTTGATTTGGCTATATGTTTGAACCAATTTTCTTATCTCTACATTCTTTTTCCCTTTATCAAAATTTTTGAAACTATTCAAAAAAAGTTAAAAATATCTATTTTTTAACACTGATTTTTCCTATAATGGGACCCTAAATAACATATTGTACTATGTATTCATCATGACAATACTGATGAACTTTGTGAATGTCTTCCCTCAAGATTCTTTAATTTGGCTTGTTGTTTGTTTACACACAAATACTGATGAACTTTGTGAATGTCTTCCCTCAAGATTCTTTAATTTGGCTTGTTGTTTTGTTACACACAAATATATATGTGTATGTTTCTGCACATATAAAGTTATGATTTAATCATATGTGTTAGTAAATGAAGCAATTGTCTAAAGTTATGTCATTTATAAAGTAACAAGTACTAATTATATTATATAGTACTGATTAACAATCTGTGCATCTAATAATCCAAATAAAAAAACAAGCCAATTGAGATGCTTTACGTTAACAACACGACGGTGCTACCAACACAATTCTCACCTCTGTTTTCCTTTGAGTTTGAGATGATTTAGATAATTATCTTCCACTAATGAAACTTAACACAAGTAGTTACCTTAAACACCAGCTAATTAAATTTATTTATTAATCATATATGTTCAAATCATGTGATGTAGACTAAAGAATGTGGTGTGACAAAATTTTGGTGAGATCGTACGTTTGAAAGAATCTTGAAAATAATTCTTTATAGATTGAGATAAACTTATTATAGAGTTTTGGTTCCTTATGTTGGCTACACTTATTTATTTATTTATTATTTTTGGATGATTAGATGACCTCATCATTCATATAACTAATTCAGAGACATATTTTTATTAGAAAACTATTTTTTACTTTTCCATTTCTGTACATGTATAATATTCCACGTTAATTTCATTTACATATATCATCTCTATTTTTAAATCTTGTTATATGCAGTAACACACACATGTGTGTGTGTGTGTGCAGAAATCTTGCCATATTCTTGATTGGATTTTATACAGTTGTATAGGAATAGTTCATATGTATAATTCTATGTGTTAGAAATAGTTCCTCTGATTTTAAACATGTGCTCACTAGTTTTGGTAATTATATACACCAATACGATTTTTGTAATTTCTCAAGTAATGTCAATTGTGTTTTAATGTTTAGTGGCTGACAATTTAATTGTTTGCCTTATAGAATATGGACCGTAGTTGGATGTACGATAGAGTATATTCTAATAGGCATGGCTTGAAAGAAGAGTATGTTCGTGGGGTTAAAGACTTCGTGAAGAAGGCTTTGATTCAACCCATTTGTAAATCTGAGGGAGGGATAAGGTGTCCGTGTATAAATTGCAAGTGTCTTAAGATAAAAACACCAACTAATGTTAGACTTCACTTGTATCGAGATGGATTTCAACCAAACTATTGCATTTGGACTCAACATGGAGAAGTAGAGCTCAATGTTGATATAAGGGATGGTTCAGATAGTAATGAGCATGTGCATCATGACAACCGGTTGGAGGCAATGACTCAAATGGTGCATGATGCTTTTAGACCTTATGGAGGATTCTCTCACGTGAACGATAACTCGGAAGATGAGTATTTTACGGAGGATGAGTTTCCCAACGAAGATGCTAAACGATTTTATGACAAGTTGATATCTTTCAACAAGCCAATTTATGAGGGTGCTACCCAATCAATATTATCAATATCTACTCAACTTCTTGAAATTAGATCTAACTGGCATGTTCCACAAAAAGGTTTAGATTTTGTTGCACAAATGCTTAAAAGTGTATGTCCAGTTCAAAAATGCTTGCCTGAGAACTATTACCAAGCAACACAGTTGGTGTCTAAGTTAGGGCTAAAGGTTGAGAAGATCGATTGTTGTACGAATGGTTGTATGTTATATTACAAGGATGATAGCAAGTTGATAGAGTGTAGATTTTGTAACGCTCCTAGGTTCATTCCTCGAAAGACTGGAATGGGAAAGTACAAAGATATCCCAGTGAAGAGAATGTTCTACTTTCCAATCATTCCCAGATTACAAAGATTGTATGCATCAACTGAGTCGGCATCTGAAATGAGATGGCATCATATGAACAAAAATAGTTCCAACATCCTTCGCCACCCGTCAGATGGAATAGCTTGGAAGCACTTTGATAGTGTATATCCTGACTTTGCTAGGGAACCTAGAAATGTAAGATTGGGTCTATGTTCAGATGGATTTACTCCTTACATTCAAGCGTCTGCTTCTCCATACTCATGTTGGCCAATAATAGTTACTCCATACAATCTTCCCCCTGAAATGTGCATGACCAAACCGTACTTGTTTTTGGCTTGTCTCGTACCTGGACCTAAAAACCCTAAATTGAAGATAGACGTCTACTTGCAACCATTGATTGATGATCTACGTCGATTATGGTCCAATGGAATATTGACCTATGATATATCTACAAAACAAAACTTCATCATGAAAGCTTGCTTGATGTGGACAATCAATGATTTTCCGGCCTATGGTATGTTATCTGGATGGAGTACACAAGGTAAATTGGCATGCCCTCATTGTATGGAACACACCAATGCTTTCACCTTGAAACGTGGCCGTAAGAATTCTTGGTTTGACTGTCATCGTCGTTTCTTGCCAGCTAATCACTCCTTCAGGAGGAGTAAAAGAAGTTTTCTAAAAAATAGGGTTGTGACAGATGAGCCACCTCCCATTACCACAGGAGAAGATATATGGTCGGTAATAAGTAATTTTCCAAAAGTGACTGAAATTGGATGGGAAGCAAAATGGAAAGAGTTCGAAGGGTATGGAGTGGATCATAATTGGAAAAAGCGAAGTATTTTTTGGGATCTTCCATATTGGAAGGATAACTTGTTAAGGCATAACCTTGATGTGATGCACATAGAAAAAAATGTCTTTGATAATATATTTAACACAGTCATGAATGTTAAGGACAAAACAAAGGATAACGAAAAGGCGAGAGAAGACTTGGCTAAATTATGCTTTCGCGGGGACTTGGAGCTCCAACCCTTAGAAAACGGAAAGAATGGTAAACCCAAGGCTAGCTACACTCTCTCCAAATCTGAAGCCAAGTTGGTTTGCAAATGGCTTAAAGAATTGAGAATGCCAGATGGATATGCTTCAAACCTTAGTAGGTGTGCCAATGTCGAAAAGGGTACGGTGCATGGGATGAAGAGCCATGATTGCCATGTTTTCATGGAGTGTTTACTCCCAATTGCATTCCATTCACTGCCGGATTTGGTTTGGAAACCATTAACTGAGCTAAGTCGATTCTTTAAAGATCTTTGTTGCAACACATTGAGGATGGACGACTTAGTTAAGTTGGATGAGAACATTCCAATTATCATATGCAAGTTAGAAAGGATTTTTCCACCGGGTTTCTTTGACTCAATGGAGCATCTTCCAATCCATCTTGCCAAAGAAGCAATTCTAGGTGGTCCTGTACAGTACCGATGGATGTATCCATTCGAAAGGTAAATGTTGTGGTTGATTTTATTAAGTGATTGCATGTTTATCATAATTTAATAAACATGGAATGGTTGAATGTGCAGATTTATGGGAGTCTCAAAGAGGGCAGTGACAAATAAGGCAAGAGTTGAAGGTTCCATATGCACTGATTATATACATCGCGAGACAAATTACTTTTGTTCTCATTATTTCAACTCTTTCCATTTGTTGCCAACTACAAATATTAGTAACAATCCTCGTTCGGACAATGATGACATTCCACCTACAATGTCAATCCTACAAAGTGGCGGTCGACCAAGTGGGAAGTCGGGAAAGTATTTTCTATCAGATAAAGAATGGAAGTCTTCACATGTGCATGTCTTGATAAATTGTGAGGAGATTAAACCATATCTTGAGTAAGTATGCATCATAATATATTCAATCAAATTCTTGATAGACATCATAATAGATATTTACTTATGAATCGTGTGATTGATTTCAGCATATTTTTAGAGAACCACTCTATAAATATAGAAGATTCATCTGGACGCATACATACAGAGTTTCCCATATGGCTGAAGAAATATGTAAATGAGGAGAAAAATGGGGTTACTAACCAAGATATAATCGCCTTGTCTCGTGTAAGGTCCAAGTTGATTGTTTTCAGATTTTTATTAGACTTTGGTTTAATGAAAAAAACGAATTAAAAATAAATAAATAAATAAATAAAAAGAAGAGGTTTCAAGGGAAACAGTGCGTTTCATGAAGTCGGAGTCCAGAGTCAAAGTTGTGACTCTTCATGTTCCTTCTTATCTCTCGCTTTCGTATCTCTCTTCCCTTGCGATTTCCGGCGGAAACACCACCGCCTTCGCCGCCGTCTCTAATCTCCCTCAATCAACTCAACCTAAACGTAAACCTAACCTAAAATTAAGCCCTGAGATCAATTATGTCCGTAGATTGCCCAGAAAATCCTTCATTTGGCCGGACCGATGAATTCCCTCCCGAAACCCTAGGTTCTAGAAATTCGAATTACGTGACGACGGCGACCGAGAAGACATCAAGACCTTGGGGAAAATAACTGTGGAGGCTTAATCTACGCAATGGTGCCAAGAATCTAGCAGGTAATGTGCGAGAGTGATCAATCAGAAAACTTACCGGTGGTGACGATTCTTGAAGACGCTTAAATGGAGAAGAAAATACCAGAGGCTACTCCGAACAGGTACCGGCTTCGAATTCCTTTACTGTTTATTCCTCTTGCTTCTCATTCTTCTCTTCTTCGATTCTTCTTTTTGTGTGCGATTTCTCTTCTGCGTTGTCGTGTTATTGCGTGAGAATGAGTGAAATTGGGAGAGTGTGAGTTTGTTGTGAGTTGAATCGAAGGAGTGTGCTATTGAGATATGGAGTTAAGGATGAAGGTTCAGCTCAGTTGTTAGAGCTTCAGAGGTTGAAACTCTAGCAACAATGGTGATATTTGAGCGTATAGTGAAGGTGATGGTATCAGAAAATGGCGTGTGTGAATTATGGAGGGTGAAAATGGCGTATGTGGAGCAGAGAGAAGAGATGAAGGTGGAGAGAGAATGGAGGAAATGGCGTGAGTCCTTGATGAAGATGATGGTGTTCAGTTTATATAGTTGAAGTGAAGATGAATGTTAGTTAGAGTGAGAAGGATGAGAGCCCTTGGATTGAATTTTTCGGTTATGAGATTGAAGGGTGAGATTGAGAGTTGATTATGAGGGTTAGGAGTTGGTTATGAATTCTGTTTTCAAAACTGTTAGGTTAGTTAGAACAGTTAGGGTGTTGTAAAGAATCTGTTAGGAATTTGTTAAAAGAGGTTTGGATTGTCTTAGGTAGTTATGATTAGTTTGGGAATTCTGTTAGAGATGTTTGAAAGTTTGTTAGGAGGTAGTTATGAAAGTTGGGTCTGTTTGATAGGAATGAACTTGTATGAATGTATGGAGTTGTTTATTTTTTGTTATGAATGAAAGTGTGGGACTGCCTTTGTATTTGTTCTGAATTTTTGGCTTTTTGAAGTGTGAAGTTTGAATGTGACAGGCTCTGATATTTTGAATGGTGTGGTAGGTTTTGATCAGGTGCAGAAAGCTTGAAGGTAATTGGTTAATTGATGTAGGGACTGTGTAGGAGAAATGTTAGTTTCAAGATTGTTTTTCTGTTGTAAATTATGAAAACAGTTAGTTGCTTCCTCTGCTTTTGTATTGGTTTTGGAACTGTATGAGTTGATTTGAAGTTGTCTTGAACTGATCATGAATATGTGTATGGCGGCAGGTTTGAATGGTAATTGTGTAGGGATTCTGTTATGATTTTAGTGTGTATATGCAGGGATCTCTTGATGCAATATGGGACTGTTCTGGATGATAACATTGTGTAGTTGAACCGGTTCGATTTACCTTTGAAACGTGCACAATTTGAATTAGCTTGAGTATCTGAACTAGTTTTTTTCTTATTGATGCAGGGCTGTTCGGTATATGCAGTTAGTTTAGATACCGAGCTTGGTGAGTTTTCCTATGTTTTGAAGCATGACTCAGAGGTAGGACCATGGAAGGCGAGACTCGAAGACAGGCGAGCAAAGTGAAACCGAAGGAGACTTGGTAAAGGAAGATGAAGAAAATTTAATGTGTATTCTACACTGTGTAATTTTGTACCGAATGTAACATGGCCCTTTTTTATGTACATGGCAATAATAGTTGAAATTTGAATGAGTGTATGATTATACCAGAATATGGATCTGCATATGTTTGTAATCAACTATCTACCCATTACTAAAGAATTGCCCAAACTGACCTTTCTACCCTTCCACAATAAAACAATTCCAAAGCCAAAAGGTTATTCAGGTAATTAACAAAATTGAAATTCATCCATGCCAATTGTTCTCTTCTCATTGGTCATTACCATTTACATTTCTACTTTTCTGAATTGTTGCACCAAGTGTTGCACTATTATTGGTCCTTATTTCCCACATTGTACTACTTTCTTTTTTTTCTCTCTCATTTCAATTTCACGGTTCAAATTTATTTCTCTCTTACAGCCTCTTCTCGTCTCCTTTTCCTCTCCCAACCCTAGCCGCCGCCGCCCATTCTCCGGATCAAAACCAATTCCGAATGAAAAACCAATCACATATTCGATCTATTCATCTCTCAACCTTCTCTCTTTCTATGGTCTTCTCTCTTCTCTTTTTCTACAAACCCAAGCGGCAGCCATAAACCCTAGCAACGTCGCCAACCACTCCAATCTCACGGTCTATGTCATTTGGTTGATCAATTTGGCGGCGACCACCGTTTCTCCATCTCCGGCCGATTCGGTAAGAACGAGCATCGTTTCCCATTTTTCTTCTTCGCTTTGTACTCCTTCATTTTCTCACTCCTTCGTATTCTTAGATCTATGCTGCTATGATCATTTTTGGAAGCGCCGAAGTAAGATTATTTCTTCCTCTCATTTTCATTTTTCGGTTTTTTGCAAATGGATTTGTAAATTTGGTTTTGTTCATCAGAGACATATTTCTTCCTCACATATTGCTTTTTGTTTTCGTTTTTGTTATCGTTTCACAATTATATGTGGGTTATAAATCTGTGCAGAATTGTGAATCTCGCAGAAAGAAGAATGGAATCGGATTCGAGGAGTTGGAAAATGATTTTGAGTGGGCAGAGAAAAACATATACTCAATATTTGTTGAAAAATTGCTCAAATCTCACTGTTGAAATTTCTCAATATCTTCCAATATAACATAGAACATCTGGTTTTATAAATAGTGATTTTGTCAAACTTGTGTTATTTCACTGCATATTTGTTGTTGGTATTTTTTGTTTTGTTTTGCAGGTTTGTTTAAGTTTGTGATTGTGTTTCACTGCATCCTTGTGATTGTGGATGTTGAAATCAAATGGAGCACTACATGTTGAAGCAACAGAAGAAGAGTTGTAAAAGATGGAACTCTGTTGAAGAGGATAATATATCTGACGACAAACGTAGACGGGCTGCTCTGATGGTTTGGTTTTTGTTTTTCTTAATCTTCTGCTTAAGTTGAATACCTTAGGAATTCATTTGTATATGTCAGAAATGCGAAAACAAAGTCAGCAGAACATCTTGCAGTTGTAGAATTGCCTCAAAGGTTTCAATATGGTTTACATGTTTTTTTTGTCACAGAGGTTTGTGTTTGTGTCATTAACTACCATATCTGCCTATAGTTAGTGACTCTCAATTTTCCTTCAGGGAAATGGACCTTTAGTTTGTGACTTATTGAGCAGATCATGTCCTGAGTTGGATCTTATACAACGGCCACCATTTCTATTTGCTATCAATGTTTACTTATTTAGAGTTTTACTTTTGAAAGTTTGTTGTCTTAGTTTTCTATCTGCTTTTGTAGACTCCAATTGCCTTGGATAAGGCTAAGGACAGCAATGGAAAGGATCGAGAGCTGAGAAAATGAAAAGAGTTCAACAACTTAAGGGAAACAGATAAAAGTTTATGTTTTTGCATTAAAATAAATACTATTTAAGGGAAACAGCTTAAGTCATTAGAATCACTTATAATGCGAACCTAATGCACACAGCACAACAGTAAATTCGACCACTGAATTAGTCAGGGAGGTTTTGTTTAGAACCCATTTGTCCTTTTGTGAATCATTATTATTTAATTGATCTATTGAAAAGTTATTCTGAAAAGGGATATTGAAAATAATGTAGGGTGAAAGTTCTTATGCCATTCAGAATTACGTTTTAGCTCATTGGATACTTAATCTGTCAATAAATCTTTGGCTGATCAAGCCAATTCTTTGGTGTTGTTCACAAGGAATGAGAACATTTTACCTAATTTGTTCTTCAAAGCATGTTTGATATTTATGTGTTGTTGCAGTCTGTGTTACAGAGCCTTCCCCTCATCAGTCATTGCAAATAACATAAAGTGTTTCATGGTACTGTTTTTAATAAAAGAGTAAATATGTCATGTTCTTTACTCTCTTTTTCTTCATTTATGTTGTGAATAATAATTACGAGTATACTATAAGTTAGATTGTTTTGATGATATACTTATAGCTCAGCCTAAGTTAGTTTCTCAAATAGTTGGAAAAGCTCAAGGTGTTTATGTGGCATGTTCAGCAGATGGGAGTAGACAGATGATGGTATCCACAAATTTGTTTGAAGGAGAAAAATATGAAGATAGCTTGAACTTTTATGGTTTGTATAAGATAGGAAGCAGAATGTCGCGATTATCGATAATAGGAGGCACGGGAAAGTTCAAGAATGCAAGGGAGTTTGCTGAGCTGAGACCTCTTATTCGACCAGGGAAGATTGCAAATGATGGTGCTGAGACATTGTTGAGGATGAGTGTTCATTTGAGCTACTATAACTTGTCAAATATGTTTAACCTTCTTTGTGTTGTTCTAGCTGAATTCCTAAGACACATAACTATTTGATAACTTTTGCATTTACCTATTGATTGGTAACTACTTTTGAAAGGTATATATTTAATTTCATGGAAATACAAAGCATGCATGATTTTCTGTTATAGTGATAATTCATATCAGTATATTATTCTTGAAATTTATATGACAGTTTTCTATAGCATCCCTTGCAAATAAAGTATCATGTTAGCATACATAGGCACTACTTTGAGATGAATTGGAAATTTTCTATTATGCAACCAATTAGTTGGTTTAAGTGTATAGTGAATTGTGAGATGCTGAGTCTGTGATGCTAAAAGGATTTTTTATTTTTACAGATGCCAAGAGGTTGATTGGTCGGAGTCTTAGATGCATCTGTTCAGAGTGACAGAGGATGCTTAGGTAAATTCAAGCATGATGTTATAGTTGATTATGAGTTGGAGCTAAATTATGGAAGGTTTGTCATTAATATTTATTTGTTCTGACTTCTAAATAGGATGCCATGGATTATAACTGTATATCGCTGTCTATTATTTGTTCACTATTAATGGCTATATGTATTCGACCGGTGATTTTGTGTCTAAAAAGAATTCCCTCCAATATCACTTTTGAATTTCAACTCTTTTCTCCCTTTGCTATATTTTCAAATTTCCAGCTCTTCAATTTGCAACATGACGAAGCATCATAAGGTAAAAGTCTAAAATAATCCATTGTGGACTTTGGTCACAGTCAAAATTCCATCAGATGTCTTCAAAAATTGAAGGTGGCCCAATACAAACCTTTAAATGAATGAATCCACACCCTTTTAACGAAGCCTCAACCGAATAGCTTGTATTCCAAATAATCGGATGAAAAACTTCGAATGATCATAGGAACAACCCTGAAAATCCACCAATTGACACAACCATAGTGAAATGAACCTCAATCCATGACCAATTGAAAACCTCAATAGAAACAAGCTTGTACAAGGTATGAATTTCAAACAACGTGAAACCTCAGCTCCATATACAAACTCGATCCCTTGCCATGTTTATTGATTAATGATGCATGATGTGTTAAATGACCTAGTGGAGGTATGCAGATGAAACACGAGTCTAAAGCCAGTTAGAAATTAAAGGGTAGGACAAATTTGGGGTATGACAAATATTCCAATTAAATTAAAATTAAAATTATACGGGTGTTACACAGTGGGCTAGCCCTCACCTCCAAACGCGTAATTTACCTACTATGGCCTCTAAGTCTCCCTACCCTTGAAGGGGGTACACACATAGGGGTAGCAAAATAGCTAATGGCCCGCAAGGCCGGCCTGCACATCCGCAAAAAATGACGGGTTTGAGATTTTGGGCTCGCCTAGCCGCCGCAACCCACCCACGCACCCTCCGCATCCCGCCCCACGCACCCGTCGAGCCCGCCTGTAGGCAATTTTAACTAGACAGTGTTTGGAAAATATTTCAAAATGTTTTTTACTGAAGGTCACTTCTCATTAATGTTGACTTCTATAAAATGCTTTAAATGACAGATTTAAATAACTTGCTCAATTATTTCCCTAATGTTAAAAATTCTTCCATTGTTTTCTCATTTGTAACACTATGAACTTCTTGTGTAATTTTTCATTTAACAATTTAGATTAAAAATTTACAAATCTCATTCAAACTTGAGAACTTTCAATCATAGTGCTAAACAATTATTCATTATTTGACTCATTTTCTCATGGACTTTAGGAACCTTATAGTAGCAATAAATTAGGATTCATGGTTTTAAAATAATATTCTCCCACATCTTTTAATAATATTTATTCATATGTACATCTCACAATTCTGTTAGAGTTTTAATGTCTTCAAAATAATTCACACGTTTAATTTAATTAAACCATGACAGAAAATATGTCATTAGTATGATCAACTAAAGTAACAAATCACTCTGCTAAATATCATGAAGTAATGACCTATGAAAAAGTGAAATTTTTTCACATTTCCTAATTGCAATAGTATAGTTGTCTCTGAACATGAAAAATAAAGCCAACTGGTAGTAATCTAGCAGTGTATTTATAACCATTCATCTACAAATAATGAACTAACTTTCACTATGATTCACAATCTATCATATAAGAAAAGTCTACCATTTGGGACTTTCTTAGCCTATCCACATCAGCAACTCTTCTCTCAATTTTCCACGTCACTTTTCTCAATTTTATGCTCATGCTATGACGGTTATACTTCTCAAATTGCAGTTAATCCTCTTTCTCCTATTCATTTCACGTTCCAAACTTCCTCCAAATTCTCTTCATCAATTCATTTCACGTTACAAACTTCCAGCGGTTACTACTCTCCACATTCATCTTCCCCAAATTCTAACCCTAAATCAAATACTCAGTATTTCACACAACCTTTCATCAACCCTCATCACAACCATCACCACAAATTCATCATTGCACCGCAACAGATTCACAACGTGCGGAGCACAATTATCGGTAACAAATCTTCAGCAGCAACGATTGTAATCTGATATACAACGACATCATCAGAAAATCACGGTTGCGACATCAGATTCACTATACACTAATTGTGTACCACCCCCTCACTTGCATAATTGTTTCTTCTTCCTTCTCCCTCTTCCTTCTTCCTTCTCCCTCTCTTTTTTCATTGTTATAATAGAGTATCAGACAAATTTGATTTTGATTTTAATTTAGTGTTTATTCTTTCAGGTATGGTGGTGTGGAAGGGGGGAGATTCGCCGGCGGTGCCTGCAAAGTGTTCGCCTATGCAGCTTTGCATAGCAGGTTACTCATCACAATATTAAAAGAATATTTGCTTTTGACTGACCAATATATTTTATATTATGTTTCTTATGTATATGTATGGATTTGGATTTGCTGAAATCTCATTCCCACACATTCGTGCAGTCAACACATCGACAGTCGTTGGATCAAAATTAAATGGTCTAAATTTCTACGCAGATTTTGATTTTTTTTCTTCTAATTTTCTACTCGCTTGCTTAATGCAGTGTATTTGAAGCTGAAAAGCCAGGATGTAGATTTTCTATACAGCAGAGACTTGGAACATACTTCTTCAAGGTAATGAATGTACGGTCATTTATTTGGTAAGCCAAATTATGTGAGGTTTCGTTATTTTGATCGATGTTGTTAAATAGCCACTATAGCAGCGCTACATCGTTAAGCATAATGTAATCATATGTTACATTTTCTTCTCATATTTTGATGTTGGCGTCACGTTATGTGTGATGCTTCGTCGGTATGTCCAGCTTTGATCCGTGATATGGTGCGAATTAGCTGTATTTTGTGCGAAACCTGAAATCGTATACGGCACAGAGTTAGAGCAAGTGTATATGTATGGTAATCATAATATATATTTTTTTATCTTAGACACTATGTTATCCTATACGGCACAGAGCCAGCGCAGAAGGTGAAAAAAAGCCACTGAAGGTGAAAAAACGGATCAGGAAACTGAAGGTTATCTTTGAGAAGTTTAGTGATGTTAAGGTAAATTTCCTTTGCTCTTCAGCTGTTGGAACTTTATTACTTCTGTGATATTTTTCTTAGACTCTTCATCTATTGTTTATAACTTTTACCTTTTTATTTGGATTTTTTTAGCACTGTTAAAAGGATTTAGTTTCCTTCTTTTGTTTGAATACCCTAATGTTGATTTAGATACTAGACCATTGTGTCTCACTCTCATCCTTACTAAATTATCAAGTTTGCTGAATTTGCTTAACTGCTTTTCTGAATTGTTTTGCTTATGACTTGCATATTAATTTTAGATTTATGTTTCCATGCTCAGTACATAGATTTCAAAATGGGAGCTGAGTCAGGATTCATTCGATTTGACGTACCTGAAGCTGCTCAGAAAGCACGTTTTGATGGCTCAATGATTGTTTTGAACTGTTAGGTATGAATTTGTGGTGTTAAATGTTGCTGAATTCTAAAGTTATCTGAATTCTGAACTCTAAACCTTTCTTCGTCTCTGTCGCAACCTCTTCCATTCATCTTCCTCATCGACTCACTTTCTTCTACAGATTCAATTCATACACACAACAACATGGTGCTCACATCGTCTGCACGCGATTACTTCAACCGCATCTTGCAGGACATCTCCGGCATGAAGGTTCTCATACTTGATTCTCAAACGGTACGCCACTTTCTTCATCAATGATCTCCCACATTCCTAACAAATCCGATCATTTTATTTCTTTGTATTTTTTATAGTTATAAACTTATAATGGTTTGATCGATTATTTAATTTTGGTTGTTTGTTTGTAATGAAATGCATTTTTATCTGTCGAATTTATGCAGGTAAGTATTGTGAGTATTGTGTACTCACAGTCAGAACTTCTTCAGAAATAATACCAAAATTTGTAAGCAATTACTCACTACCTACTTATGAATATCTACACTCATAATTAATTCTAACACTATTAATAAAAAACTTGTGTTTATTTTTTCTTTCAAGGGCTCATAATCATGGTGCGGGTCTACAATGAAAATTTTAACCTAAAAGCATGACTACGCCATTTTGCCATTTTGTTAGGTGTACATGTATCAATGATTGGTAGGAGAAGGGTTTCAATTGCTCACTGGAGGCCAATGGGGGATTTTTAGGAGTTTTAGAAAATGTGTTTTATTTGTTTATATAATATGATTTTTATATTTTGTTAATGCTCTTCCATGTTTTAGCTGGCTAATTCTGTTCATGTTTTTCCTTTCATTTATTTATGATTCTGCAGAATGTTAACAATAGAGAGACTTTGGAGTCACATCCAAGACCTGGCACCCAAGGACGTGGGGTTAGAGGTGGTCGGGGAAATTTTACACCTCATCGCATAGTGCACGGTGAAATAGCTATTCTGAATCTCAGCCTGTGTATGTTTTTGCCCCACCCATGTGCTCTTTGATTATTCCCTATTTCTCTCTTTCCTGCTTACAACCCTCTAATTTCCCTGCTAGAACAGTTTTGCATTGCTAACTTAAGTTCTCTATATTTATAACATGTTTGAAACACAATGTAGGAGCATTTGGCTACTTTTCATCTTGCAAGTTGTTGGTTACCATGCCCTTATTAACATGTTCAACTGGTCACTTGAATGAAAAGTAGTAGATGATGCTGTATTTCTAATGTGCAATTACTATTAGATATTGTGTTTGGCAGTAGAATTTGCTTAACTAAAATAATATTCCACGGGCCTTCTCTCAGATGCTCGAGGTGGCAAGAGTTCTGTACCAAGCAAAGATAACAGGTCCAACGAAGAAACTGCAAAGGGTGTGCCTCCTTTGCCAGGTTCACAAGAGACAAAATCTAGAGAAAAAAGTTCTGGAACAAGGTAAGTAGTTAGCATATTGACTGTCATTTCTTTCTTACATAGACACAAATTAAGTTATGATACATTTCGATCAGACTACATAATTATCTGTCATTTGCAGCTCTGTTCCAGCTATTGCCAATGGGCCTACAACTGTATCATCTGGAACTACTAATGTGAATTCATCCCCTTCATCTACTGGAAATGTGGATAGGATTAGTCCATCGGATGGCGGTAATATTACGATTTGTCATCCAGAATGCCCCTGTAAAAACCAGGGTTATGTGAATTTTGTTTTTCTTTATCTAAGTCCAGTTAGAATTTCTTTTATATGCTACCCTCATGCTAAATATGTCTTGGCAGGTTGAGGAACTGTATTCACTCGACCACGACTCTCTCAATAGGCTTAGGTAAGTGTACTTCTCAATCTATCTTGAACTTATTGATGGTTATTAATTGTGACATTTAATTAGTGAACATTTGATTGATCTCTCTATCTATGGGGATTCCATACTCGATTACAGCCATGTATACGGGTTGGTTTTTCTTTTCAATTGGCTTCCAGAAGAAAAGGATGAACGTGCTGTAATCAAAGGTCCCAACCCTAACTTATTTTTTGCTAGCCAAGTTAATTTTCTTTTAAAAGCTAAAACCAATATCATTTTTGCTGTGTACTTTTACGGTCTAACTAATCTTATCGATTCATTTGTAGGTGATTAATAATGCTTGTGCAACTCAAGCAATCTTATCTATTCTTATTAATTCACCTGATATTGATATCGGTTCAGAGTTGACAAAACTGAAAGAATTTACCAGGAACTTTTCTCCTGAACTCAAAGGTTTGGCTATCAATAACAGCAAGGCTGTACGTACAACCCATAATAGCTTTGTGATGGTACAATTGATAGCAGGGATTGTGGGAACATATTTCTTGATATTTGCTGGATGTGCTTCGATTATTGTGAACAACAACCATGACAACGTTGTCACACTTGCTGGTATTGTGATTGTCTGGGGACTTACTTTGTTGGTGTTGATTTACTCTCTCGGTCATATCTTTGGTGCTCATTTCAATCCTGCTGTTACCATTGCTTTTGCTAGCACAAGGAGGTTTCTATTAATACAGGTCAACAAAACACACAAGCTTTTTACTCTATAATCTAGATATAATACTGATAGACAAATTTGATAAACGTTTGAATGGTTTTAACCTGCCTTATTAGTTTCTGAAATTCTATCAACTCAACTAATCCCCTGTAGGCTGTCATAATATATGGTACTTAGGAGAGGGTGCTTATGTGTATAAGCTCTACTTTGGGTAAATCTCTTATGTAGCATAGTATCCCTGAAAGCTTTTATTAAAGTGAGTTGGATGAAATGGATGAGTGTCATACGTTTGATAAAAAAAATTATTCAAGCATACGTTTTTTACCTCTATATGACTTTGTATATAATCAAATGTTTGGTCTAACTAGAAGTAAGTTTGGTGTTGTAGAAATGAGTATATTACCAATGAGTGGGTGCACAAGACCAAAAACCAATTATGCATGAATGCATTAGATATAGTAAGTTAGCACTATTTTGGAAAAGATAGTAGTATCTCGGGTTAGATGATTCAAGCATCTGTGGATAATATCCATAAAGGCCCTTATAATGAGAACAAATTGAATTGGCAGTAGGTGATTAAGAGATTGACATCGATATACTAGATAATGAACATAATTTGCTTTAAACAGAATCATATAAAATGCATCAATTTTTTATTTGTTTGTTTTCAATCTTATAAAATGTTAAAATGTTCATTTGCCTGACAGAACGTGGTTCTCATGCTTTAGGATGATCATTGATACGGGAGAGGCCTTCGACTAGCAAATGCAGCATACAGGTTGCCCCATCGTTAGAGGGCCGCTTCGAGCGATGATGTCAAACTGTTTTGTCGAACCACGAATTTGCCAAGAAGCGATCAATTCATCCAAAGAAAACCTTAATTGTATCACAACTGTGGTACCGTCGACGAAAGATAAGTGACTCTCTTTGCTCATTGGTTAACAATTCAGTCTGTCTTTAGTTCTGAATCTAAAGCTCTTGATATTGTGCAGGACTTGCAGCGAACGAATTCTATGACGGTAACTTACTATGAATAATCTTCACCAGTAATCGTAGAAAGAAGGTTACAGTGGAAAGGAACTGGATTCTCATGTAAAAGAAAATGATACTTTCACACTTCAAAGGGGACAGCTTTTTTTTAGGAAGAAGATTATGCTTTTAGTCTTGCAGCATATGTTAATGTTCAATTTTGGTCTCTAAAGTGTATATAAAAATATTTTAATCACCATTCTCATGGAATCCACTGCAAAAATTAGTTTAGTCATTTGATTTTATGTTATGAAAAGTCTATCTCCATGTACCGTGGCTTAAATTAGTTAGTTATTTGATCAGATTTTGATATATTTGATCAGATTTCATTAGATTGTTTTTTGGCATTATATACACCAACACTTTTGTTTCATTTGGAATTCCTACTTTTGAGGCTTATGATCTAGAAGAAGTATGTAAAGGCCAAATTTTTAGAAACAAATGTATTATTCTGAATTGAATTGTCAATAATACTGAGATATGATAATTGACCATATAGCTTATTATAAAAGTTGATTAACATTTTATTTTGTCATTGTATGCAATTGATTTATGTTTTAAGGGAGGATCAAGGAAAATCAATCTATTTTTCTGTTACATAATTTCTTTCTATTACAACTTAATCTTCTTATACAAGTTTTTAATTATTTTTCTTTTTTGATGAATTCTTGACCTTTTTATAAACTATATTATTTTACGGGAAAAGTGTATTATAAATTTAATATTAAACAAAATAAGTGTGTCATAGCTTCATACCCAATTATTGTTTCGTTATACTTTCATCATTTTATTATATTCACTATTTCATAATTATTTATATTATTATTGACCGTTGGACTTTTTCTTTAAATGAAATCTACATTGTTTCTTTTTAAAAGTTAAAATCACATCTACTTTTTTTAATCTATTATTTGTTTTAAATACCATTAATATACTTATTTATATTACTATTTATTTTTCAATTACATACATTATCTTTACATATATTATTTCTCGATGGAAACTCTAATATGAGATAAGTGCATCCTTAATTGTATTATTCAATTTAAAACAATATAAATTTTATTCTATTAATTATTTTTTATTTTTAATATTCAATAACTATTAGTATTTTTATAACTTCCAATTTGAACCAAAATATAATCTTTTATTAATACCTTTTATTTGCCTCAATCCAAATGCGCGAAAACGACGGGTACCCGTGCGAACGCACGGGTAAGACACTAGTTAACCATAATATTAACTCATATCTTTACATGCTTTCAACTTCTTTATAACATTAAATGAAAGGCTCTTTTATACGCCTTCATCTTCGTTTCCTCAAAACTAAGTGAAATGTAAAAAAAAGTCTAATAATATAATATAAAAAATAGGAAAAAATGAAAGAAAAAAATAGGCAGGCTAAATAAAAATTTCGGTGAACAAGCCTGCCACTCGCCACCCGGTCACCTTGGCGGGTGGACAAGATTTTAAAGTCCAATTTAACTTAGCAGTCTTGCCCGCCTGTCCCTTTTTTATGCGGGCTTAAGGCGGGGTGAGGCGGCACAGCGACCTGTTTTTCTACACCTAAACACGCACAGACCTATATTTTCTTGGACAGTACAAAGTCCACTGCGAAAAATATGAATCTGAATGAGATCATCAAAATTATGGTTGGAACATTTCATCTATAATTTTCTCATTTTCTTCTTAGAGAAGTAAAATGATTTAATATGTGAAAATTATATTTTCTAACTTATCATTTTCTTTTCTAACATTTATATTTAGATCATATAATTGTTGAAAGGAAACATTAGTTATGTTTACTTCATCATATCCGTCTCTTGTTATAAGACACAGATTTGTCTATTCTTTTGGTTCATTAAATTAATTAGGGTCAATGTTTTCCAATGTGATATCCTTCTTGTTTTCTCCAATCCCATTTTGAATTTATTCATCTTCTTTGAGTTTCATTCAGTGTTTCTTTCATTTGTATCTTCGGATTTCAATACCGGGTTAGGTTTTCATCACTTGTCTTTAAATCTAAGATACTTGTTAGAACTACTAGTTTTAAAAAGTTTTATAGAGTTTTAACATTAAGAAGCACATTTGAATATTTTCTTCATTATTGTTTGATATCTCTAATTATTGGACTTGTGTGTTCATCCTTTTCCTTTTAATCTGAGTAAAATCTTCGTAGATCATTTTAAGGGTGTCCCATATTTTTATTATAGTGATATAATATAATTAGAAGCATATATTTGTTCTGGGAATCGGTTTGGCTGGGCGATTCTAGCCTTACGGACGCTTTTCCGGATATTTATGCCAACAACAACATGAAGGGTAAGAAGTTGTCAGAGATGGGGAGGTGGGACAGTTTAAATTGGGTTTGGGGAGATGTGGGTTTCGTTAATAATTTTCAGGGTGGTAATACTGTTATTGGTCAGCATCTTTTGTAATCGCTTTTAGAGTCGACTGCGCCGATTAGAGACTTACCGGATAGACTTGTTTGGAGATATGATTTGGTCTCAGGTTATACTTCGAAAGGAGGGTACGAGATGATGGCAGGTAGTGCGGAAGTGGAGGAATTGGACGACGATATAGAGAGAGCTCTTAGAATTTTGTGGACTACCGATGTGCCTTTCAAAGTTAGAGCTTTCATATGGAGGTGCTTTCTTGATAGAGTTGCAACTAAAGATCAGCTTCTTAGGCGAGGTACTTCGGTCCCCAATTCTGATTATAATTGTGTTTTTTGTTTGAATGCTCTTGAGTCTCTTGATCATCTCCTTTTCTACTGTTCGTTTTCTGTTATGGTTTGGAGAAACATGTTCCAATGGTTGGGGTGGACACCGGGGTTCGATTCAAGCGTTTGGAATAATTTTTTATTGTGGGGGAATAGTGTTAGGAGGTTCTGTAACAGCAGGAGAAAGGAGGGGATTATTTGGGTGGCGGTGGTGTGGGGTATTTGGAAGTTAAGGAATGAAGTGATATTCAAGGAAGGGATTTGTAACATGGACGATCTTTTGTGGAATATTAAATTCACGGCGTGGAAATGGTTGGTTACCGATAAAATTGTGAATCCAAGTGTAACTTCTACGAGTTCAGTAGAAATCCGTTGTTTTATTTCAAGTAGATGTCACTTGGTTTGTAATTTTGTCTTTGAGCTGTTTTGCGCTTTTGTAAGCGGGTTCGAGTACCCCTGGTACTCGTTTTAGTGAAATCCTTGCTTATAAAAAAAAAGAAACATATATGTACTATCTATTTATTAATTCACTAATTATCAAGTACTTGACTTTAAAACCCTAGTGCACTTTTTCTTTTTCGTTTTTAGTCCATACATCATTGGGTTTGTTCACCACTTTTTTATTTATGAAATGAATGAGAACAAAAGGACCATATAACATAGTCCAACATCTAAAAGAAATCAATTCTTTCTTTTGTATGATGTACTCTTCATCATCAAACGGTGGGGATTTGTTCTAGGAACAATTCAATTAAAAGCAGTGTTTGAAGTCATAGTTCTATCTCCAAAGACGATTAGACTTCAAAACAATAGTTAAGCTATGATGCCAATTATCAAACAAACGACTCCAACACACAAGGGAGAGGGGAGGGGGTAAATTGTAATATTTGAAATTTAAGAGAAAGTAAGAAGCGAATATTAAGCAGCAAATTATGCTTGGTTCGCCTTAGACCATGCTGCCTAATCCAGTCCTCAAGAGTTTCGTCTGAAGATTTCAATTATTAATAATTTAAGCTTTTACATAGGTTCAATCTAACAATCTTCCTTACACCAAGCATTTTACTAGTTTTTCTTTCAACCTTCAATTCAATTATAAATTCCTAAGATACTTTAGCTCTTGTATAAACAAATTAAGCACAACAACAAATTTACACAATTCTAAAATAACATTTTCTCTCTCTTAGCACTAATACAGTGTATAACTAATAAATATAATTTTAAAAGGAGAATGAGTGATATATGAGAATAGATAATTCAAAAAATTCGTGATTTTGAAGTAAGAACATCACTCTTTTTTTTAGAAAAACTATTTAGCCAAAAAGGCTACAATCCATGGGCTTGATCACTCTCTCTTAAATTATAAATGGCAATTTCTTTGATTAGACTAACTTAGAAAAGGAAATCTTAATTAAGGTTTGATTCTTAATGGATTCATTGTCTTTCTAGTCAATTAGGAGGCGAACTTGCTCCTTATTCGATTAAAAGATAGCTATAATCTATTAGATAGGGAGTTTAGCTTTCCTAATTGGTTAGAGTTGATTCTTAATCGATAAACTACTAGACATTAAAATTTATTAGAAGATGGCTTTGTTTGGATGGGAACTATTTTGGAGCGGCTTGCTTGTTTGGATATTTTTTGTAAGCTACTCTTTCGCTTGGATGTGAGTTGGTTTTTTGGCTTGATTTTCTGTTAGGCTATTTGGATGTGTAGGAATGAAGTTATTTTTAAAGGAACTATTTTATCTAATTTTGATGGGATGGGGTTTATCAAATTTATTTCTTGGGAATGGTTTATGACTTTCTTTAAGGTGAATGACAATTTAATGTGGCCGAATTTGTGTGTCGATCCGAGACATTTTTTTAGATAGGGTGCTTTGGTTGTTCTTTGGCTGGTTGCATCCGGGGTGGAGGTCATGCCCATTTTTTCTTTTTTTTCCTTTGTGTAATCTTGTTTGGATTAAGCACCCCTAGTGCTTGTTAATATATCCGTTCTGTTTATAAAAAAAAAAAAATTTTTTTAGAAGAAACAAGATTTAGATAACGAGAATGAAAAGGTTTTAGTGTGTGTGCACTGCCTTAGCACATCAAGACTAACTCATTCTTCTTTTACATATAATTGATTATAAAAATTAATGGACTTAGCACAACAAGATCATGCGATCATGCGATCATTCACGTATTTTGTTTCTTTCGATGTTGATATTTAAATTTTACTTGAATTGGTTGATCTCATTATTTGAACTTGATCAACTTTGTTTTTGATAACCTTTTTCCTAATGATTCTTATGATTAAACTTTCTTTAATTAGTCGTCATTATCAAAATCACATAAAACTTTAACCATTAAAACACGTTTAACTACAAGATCTTCCCTTTTTATCTTGGGTGGTTTGCATGGTTTTAAATTGCGGACCGCATCACCTGATGCGGCCGCAATATTGCGGTTGCGGTAGCGTCCGCATCCGCATCAGACCGCAATTGCGGTGTGATTGCAAATCACGATAAAAACCGCATCATAACACCGCATCGGCCGCATCATAACACCGCATTGGCTGCATCAAGCTGCATCAGACCGCATCAGGTCGCAAGAGATTATGCAATGCTCTATAAAATTATTTGGTTTACCTTCTTTTTTAATTATATCGTAGATTTAAGATATATTTTAAAAGGATTAACGATATTCAAAAGGGTGACGAATTATTAATGAGTTATAGATGAAAATTTAGAGAGGAAATGGAAGATATATGAAATCGAAAATAAATAATAAAATATAATATTTTATGTTCATAAATATGAATTCACGCCGCAACGACCGCATTCCGCATCGCAACAACCGCAATAGCCGCAACCGCAGTGACTGCAACCGCAACCGCATCCGCAGCCGCAACCGCAATTTAAAACCATGGTGGTTTGTTTGGATTTTAACCTTTCTCTATAGGGAATGGTAAGCTTTATTTGTTAGAGTATTTCCTTCATTTTTCCAGACGAAACCTCATTGAGGCTATGTCTTTATTTTATGTGTGCACCTGTATGTCATTTTTAATGGTCTAGTGGTATATGTGAATTTATTTTCTAAATGATGGTTTTGGGAAGAAGAAATTTCAAAAAATTATACTTCGACACTACTTGAGTTCATTAGTTTAAAATATGAAATCAAAACAGAAAAAGAAACAAACACTTTTTTTTCTCATGGTGATATATTGAGATCTACTGCATTTTGGTGATTTTTTGGTTGTCTTCCTGTCATGGATTTTATGTTAATTAGTAGTAATAAATAGATAGTGAGAAAAATTGAAGTGTTAAATTAGAGTGAGAAAAACAACAACAAAAATACAACTAGAGAAGAGAAAGATGGACGGTGGAGATTTCATATTCGGGTCCACAGTCATTATCATTGAATCTAATGGTGTAAGAAATCATTAAATAAAAACTGTACCATAGTGAGACAAGGGTCCAATAATTTCAAAGCATGTACCATACATCATTAATTCAACCCACAACTTCCACCTAATTAGAATGCACATTCACCAGAAATTCACCAATCTTCTCATCTTCACACCTTATCATATTTTCTATATAAACTCACACACATTAGGATATTATACTCACCAATCAAATAAACCAAGAAAAAGAATTCAAAAGAAAGAAAACAAAAATGGCAAGAAGCATGAAGTTAGCATGTGTTGCTTTGGTGATGTGCATGGTAGCTATTGCGCCTATGGCTGAAGCTGCAGTCTCATGTGGAACTGTAACCGGTGATCTTGGTCCATGCCTTACTTATCTTGAAGGTGGTGCTGGACCTTCAGTACCATGCTGTGCAGGAGTGAAGAAGCTTCTTGCTGCCGCCGCCACCACGGCGGATCGTCAGGCTGCCTGTAACTGCTTGAAATCAGCTGCCGGTTCTATTAATAATTTGAATACTAACAATGCTGCTGCTCTCCCAGGCAAATGTGGTGTCAACATTCCTTACAAGATCAGTACCTCCACCAACTGTAATACGTATGTCTTATCATAAATTTCACTCTCACTCTTATTTTTGTGTTGGATTCTTTTGAAGCTTTAGTTACTGACTAGTTTTTTTTTTTTATTTGTTATATTGACAGCATTAAGTTTTGAAGATGATGGTGCGGTTTCAAGATTATCATATGGAAACTTCTCATAGTACTATATGAGAGTGCCATTTAGTACAATTATTAAGAATAATATATAATGAGAGTGATACAGGCTCATCTTATATGTGGTCCTACCTATCCTCTTGTTGTACTGGACTATTTTGGATTCTCTCTAAGTTCTTGTGTCGTTGTATCAATCTACATGTAATCAAATCTTATTGTTGGGTTTCATTTCTTTGTTAATTGATAAATCTTCCTTTGATTTTTATTTTGAATTTTAAATACTATCGTCAAAAAATATTTATTAGATTATTATCTAAAAAATATTTTAAATAAAATCTTAAAATTAAAATAGATACAAAATTTATTTTGTAAATAGATGAATTATTGTTTGACAAATACACAGTGTATCTCGACGCCATTTCTTATACTGTATACACTGTATACACTCTTCACGCTATATGGTAAACAGTGTTTTTTTTAATAAAATAATAATATTTTTAAAAAAATTAATTTTTATTTAAAAAAAATATTTTTAAAATTTATTTTATAACACAAATATATGATTATATCATTAACCAATTTCACAATTGAATTAACCACAAAAATGTATGTTATTAATAAACTATTTTACTTATAATTTATTAACCAATTTCACTACTTCATTAACCAATAAAATACATGCTATTAACCATATTCGACAGTAATTTATAAATATATTAACCAACTTTTACATTCCATTAACCAACTTTATTTTACTATTTAATTTATTTTATGTTTGAGAATTAATTAACTAGTTTATGAAGAGTATTAACCAATTTTATACATAGTATTAACCAAAGTTATTTATCACGTAAGATTATCTTTTTAAGGGAAGATATATATTAATCAAACTCTGACTTGTATTAACCAAGTTATAACATTCAATTAACAAACATGTATTTCCCAGTCAAGACACTAATAATCAAACTATGAACTATATTAACCAACTTATAACAATCAATTAACTAACTTTTATTTTCCAGTTAAGACTACTTTGTATTGCCAAAATATCTGATAACCAAACTACAAATTGTATTAACCAAGTTTTTATACCGTATTAACCAAAGTTGTTTTGGAGAGAGAAAAATATATAAAGAAAATGTCAAAATTAGGTATGTCACTGTTCACCGTATTTGTGAATAGTGTCATACGGTGTAGTGTAGGAATTGAGTGTCAAAATATCATTTTTCATTAAAAAAATAAGGAACATTGATGAAATTATAATTAAATCCATTTATCGTACTTACGGCCTCCTTCGTCTAATAAAAAAGGAACCGATCCTAACTGTTCTCATCAAATATTATCATGGAGCGGCGATCTCCTCTTCTCACCCTCACCAATCTAACATTCCAATTCATGTAATTGTTTGAATGGGGTGAATAAGAGGACCCTCTGGGAAAAGGTGCACGTAGTGATCAGGCGCCCTTGTTTGTAATCTCTTTTCCATAGAAGGAAAACAAATTTCATGGTAGGGCGACCTCTAAATTCTTCCAGAGGATTTCAAATGTGTTAATGAAGGCCATCTGTTGAGAAGATTCAATGTTTATAGTTCTAAACACCTTACACTCAAACATGGTAAACGGGATAAGCACCCCCAAAACCTAGATCAATGAGGTATACACGTAGAAGAAATCCTAGCTTTGGAAACAGCCATATCAATACATATTAGATTTCCCACACTACTCGCAATAGCAAACAAGATTCTGGGTCTCAAATATTTTTGGGACAAACTAAAAAATCTTACCCAAACTTGTGCTGATGTGTTTTGTTGATAGGAGGGGTTAAAATATTTAGTCTAGGCAAACAAGTTCAGAGTACCTGGGCTTAAGTTCAGAGATCCATGAGCTCTAACTCTTCTCAATTCTTCTACACACAAGAATGTGAATTCATAAAAACCTTTGTCAAGCGATTGAACATCCCTGCCTTTAATATCCGACTATAAACCAGATATCTTGGTATACAGAGCAAACATCGTAAGGGAAGTGAAGCCTTTTGGCCAAATGATTCTACCATCGAGGTTGTTTTTGAAATCTTGAGGACCAACTATATTCATCTTCAGGAACGGTTATGAAAAGCCTATCTCATTGTATAATGGCTTGAGGGAGTTGAGAAGAGGGGATATCATAAACTCCATTTAGGGCTTGTGCAAAATTTTGTAGCTAGAAATTTGGCTAAAATTATTAGGAATTATTCTAATAATTTAAAATAATAATATTTTACTTTAATTTATTTAATTATGATGAAAAGTAGAGACTTTGGGACAAAAATGGAAATAAGAAAAATAGAAAGGAGGAAGGAGTAAGCGAAGGTTAATTGAGGGGAGGAATTATAATTCCAAATAGATTAATACGTTAACTATTTAAGTTTAAGCGTAATCTAGGTTCAGGGGTCTTTTGTCAATACGTAGAAACTTTGAAAAATAGATAAAGAGGCTAGAGACAAAGGGAGGCTAGAAGATTGAGGTTCAGTGATCTTTTGTCAATTGTTGGCCCACTATTAGTAACTATTAGGTGAAGTTTTGGTATAACTCATTGATTAAACCTGAGTTTACTAAAAATTATGAATTAGTTGATGAATGATGAATATGTGAGAATGTGATGATGTTGTGTTTATTGTTGTGTGCGTTGATGTTGGTGTGCTGTTATATGGATATGTAGAATGATGAATTGTGTTATTTTCGTAATAATATTTTCATTGATGTTGCATATTTAAATATAGGCATACTATGTTGTAATGGTTATGTTTAATTGGATTTCCATGTTGAAAGTCATGCATCATGGTGTCTAAACTTTGATTCGTTTTGGTGAGCCCGGATCCTATGGTGGGTGTCTCGTGTGAATGTCTAATATTATGGATCTATGTGTTGGCAGGTAGTGAAAAATCAGCATCTGGAGTTTTGATGACAACAATGCATGACGATAGTATACTGAAAACACTAAATAAATCATCTAATTAGAAGGAGTCAAGACCAAAGTACTTTTATGATCAGAAAATATTCAGCAAAAGCCTTGAAGCTTCCCAGATGGAAAGTATGAAAGCTCGCTAAGTCATGTATGTTTGTCTGAGAGAAATGAATATTGTACAGATAAAGGTTGTAGCTTAAGAGTACTAAGGCAACTCACACACACACTAAAAAACATTTTTTATCAAAAGAAAACATTTAAAAAATTCCTTGAAATTATGCCATATGGCTTAAGAGCTTTGGAAATGGCTAGAGGAAAAGTTTGGTATTATCTAATTGATTAGGAATTTGATCTAATCGATTATATCTACTCAAACTTGTGCCCCAAGTCACTTAGACAACGCCTTAAAGATATGTAACGACTCTATACAAAACCTTCCTTTTTGAGCATCTCACCTGTCATATTTAGAGTATCTAATTGATTAGGCTAATCGATTAGATAATCAAGGCCCATGTATATTTTCCTTTTTGGGTGATCCCAACTACTATATAAAGGGAGGTCCCCCTCACTTGAAATCACGTCACTTTCCAAAAAATTTCTATTTCTTTGGAATTTATTCTTTTTCTCCCCTAAGTTTTTCTAATTCACAGTTTGTTGCCTAAGTGATATTAGGCTAAGCTCTATCTGTGAGGTGAATATTTTTGTAAGTAATCGTGCTCGTCATTTATAGTCTAAGGGTGTAATACCTTTAAGATATTGATTATTGGTTATTAAGATCAACCATAAATCTCTGTTATTGGTTTATTAAGCTTTGCCGAAAAAATCTTCGCTTCGGTAAAAGAGATCAGCCATAAATCTCTAATTGTCTCGATAAAATAAGTTGGGGTAAAAGCCCTCTTTAGGTTGGGGATAAGCCTATTCAAAATCTCAAGATCATATTGTATTAAGCTTCGCGTTCATAACCTTTAAAAGCTCAAAAATCTATAGTGAAAAATCTCAAGAAGAACTCTTGGGGATAGGACTAGGCCAACGTTCAGTCAAACCTGTATAACTCTCTGGTGCAATCTGTAACACCCCTTACTAACCCAGCGGCAATTTAAACAATATCATTCAGAGTACATGAAATAAGGGTGCCACAATTCATAATAAGATAAACACCATTCAGTCATGTCATGCATTCACTGAGGTAATCATCATTAATTAAAAACGTTTCATGTTAACACAGCGGAAATTAAATCAAACGGACTAAGTTTAAAACCTTTAAAACTTATCCTTCTACACATCAAAACATAACTAGAGTCATAAAACATAAACTCTAAACATCGCGTCCCCAGTGCTACAACTATCAGAGCATGACACCTGACGCTAACTAAATAACTGACTCATGAGCTAATCCTCACCGAGTCGAACATCCGCTATCCTCAATCTGAAAATGACAACATGAAAGGGTGAGTCTCATAATAATTAACAAATGTTATAAGGTTATAAAGCAATAACACATCACAGTTGCATCGTCCACCCAATTGTTTCATAAACAGACATTCAAACAAGATTCACCATCACAACAAACAACCAACACATCATCAATATTTACAACACTGGAATACATCCAACCATGTTATAAAGATATGCATATGTATGAACTGACACTATGCATGTGGTACCAACATCATCAAATGGGAATAACCCATGATCGATCCAACATCATCAAGATACGGCCCTGCCAGCACAAATTCCACACAATGGGAATCATGCCCTTCACTGATCCAACACATCATCATGGATACAGCCTCATCAATGAATATGAATGAATGCAACATACATTAACATACTTATACCATCATCACCATCATCAATATCATCATCATCATCAAGTATGTTCATATATATTAGCATCATTCAATTACAACCCAATCATCATCATCATTAAAGAATATACATGTATTCGCATCAATCATCATCATCAATAAGAATTAACGTACATGTATCCACATCATTCCAAAACAAATCAATCATCAAATAGATCATTTTATAAGGTTCGTTTAGCTCGAAACGACACATCAAACAGACCAACGGTTAAAAAGTTATGCATCTTTGAACTTTTTAAAATATCCCAAACACTAACAGCACGCGGCGCCATCTTAGTTCGCGGCGCGAACTGAGCGTCTCAAAAATCCTTGGCTCTCTGCCAAGCTATTCGCGGCGCAAACATATGCACGCGGCGCGAAACGAGAAAAAGTTACGCCTTCGTGGTGCCAACACTGGTACGCGGCGCAACCTGTGCGTATCACAACTTCCTAGCTTTCTGCCCATTCGTTCGCGGCGCCATCCCAGGTGCGCGGCACGAACCTGTAATTTTCAGAAATCCCAACCTGCAGAAAACAGCATTCTATACCTCCCAAATGCCCTCAAAATCATACCAATACGAGTTTCAGAAAATGAACCACACATACAACACAAATTACACATTAGAATACACAATTCAAGCATCAATTAACACCATAACACCATACACATCATGGATTCAACAAAGGGATCAAACATCACACAATTCAACCCAATCCCTAAACCTATCATATGATTCAATTGATACGAATTCTACATCTATTCAGTATTATCAACCCCTAACCCGATAATAGATGCTAATCAGATAAGTCCCCCCTTACCTTAGCCAAATTTTTGAACTCTTCCTCTTTCTCTGCTTCTGCGCTTTCACGTTCTTACTCTCCTCTCCTCTTTTGCTCTTTTCACGTTCCTCTTTCCAATTTTCCTCTTTTCCTTCTTTTATGAAAAACAATATAACTTTAGTAAAAAGGCCTTGTGACTAACACCCCTCCTTTTACTAAACACTACATCGGCCCAATTCTATCATTTTCCATAATTTTTAGAGAAAAGCCAAAATAATTCCAATAAAATAATTTAAATTCTAATTAAATTAATTTAAGAAAATTACGGATGTTACAACTCTCCCCCACTAAAAGAGTTTTCGTCCTCGAAAACATACCTCAAGCAAATAGTTCCGGATAGGAATCTTTCATCTGGCTTTCTAACTCCCAGGTAACGTTCCCTTCAGCCGGTCCTCCCCAAACTACTCTGACTAAAGTTATTTCCTTGCCCCGCAATTGCTTTAGTCTTCTATCTTCAATCCTCATAGGCAACGTTTCCACCGTTAAGTTGTCTTTCACTTGCACATCATCCACTTGGATCACGTGGGACGGATCCGAAATGTATTTCCTCAATTGAGACACATGAAATACATCATGCAAATTTGCAAGCATCGGCGGTAAAGCGACACGGTATGCCACTTCTCCCACTCTTCCAGAAATTTGAAACGGCCTAATAAAGCGCGGAGTCAACTTCTTTGACTTCAAGGCTCGACCATTACCTGTCATAGGAGTAACCTTCATAAACACATGATCTCCCTCTTGAAACTCAAGTGTCTTCCTCCTTTTGTCATAATAACTCTTCTGACGACTCGAAGAAGATTTCATCTTCTCTTGGATCATCTTAATCTTCTCTGTAGTCTGTTGTACAATTTCTGGTCCAATCACAGCACTCTCACCAGCTTCATACCAACATAATGGAGTTCTACATCTCCTACCATACAATGCCTCAAACGGGGACATACCGATACTCGAATGAAAACTGTTGTTGTAGGTAAATTCAATCAAAGGCAGATAACTATCCCAAGCACCTCCTTTTTCCAACACACAAGCACGTAACAAATCTTCCAACGACTGAATCGTCCTCTCAGTCTGTCCATCCGTCTGCGGATGATAAGCAGAACTCAATCTCAGCTTAGTACCCAAAGCCTTCTGCAAACCTTCCCAGAACTTAGACGTAAATCTCGGATCTCTGTCTGACACGATACTTGAAGGAATACCATGTAGACTAACTATCTTCTCAATGTACAATTGAGCCAGCTTTTCCATCGGATAATCCATCCTTACCGGTATAAAATGAGCAGACTTTGTTAACCTGTCCACAACAACCCAGATAGCTTCACAATTCTTAACCGTCCTTGGCAAACCAGAAACAAAATCCATTGATATGCTATCCTCCATTCAGGAATAAACATCGGTTGCATAAACCCAGATGGCTTCTGATGTCCAACCTTTGACTTTTGACACGTCAAACAAGAATACACAAACTCAGCTATTTCTTCATTCCAGGCCACCAAAACAGCTTCCTCAAATCATGATACATCTTGGTAGCACCAGGATGAATACTTAATCCACTACGGTGTCCTTCTTCCAAAATGCTTCTTCGAAGTTCAGCAACATCAGGAACACAAACTCTGTCACCAAACCTTAGTATACCATTCTCGTCAACTCTGAATTCACCACTCTTGTTTTGGTTAATCAAAGTCAACTTGTCAACCAATTCGACATCAGCCTTCTGACCCTCTCTGATCTCTTCAAGAATACCGCTGGTCAGCTTCAGCATACCCAACTTAACACTAGTAGGAGTACCTTCACATACCAAACTCAAGTCTCTGAATTGTTCAATCAAATCCAATTCCTTCACCATTAACATAGACATATGCAAAGTCTTCCTACTTAAAGCATCAACAACCACGTTTGCCTTACCCGGATGGTAATTCAAACTAAAATCATAGTCTTTAAGGAATTCCAACCACCTTCTCTGCCTTATATTCAGTTCTTTCTGATCAAAGAGATACTCCAGACTCTTATGATCACTGAACACCTCAAATCTCGAACCATACAAATAATGTTACCACAACTTCAAAACAAAAACCACCGCTGCCAACTCTAAATCATGAGTCGGATAATTCCTTTCATGCACTTTGAGTTATCTCGACGCATACGCAACCACTTGTTGATTTTTCATCAAGACACCACCCAGACCCATCAACGAAGCATCACAATAAACTACAAATGATTCTGTCGAATTCGGCAAAATCAAAATAGGAGTGCTAGTCAACCTCTTCTTCAGCTCTTGGAATCCTTCCTCACATGAACGCTTGACCCTTCCTAGTCAACTTAGTTAACATCAATGCTAACTTTGAAAAACCTTCAATGAACTTCCTGTAATAACCCGCAAGACCAAGAAAACTACGGATTTCGGAAACTGACTTCGGAGCTTCCCACTGAGACACAGCTTCTACCTTCGTAGGATCAACAACAATACCATTCTTAGAAATCACGTGTCCCAGAAAACTGACTTCCTCTAACCAAAATTCACACTTTGACAGTTTGGCAAAAAGTTGCTTCTCCTTTAACAGCTCTAACACAGTTTTGAGATGTTCCGCATGTTCTTCCTCGCTCTTAGAATATATTAGGATATCATCTATAAACACCACCACGAACTTATCGAGATAAGGATGAAAGATCTTGTTCATATACTCCATAAAGACACCAGGTGCATTAGTAACTCCAAACGGCATTACTGAATACTCATAATGCCCATACCTTGTCCTGAAAAGCAGTCTTCTGAATATCTTCATCTTTCACACGAATTTGGTGATACCCAGACCTCAAATCAATCTTACTAAACACACATGCTCCAATCAGTTGATCCATCAAATCATCAATCCTCGGCAAGGGATGCCGATTCTTGATAGTAACCTTGTTCAATTGTCTGTAATCCACACACAACCTCATTGAACCCTCTTTCTTCTTCACTAGCAACACAGGCGCACCCCACGGAGAAACACTAGGACGAAAGAATTTCTTCTCAAGTAATTCTTCTAACTGCTTCTTCAGTTCAGTCAACTCGGACAGCGACATACGATACGGTGCCATTGACACTAGACTAGTTCCCGGAATCAATTCAATGGAAAACTCTACTTCCCTTTCTGCTGGTAATTCATTCACTTCTTCCGGAAAAACTTCTGGAAAGTCACATACCACTGGTAGTTCGCTACTCACTACTTTTTCCTTCGAATTCACCAATGCAAACAACATAAACAATGTTGCACCACCTTTGATAGCTTCATCCGCCTGTCTAGCTGTCATTTCCAAATCATCAGAATTAACTTCTTCAGGAAAAATTACAGTCTTCGCAAAACAGTTGATGTGAACACGGTTAAATTCTAACCAGTTCATTCCTAGGATTACGTCGAGTTGTTTCAACGAAAGGCACACTAAGTCCATCCCGAATTCTCTACCAAAAATTTCAACCGGACAATTCAAGCATGCAGAGGAAGTAGTTACTGAACCCGACGCAGGAGTATCAATAACCATACTTCCATTTATTTCAGATATTTCTAAATTCAACCTCTTAGCACAATCCAAAGAAATAAAAGAATGAGTTGCTCTAGTATCAATAATCGCAACTAAAGGTGTGCCATGAATAAAACACGTACCTCTAATTAGCCTATCCTCTAGAGTAGTCTCTGATCCAGACAAAGCAAAAACCTTTCCTCCCGCTTGGTTCTTCTTCGGTTTAGGAAATTGTGGGCTAATGTGACCTTCTTCACCACAATTGTAACAAGTCACAACCTTCTTCTTACAATCAGCGGCAACATGACCCACTTCTTCACACTTGAAGCACTTCTTTTGGTTCAGTTTACATTCATTCCTACGGTGCCCGACCTCACCACAGTTATAGCACCTGACAAAAGCACTGGAGTCTCCCCCACTAGGCTTCTTCCAACTACCAGTCTTTGAATTACCTCTACCATATGGCTTGCCCTTATCCATAGGCTTCTTCCCTTTTCTGTCAACTAACTCGCGAGAGTGAGATGACTTCAGCTTAAGATTATCTTCTTCGAAGATGCTACTACAGTCCACCAAATCTACAAATCTCCGAATCCTCTGGTACCTGATTCCTTGCTTAATCTCATCACGGAGACCGTTCTCAAATTTAACGCATTTCGAGAATTCACTAGCTTCATCATTGTTGTAGTGAACGTAGTACTTCGCCAACTCAACAAACTTCGAAGCATACTCTGGTACTGTCATACTACCTGGAACTAGTTCCAGAAATTCAATTTCCTTTCGACCTCGTATGTCTTCAGGAAAGTACCTTCTAAAAAATTCTCTCTTGAACACAGCCCAAGAAATAGCTACACCATCAGTTTCCAGTTCAGCCCTGGTAGCCATCCACCAGTCATCAGCCTCTTCTGACAACATGTGAGTACCATATCTCACCTTCAGATTCTCAGCACAATCGATGACTCTGAAGATCCTCTCAATTTCCTTAATCCACTTCTGAGCACCTTCGGGATCATGCGTGCCTTTGAACAACGGAGGATTGTTCCTCTGAAAACTATTTAACTGTCTGTCAGCACCAATCACAGCTCCATTTGCATTCCCTCCCAGCACACCAGCAATCATGCCCATAGCCTCAGCGATAGCATCGTCGTTTCTTCCTCCTCTTCCAGCCATTGCTCTGCTTAAATCACAACCAATTTAATCAGAACAGAAGTATCGACAGTTAACTCGTACTAGTCGCATACACAGGAAACAAAACTGACACTAAGACTCTGGTCATAACGACCGACTATGCTCTGATACCACTATTGTAACACCCCTTACTAACCCCGCGGCAATTTAAACAAAATCATTCAGAGTACATGAAATAAGGGTGCCACAATTTATAATAAGATAAACATGATTCAGTCATGTCATGCATTCACTGAGGTAATCATCATTAATTAAAAACGTTTCATGTTAACACAGCGGAAATTAAATCAAACGGACTAAGTTTAACACCTTTAAAACTTATCCTTCTACACATCAAAACATAACTAGAGTCATAAAACATAAACTCTAAACATCGCGTCCCCAGTGCTACAACTATCAGAGCATGACACTTGACGCTAACTAAATAACTGACTCATGAGCTAATCCTCACCGAGTCGAACAACCGCTATCCTCAATCTGAAAATGACAACATGTAAGGGTGAGTCTCATCATAATTAACAAATGTTATAAGGTTATAAAGCAATAACACATCACAGTTGCATCGTCCACCCAATTGTTTCATAAACAGACATTCAAACAAGATTCACCATCACAACAAACAACCAACACATCATCAATATTTTCAACACTGGAATACATCCAACCATGTTATAAAGATATGCATATGTATGAACTGACACTATGCATGTGGTACCAACATCATCAAATGGGAATAACCCATGAGCGATCCAACATCATCAAGATACGGCCTTGCCAGCACAGATTCCACACAATGGGAATCATGCCCTTCACTGATCCAACACATCATCATGGATACAGCCTCATCAATGAATATGAATGAATGCAACATACATTAACATACTTATACCATCATCACCATCATCAATATCATCATCATCATCAAGTATGTTCATATATATTAGCATCATTCAATTACAACCCAATCATCATCATCATCATTAAAGAATATATATGTATTCGCATCAATCATCATCATCAATAATAATTAACGTACATGTATCCACATCATTCCAAAACAAATCAATCATCAAATAGATCATTTTATAAGGTTCGTTTAGCTCGAAACGGCACATCAAACGGACCAACGGTTAAAAAGTTATGCATCTTTGAACGTTTTAAAATATCCCAAACACTAACAGCACGCGGCGCCATCTTAGTTCGCGGCGCGAACTGAGCGTCTCAAAAATCCTTGGCTCTCTGCCAAGCTGTTCGCGGCGCAAACATATGCACGCGGCGCGAAACGAGAAAAAGTTACGCCTTCGCGGCGCCAACACTGGTACGCGGCGCGACCTGTGCGTATTACAACTTCCTGGATTTCTGCCCATCTGTTCGCGGCGCCATCCCAGGTGCGCGGCGCGAACCTGTAATTTTCAAAAACCCCAACCTGCAGAAAACAACATTCTATACCTCCCAAATGCCCTCAAAATCATACCAGTACGAGTTTCAGAAAATGAACCACACATACAACACAAATTGCACATTAGAATACACAATTCAAGAATCAATTAACACCATACACATCATGGATTCAACAAAGGGATCAAACATCACACAATTCAACCAAATCCCTAAACCTATCATATGATTCAATTGATACGAATTCTACATCTATTCAGTATTATCAACCCCTAACCCGATAATAGATGCTAATCAGATAAGCCCCCCTTACCTTAGCCAAATTCTTGAACTCTTCCTCTTTCTCTGCTTCTGCGCTTTCACGTTCTTGCTCTCTTCTCCTCTTTTGCTCTTTTCACGTTCCTCTTTCCAATTTTCCTCTTTTCCTTCTTTTATGAAAAACAATATAACTTTAGTAAAAAGGCCTTGTGACTAACACCCCTCCTTTTACTAAACACTACCTCGGCCCAGTTCTATCATTTTCCATAATTTTTAGAGAAAAGCCAAAATAATTCCAATAAAATAATTTAAATTCTAATTAAATTAATTTAAGGAAATTACGGATGTTACACAATCTTTCTATCCTTATCTTCTTTATTTTCAGCAATTTACTTTATCTTACTTTACTTCCACGATGCTTACTCACTTATAAACTTACTAATACGATCTTAATTGAGAAATGTTAAAATTAATCACGTTTTTTAAATACTGCAATTCAACCCCTCCCCCTCTTGTGCTTAAGGTCACTTGTTCAACAAATGGCCAAAGTCTAACTCTTGTTAAGGACTAATTGTCTTAGGAGGAAGGATGACTTCAAGCTATTCGCTAAACAAACCTCCACCCTTCATTGGGGAAGGGTATGGACTGTGGAAAGAGAAAATGAAATTTTTCATAGAGGGAATGTATCTTGGTATTCGGAATGCCGTGAAAGAATGACCATTGGTTCCTACACACGATGTCGATGGTGTTGTAGCAAACAAACCTGAAAAGGATTGGTGCAAAAAGGATAAATAGAATGTGCAACATGGTTTGAAAGTTAAAAATATTATCACCACTGCACTCGGTTAGATGAATTCTTGCAAGTTTCTCTCTGCGAAACTGCAAAAGAAATGTGGGACATCCTCCAAATCACCCATAAAGGTGCTACTAAGGTGAAGAGGACATGGTTGGACTTATTAACCTATGAGTAAGAACTCTTTAGGAAGAAATCTTAAAAGAACATAAATCAAATACATACACAATTTACTCATATCTTAAGTCATACGAGAACTCTGAAAAAAAACGTTCTCAAATAAAGAATTAATATAAAGGTCTTATCCCAAAATCAAGATGATATTTACTAAATCCAAAAAAATCACACAAGTCTCTCACAACCTTAAAAATAGATTTTCTTTCATAATTGTGTTTTAGATGTGTACAAATTAATTACAAGAACATAAAGAAAAACAATAATTTTTAAATGTTCATGTGTTTTCAATTTTAAGATATATAGAAATAGCAATTTTTAATATAGTTTTAATGAAAATAATTTTAATAGCTAACTATGTTCCCGTCAATTATTACAATTTAATGGATATTTGGTTGAGTAAACTGTATTGCCAAACAAAAACTGCAATTTAGTATGCAAAATAGTATTAGTTTAAATATGAATCGTTAACACAACATGGTAAGTCTCCCCAACCCTGGCATTAGGAATGATTAAGAAACACCTATGGTGAAATTTATTAGCTTTGCCGACACACAGTATGGTCGGCAACCTTCCACATTACGGTGCCTGTTTTTTTATTATTAGACCTAGAAGGTGATTTTAAAAAATAAGTGGTGTTCAAACTCTTTTTTCATCATTTGAGTTTATAGTTATGATTAAGTTCATATTTTAATTTATATTGGTGGAAAATATTATTCACATATTTATTAACCTACCCATTTTAAATACCTTTTTTTAAAAAAAAACTATTTATATATTTTAATTTTTCTTTGTCTCTAAAATGAATTTTAAATAAATATATGGTTATAATATTTTTTTTTTTCTAATCATTCAAGAATTTTACACTGTACAAAATTGGAATTGCGTAGTAAAATTCTTCATTGTATGAATGACTCTTTCACCACCGCTCCCACAATTTTAATAAACATGCGAAATTGCCACACTTCATATATGTCTATTATGGAAATACATATATTCACCAAAATAAATATATTTGTCATCATAAAGTTAAGAAAATTGTTAGAATTAAATTGTGTTAAAAAATAATGAACTCTAATTTACTTTAAATTTAATCTTGATAATAAAAAAAATATAAAAGTATTATTTTAATCTATACTAGTGTGCATAGAAAATTTGAGTTTCCTGATGAATGAATGTTGGATTTTTCTTTCTTAAATTTTGCTAAATTCAATTGATTTTTTTTAAGGATAAATTCAATTGATTTTAACTTTAGCTTTTGAGGAAAATAAAAAAAAAATGGTGGATCAAATTTTTGGGGGAAATATGACAAAGTACGTGCATAAAGCTGACGTGGAAGAATGATTAACATGTGCATGAGATTTCTCACGTGGAGATTGGCTGAAGATAACTAACTGAAAGTTAGTTACAGTTAGCATTAGTTAGTTACACTTGTATATAAACTTTGTAACGTCTTTTGTAACTGATCAATGAATGCAAAGCCAAGTTTCTCTTTCTTCTTTCTCGTTTTCTCGTTTTCTTCTCTGCAGTTATAGAGCTTTGTTCTTCTCCATCAATGGAGTTTGTTAGCATTCATTCACCATTCTCATTTGCTTAGATGGTATCAGAGAAGGTCCTTCCTACTCTGCTTTTGTTGCGCATATCTCGTTCTTGAGAAGTGATTCGTTCTGTGTTTTTGTTCTTGCTTTGCGTTTCTTGTTCGTTGTTGCGTTATCGCATTCGATCAATGACGAGAAATAATAACAACAATAATCAGGATCAACTTGATCCATACTATATTCATCCATCGGAGAATCCATCGACGGTGTGTGTATCACCGGTGTTGAGTGGTGATAACTACCATGCTTGGTCGATGAAGATGAGGCGTGCACTTGCTATGAAGAACAAGTTCAGATTTGTGGATGGATCCATAGAGATACCTAATGAAGACGATCTGAACTACGTTGCGTGGCAAAGATGCAACAATCTCGTTCATACGTGGATTATCAATTCTATAACACCTTCGATTGCTCAAAGCGTGGTGTTCATAGATAATGCTGTGGATATGTGGAATGATCTTAAGGATCGATTCATGAGAGGAGATCGCATTCGTGTGGCACAACTGTATCAAGAAATATCAAATCTGAAGCAAGGTACGAAGAAAATTTCTGACTATTTTACTGATTTGAGAAGTTTATGGGAAGAGCTTGATCAATATAGACCTATGCCAAATTGTACGTGTCGTATCGCGTGTGGTTGTTTAGCCATGAGGAATAGCAGAAGCTTTAGAGCTGAAGACAGAATCATACAGTTCTTGATAGGTTTGAATGAAGAGTATCTTAGTGTTGTATCACACGTATTGTTGATGGATCCCTTACCACAAATCAATAAGGTTTTCTCCATGATCATGCAACAAGAGAGAAAGATCTGTGGCATATCATTTTCTGCTGGTAATATGGTGGAAGAGGGATCTGGCATGGTTAATGCTGTGGATGGAGGAAAACAATTTGGTAGAGGTAGAGGTAATGGAGGTTTTTCATCAGGTAGAGGTAGAGGTAATGGAAAGGTTTGCACATTTTGTGGGAAGACAGGACATACCATTGAAAATTGCTATAGGAAGCATGGTTATCCACCTAGTTTTGGTAGGGGTAACTCATCTACTTCATATGCTAATCAAGTTGAAGTTGAAGATTCAGAGGCAAAAGGAGGAGCTGCTACTTCTTCAGGTGACAATGGTAGCATGACATTGACCAAAGAGCAGTACTCAAACTTGATGGCACTCTTAGAGAAGAGTACAAGTTCTGTGAATCTCACTAAGGGAGGTAAATTCAATTCTTATGCTTATGTTGCTAGTTTCAATATTCGAAGTAGTGTGGAATGGATCTTAGACACAGGAGCAACGCATCATATCAGTCATGATTTAACATGCTTTCTTAAATATGAGAAGATAAGCCCTATGGTTGTTAATCTGCCTAATGGAAATTCAATTACATCCTCTGTATGTGGTAGTGTGCAGTTGACTAATGAACTGACTATTGATAATGTCCTATATTTGCCTCAATTTGAAGTGAATCTAATATCTATTTCAAAGTTATGTAAGGAACAGGAGTGTGTCTTAAGCTTTGAAACTGATAAGTGTGTTGTACAGGCAAAGAAGGACTTGAGGAATATTGGTTCAGCTAGAGTCATTGATGGCTTGTATCATTTGGAAGCTGGCAATGGTGAAGTCAGTAAAGATAAGGAGGCAGGCTTTGTTTCAAGTATTTTCACATGTAATAATAGAGCTGCAGAGTTAGCTCCTGCCATTTTGTGGCATCTAAGGCTAGGGCACTTAGCTTATGATAGAATGGAAAGTATGAGCAAGATGTATAGCTTTATTCCTAAGTATGTACATACAGCTTGTGATGTGTGTCAAATGGCAAGACAAAAATGTTTACCATTTCCTATTAGCAATAATAATGCACATGATGTGTTTGATCTTATTCATCTTGATGTATGGGGCCCCTTTAGTACAATTTCTGTCCATGGTTTTAGATATTTCTTGACTATACTTGATGATCATAGCAGACATGTTTGGGTGATCATGTTAAAATCCAAATCTGAAGTATGCCAAAGGGTTCAAGAATTTGTAGCTATGGTAGAGACTCAGTTTGACAAGAAAGTTAAGATGGTGAGAAGTGATAATGGGACTGAGTTACATATGCCAGCTTATTATGCTTCAAAGGGCATTCTTCATCAAAGAAGTTGTGTGTACACACCCCAGCAAAATGGGAGAGTTGAAAGAAGGCACCAACACATATTGAACATTAGTAGAGCATTAATGATTCAATCTAAATTGCCTAAGAAGTTTTGGTCCTATGCTGTTCTTCATGCTGTTTTTCTTATGAACCGGATTCCTACTAAGCTCCTGAAGAACAAATCTTCTTATGAAGTTTTATATGGCAAGTTACCTGAGTTGAGTTCTCTTAAGGTGTTTGGATGCTTATGCTATGGATCCACCTTGCCTACCAATAGACATAAATTTGATCCAAGAGCTAGGAAGTGTGCTTTCTTAGGATTCAAGCAAGGTATGAAGGGTTATATTCTCCTCGATACCAGCAATTTTGAGATTGTTATATCTAGAAATGTTAAATTCTTTGACATGGAGTTTCCTTTTCTTGCTAAATCCAGTACCAATGATTCCACTTGCACCTCTTTTGATCAGTCTAGAACTTCATATGATTCTTCTATGTCTGAAGGTGTGTTAGGTGTCCAATCAAGTGGAACAATGGTTTCCTCTGATTCTAATGTTCAGATTGCCCCCACTGAGCTTGCTGAATCTACCTCCTTATCTCCTATCATTGAGTCAGCTCCTCAAGATGATTTGGAAGATCATACTGCTGATCTTATTGTTCAGGATCAAGACACATCTCATCCATCATCTAATCCTTCATCTAATGATCATAGGAGGTCTGCTCGTATCTCTAAACCTCCTTCTCATTTGAAGGACTATGTCTGTAATTCCATCACTGCATCTACCAGCCAATATCCTATTTCCAAATATCTCTCTTATGCCCAGTTATCTCCTTCGTATCAAGCTTATGTCATGGCCCTCTCCTCTGACACTGAACCTTCAAATTACAAGTGTGCTAGCAAGGATCCTCGATGGGTTCAGGCCATGCAACTTGAGCTGGAAGCTTTGAAACGTAATCACACATGGGACTTGGTAGATTTGCCACCCGAGGCTTCCCCCATTGGAAGCAAATGGGTGTATAAGATCAAGAGGCATGCTGATGGTTCTGTTGAACGGTTCAAAGCGAGACTTGTAGCTCAAGGCTTCACACAGACAGAAGGCCTTGACTATTTTGAGACATTTTCACCTATGGCCAAAATGTCCACAATTCGTGTGCTATTGGCACTTGCGGCTATTCATGGATGGCATCTTCACCAGCTCGACGTGAACAATGCTTTCTTGCATGGGGATTTGCATGAGGATGTCTATATGAAGCTTCCACAAGGTGTACACTCCTCCAAAGCTGGCCAAGTATGTAAACTTAACAAATCATTGTATGGCTTGAAACAAGCAAGTAGACAATGGTTTGAAAAGTTAACTACTTTTCTCCAAGCTCAAGGTTTCCTTCACGCTCATGCTGATCATACTCTCTTTACTAAGACCGATTCTTCTTCATTCACAGCCATCCTTGTGTATGTTGATGACATTATCTTAGCTGGGACATCTCTCTCTATGATCAATTCGTTAAAGAAATCTTTGGATGCTACGTTTCATATCAAAGACCTAGGGCATTTGAAGTTTTTCTTGGGCCTTGAGGTTGCACGTTCTTCTAAAGGTATCTCCCTATGTCAAAGGAAATATTGCCTTGAATTGCTCCACGATGCTGGCTTAGCTGGTTGTAAACCGGTTTCAACTCCTTTGGATGCTTCTTCTCGTTTGCATCAGGATGATGGCTCCATTTTTTCTGATGTAACGGCTTATAGAAGATTGGTAGGAAGGCTCCTTTATCTCACCACCACACGGCCAGATATTGCTTTTGCTACTCAACAACTGAGCCAATTCATGAGTTCACCTACGGAGGCTCACTACAAGGCTGCATTAAGAGTGCTTCGTTACCTTAAACAATCTCCAGCTCGTGGCATATTTCTGTCTCAGGCTTCAGATCGGCAGCTCTCAGGTTTAGTGATGCTGACTGGGGTGGATGTGTTGACACGCGTCGTTCCATCTCTGGATATTGCTTCTTTATTGGGCAATCACTTGTGTCTTGGAAGGCTAAGAAGCAGCTCACGGTTAGCTGTTCATCTGCTGAGGCAGAATATCGTGCTCTCGCATCCGCTACTCGTGAGCTTCAGTGGCTATGTTTCTTGTTGCATGATTTGCATCAGCATCCATCTCGATTGCCAGTGCTTTACTGCGACAGCCAAAGTGCCCTCCACATCTCTGCAAACCCAGTCTTTCATGAGCGTACGAAACACCTTGATATTGACTGTCATTTAGTTCCTGAGAAATTGCAAGCTGGAATGATGCGTTTGTTGCCAGTTTCTTCTCAAGATCAGGCTGCAGATGTGTTCACTAAGGCTCTTGGTCCGCAACCGTTCCACTCTTGTCTGTCCAAGCTTGGCTTGATTAACATCTATCAACCTCAAGCTTATGGGGGGGTGACAAAGTACGTGCATAAAGCTGACGTGGAAGAATGATTAACATGTGCATGAGATTTCTCACGTGGAGATTGGCTGAAGATAACTAACTGAAAGTTAGTTACAGTTAGCATTAGTTAGTTACACTTGTATATAAACTTTGTAACGTCTTTTGTAACTGATCAATGAATGCAAAGCCAAGTTTCTCTTTCTTCTTTCTCGTTTTCTCGTTTTCTTCTCTGCAGTTATAGAGCTTTGTTCTTCTCCATCAATAGAGTTTGTTAGCATTCATTCACCATTCTCATTTGCTTAGAAAATAAAAAAAAATTCAATAAAAAATATTATAAGATTGTTGCCTGAAAATCATAATATTTATTTTACGATAATGGAGTATTATAGAAAATGAGCATAATTATTTTTTTTCATATGTTTGATGTGCATCCGATAAAATTAAATTATATATATTATTATATCCGATAAAAATTTCAAAAATTAAATTACTTATACAAAAATGATGAAATGATCTATGTAAAAATGGTAAATTATTTTTTTATAAAAATAAATTGATTTTCATATTTTTCAATAATAATGTATATTCTTTGTAGATTGTTAACTTTTATATTATAAAATTAATATTAATTTTTATTCTTGTGGATTGTTAATTTTAATTTTTTTTTATAATATTTTTTTATTCTTGTGAATGTGGTTTTAGATAGGATCGAGTTTGTTTCTATATTTAGGATAAAGAAATAGTTGTCACAAATATTCTAAGTGTATAATTGTTGAGTGAAAAAATAAATGAAAATGAAATTTGGCATAAAAAGTCTATGTTTGAAACATGAATCATTAAATTAAAAAATAAGATTTGAAGTAATTACACCCTTTTTCTAAAACTAGGGTGTCTAATTTTACATCCTAAAACTTAAGATAACTTTTTTTTACAAAACTGACAACATTTGTTCTTTTTACACCCATTTTTTAGAACAGGAGTAGTATACTTTTTATGTTAAATATTCTTTTGAATTTACACCCGTTTTTCAATAATAGGATATATATATTACTATAAACTAAAACTTAAATTGATATCGTGTGTGCTTTTAACCCCGTTTTTCTTAAAAAAAGTGTAATTCTTATTATTTTATTGTTATTTTTGCACTAGTGTAAAATAAAAATTGAACCTATTAAACCCACACTCTTATTCTATATATATTTGCCTTTGAAAAATGTCACATATATTAATTAAGTTGATTTTGATATATTGTCAACAGTAACTCTATATTAATTAAGTAGCAAAGTTCAAAATCTCTAAAAATATTTGTAAAATCATTGTTATATATAGTATATTATATATAACGGTGTACCAAATCATTAAATAAAAAACTTATGATAGTGAGACAAGTGTCCATGCATCATTAATTCAACCCACAACTTCCACCAAATTTTTATGTACATTCACCAAAAATTCATCATTCTACTTATCCTCCCACCTTATCTTATTTTCTATATAAACCCACACCCATTAAGGTGTTATACACACCAATCAAACAAACCAAGAAAAAGAATTGAAAAGAAAGAAAACAAAAATGGCAAAAAGCATGAAGTTAGCATGTGTTGTTTTGGTGATGTGCATGGTTGTTATTGCGCCTATGGCAGAAGGTGCAATCTCATGTGGAGCTGTAACTAGTGATCTTGGTCCATGCCTTACTTATCTTACAGGTGGTCCTGGCCCTTCACCACAATGCTGTGGAGGAGTGAAGAAGCTTCTTGCTGCCGCCACCACCGTGCCTGATAAACAGGCTGCATGTAACTGCTTGAAATCAGCTGCCGGTTCTATTTCAAAATTGAATACTAACAATGCTGCTGCCCTCCCTGGCAAATGTGGTGTCAACATTCCTTACAAAATCAGTACCTCTACCAACTGTAATACGTATGTCTTACTATAACTTTCACTCTCACTCTTATTTTTGTGTTGGTTTATTTTGAAGCATTAATTACTGACTAGTTTTATTATTTGTTATATTGACAGCATTAAGTTTTGAAGATGATGTTGCGGTTTCAAGGGTATCATATGGAAACTTGTCACTAGTATATGAGAGTGCCATTTAATAGTATTATTAAGAATAATATGTAATGAGAGTGATGGAGACTCATCTTATATGTGGTCATATCTATCCTTGTTGTACCTAGACTATATCGAATTGTCTCTTACTTCATGTGTTGTTGAATCAATCTATCTATATTGAAGTCTTTTAATTGAGTTTTATTTTCCTGGTTATTAGATAAAAGAAATTTATTATAATATTTGAATATTTATCACTCTATCGTTAAAAAAACAATCATCAGATTATTAACTAAAAAATAAATTATCAATAAAATCTTAAAACTTAAAAAGAGCCAAAAATTTATTTGGTAAATAGATGAATTCTTGCTTGACATATGACAAACACAAGACTTGAAAGAAAAATTAATACTTTTTCCCTAAATTATAAGACGTGTTGTGATATTTAGGCGAATTAAGAAATCTAATTAATTTAGTAAGAAAAATAAAAATTATGTATAACTTTATAATATTATCTTTTATTAATTATATAGGAAAGATAAATTAATAGTATTGGAAGAAAGAATAGTAATAAATAGTAGAGTGTGTATTAGGGAAAAAAATCTTTAATGTTGTTGTGAAATTGTAAAGTGATTATTTGAGACAAAATTTTCATGTGAAGTGATTTAAAAATTGGGACACAGGGAGTGTGTGATAATAAGATTGTCATACCTCAAAATTTGCCTTCCATATTCCATTCACAATGATTCAAAGTTCAAGAGATTCATCCAGTCATTCTCCTGAGCAAGAGTCTTTCTAAAGATAGGGTTTGGTACTCTCCTGAAGGGATTAGCAAAACAAGGCCTCTAATGAAGTTCTCCATGACCCATTATGATCCAAGGTATCTCCATATCAAAAGTCAAAGCCCAAATCCAAAGGTTACTTGTTCAAAAAACTCATATGATTCACAGTCAACTGGTTTGACCTAAAAGTCAACCATGGTCAAAGCATAGTCAAAAGCTCTAAAATTTGGTCAAACATCAAGTATGGAAGAGTATATCCATCATTTGATCAAAATTTGATCATGATTTATCAGTAGAAACTCAGAGATGAACAAATACAAAAAGGTTAAAATTAGGGTTTCTCTAGGAGAAAGTCAACTCAACTTTGACTGGCCATAACTTTCACATGGAACATCAAAAATTCCCCACTCAAAGCCTATCTTGAAGGAAATTGGATCCTCTACAACTTTGTCTCTCACAAGCCAAGGCCAGAAATGCTTCATTTGAGAGGTATGATGCAAAAGATTACAGGTCATTTTCATGCATCCTTCAAAAGCAGTTTTTTGTCAAGGAGGATATGATCAAGATAAAAGCACCAAATGAAAAATATGTTCCAAAGTGGGTTATAGAGGACATCTATTGGTTTCTAAAAAGTCCTAGAACTCCCTCATAGCTTAAAAATTGAGTGAGATATGCTTGGTCAAAGTTGGGTTATTTTTGGAGGCAAAATGTGAAATAAGAAGGTTCAAAGTGGAAAATTTTGCAAATGGGCCTATATTTTATGACTCAAACTTGATCCACAAGTTACCCAAACCATATGCCACGAATTTTTACCTTTTATTTAATTTATATATAATTTTATTTCATTTTTAAATGATTTAAAATAATTTAATTAAAGGGAAAGATCAAATATTTTGTTACAAGATGCATATAGATCAAATCCAATCAGCATTGATGTCAAAATATAGTATAATTTTCGTGCATAAATGGTTGGAAAAGATTGGCATGAGATTTGGCAAAAAATAGAAAGTTTCTATTCAAGAATAAGATCAATTTTCACAAACATGGCAAGATTGGATTCAAGGGAGTTTTGGGCTATTCTTTAAACCTAATCCACTCCCTATAAGTAGAGAACCTGGTGCACACGAATAAGGGTTACAAATTCTGCCCAGAGAGAGACTTGCAAGAACACAAAAAGGCTCCAAGAACTCAAAATCGTTTTCAAAGAATTTGTGGCTTTCAACAAGAATTGAAGGTTGCAAAAGGTTCACTGGAGGATTCTGAACGGGTTTGGATAATAGCATAGCATCAACACCCCCAGAATTACCTCAATTTTGTCAAAGTAAGTCACTTCAAACTTGGATTCGATTAGCATATTATAGGCACTCTCATGATGCTTTGATCGTATATTCTGGTTTGTCTTGATGCACTGGTTGTTTCTGGATTAATTGTGTGGAGTTTGCGTGCCTTAATCTTGTTCTGCCATTAGAGGCCGTTTCGAGCCCTAGGGTTTATGATTGGGGGTTTTCTCTTGAGGTTAAATTAGGCTAAAATAATAACATGGTTAGATTCGCATGATGAGGACGAGGAGAAAGAGAGGGTCGCGCCATACTTATTTGTGCTAGGGTGATGTTCGTTATTTTGATAGGTTTGTTTGCTACGAACAAACGCGTAGCTATTTCGTAGCAACTCCCCAGAAAGTAAACAGGTTCATTGGGGAAGACGATGGCGTGTCAACGCGTGGTTGGTTGTTTTTGAATTTCGCGCGCGTTGTGCTATATCTGTGTGATTTCATTATTTGTTTAATTCAGGGTGTTTGGTTGACACGCTAGCAACGCAGCTGAGTTGGCGTGCGTGAGTTTGGTTTAGCCCAAGGGTCCAGGGTTCGATCCCTGGCCCTTTCACATATTTTTTCTGAAATTCCCTCTATGATCACATGCGCCTATAGCCCTATGGTATATCATGCACCTTCCAAATCTGACCCTCCAATCCACCCTCAGCCAAGATCCAACGCATCCAGATTCATCCTTATATCATGTACCCTCAAACTAGCCACACTAAATCCTAACCCTAATAAACTAAATAATTTTAATTATCTATTTGTTTAAATTAAAATACTTTTTAATATATTATTCATATACTAATAATTGTTTTTTTTAAAATAAATTAGTATATGATATTTATATTAAAAACTCTAATTTGTTGTTCGTGCCGATTAAATCGATTAATCGCTATGGTCAACAATAATTTTAATTAAAATGCTATTTAATTAAAATGCAATTAAATCATATTTGGTTAAATGGTTGCAACTATTTTTATTAGTTGTGATGATTAACTTTTCTTTTTCTAACTTTAATTCGTCATTCTTTTTAATCGAATCAATCGATTACGAGGGGTAACTATACAAACTAATTATTAAAAAATTATAAAAAATATCCTAATTCGTTATTAGTAATAATCAGATCAATTGATTAAAATTGGTAACGATACAATTTCAAATCTGTTAACTATGGCGATCGAATCTATTGATCGTTGCGGTTAATAGTGCAAAATTAAATCAGGGTTGTACGCCCAAACCTCAAAAACACTCTTCAAACCTTTCAAAACCTCAATATCAAACCACGGATTTTCATCCTCATTCAAACTACGATAGGCTACTCAAAGGCCTCCAAAACCAAATCAAATCAAATGTCAAACTGAAAGGGCGTACAACCCGTCTCCCGAACTACGTTGACTCTAATTCTCCCTAAGGAGATACGTAGGCACTTGGGTAACCAAGGCGAGTCCCCTTCCCTCTAAATCTCATTTTTTCCCGATTCATTCCCTTTAATTATTTAACCCTCGAAAGCATAAACCTTACCTTAACACTCTTAGCCATAAAACTGTTGACCTTAGATTCAAAGCCACAGGAAAGGGTTGAGGGTGCCTAACACCTTCCCTCGACCTGAATATAGTATCTTACCCTGATCTCTTAATTGCGTAGGCTTCCTATTCGCCTTGGTAGAATAGGTGGCGACTCTAAACATTAATTTTTAGGGCAGGTTGCTACAGTTGGCGACTCTGCTGGGGATAACTATAATGGTGAATACTATGCTCCTATAGGTTTTAGGTCTTGGCAGGGTTTAGGTTTGACAACTTTTTAGGGTTTGGGTAATTTGCTTTTTTTAGGGTTTGTAATTATTTTTAAAAAAATTTGTTTATTTGTTTATTTTTATCTAAAAATATTTAATTGTTTATGTTAATATGCTTATATTTATTTATTTATGGGAATATATTTATATTTTATTACCTGCTGTTATATTTTTATATGCACTGCTGGGTATATTATGTAATGTTAAAACCTAAGTGGGGGAGTTATCCTTGAGATCAGGGGGGACTTGAATCGCCTACGAGTCTCATTGATAACTCCACTCGGAGTGGGTTGAATATCCGGAAATGTCCAATACGAGGCTTGACCTTGTTAAGGGCAGGACTTGGTAGTCAGCTGATATCTCCGAGAACCTACCCCAAAAACTCGAACCTCATTGGATAAAATGAGTTGTTCTAAAATCCGAAGAGACAAAAAGTCTCGGAGGCTACGAACGACCCCATGAGACCCGTGTCTAGAACCCCCCACAAAAGGGTAGGCTCCCTAGAGCCGCTACGTCGAACCTATGAACTTATGAACCTATAGCCTATGTGATTATGTGCTATATGTATATATATGTGTTGATCATTATTTTTTTTATTATTTCCTTTTCCATTCATCATACATCATGTGCATTCTTGCATCATATCTTATTCAAAAAAAAAAGAAAAAAAAGGATATCATGCATATCATGCATGGCATACATATCATTTTCATGGCATTAAGAGAAGATTTCTCTTCTATCTCCAGAACAAGGGACCATTGGGAAGGATAACTTAACGTCCCGACCATATTATCAAACAAGATTTCAGCAGAAGAAATCAATGGATCAACTAGAACAGAATCAAGCCGCTCTTCGTGAGGAGGTGGATCAACTAAAGGTTAGTATGGAAGAAGTTAAAGGAGGTATGACTCAGATGCTAGGATTCATGAAGGCCCTCCTGGATAAACAAGAAAAAGCAAAAGAGGTTCAGTCTAGGGATACCCTGGTTCAGGATGAGATCCCCAATGACGAAAACCCGCCGCTAGGATTTGTTTCAGGCTTTGGCCCGACTAAGGACAGACCTCAGGCCCGCTCGGTTAGGAGAGCTATCCAATTCCAAGAGAAAGGAGAAACCTCCCAAGAAGGATTTGTCCCCACTCCACAAACGAAAGGGACAACCCGCACAGTTCGCATTCCTGCTAGCAATGTCCCTAAGGATGATGATTACCTGGATCTACAGTACGGAGTGCAAGAGGAGGACAACACAGACCAAGCACCTCAGACGCAACAGTCTAATCCCAACTCTAGGGAAGACTCCAAGGATAATGAACAAATCAAGGCGCTAGAAGAGAGACTAAAAGTGGTAGAAGGATACGATGTCTTTGACGTGGATACCTTCGAAATGAGCTTAGTCTCAAACTTGACTATCCCGCACAAATTCAAGATTCCCGATTTCGAGAAATACAAAGGGCTCACGTGTCCGAGGAATCACTTGCGCATGTATGTGCGAAAAATGGCTGCTTATGCTCACGATCAAAAGCTGATGATACACTTCTTCCAAGAGAGTTTAAGCGGAGCATCTATTGACTAGTATATGCAACTGGAGAAATCCTATATCAGAAGGTGGAATGATCTGGCTAACACATTCTTGAAGCAATACAAGTACAACTTGGACATGGCACCCAATCGGATGCAATTACAAAACATGTCACAGAAGAAGGATGAATCATTCAAGGAGTATGCCCAAAGGTGGAGGGAAATGGCTTCTCGAGTCCAACCTCCCCTAATGGAAAAAGAACTGGTGGACATATTTATGAGCACTTTGCAAGGACCATACAACGACAAGATGGTTGGAAGCATATCTTCAGGATTCTCGGACTTGGTAGTCATTGGTGAGAGAATTGAAGATGAAATCAAAAATGGGAAGATACAAGGGGCACCCTCAGGTTCCTATCACACGAAGAAGTCATATGACGGAAAAAAGGAATCCAACACTGTGGGGGCAATCCTGGGTAATCAGACCCCAGTAGTACAACAAAGGGATCAGCAAAAGCAACAGGGTGGCCAACGCACCTGGAGGTCCAAGCCAAAACGGTCATTCACCCCGTTGTACATGCCATTGTCTCAAGCTTTGCAACGTCTGCTCAGTCAGAACTTGGTAACTCTGCTACCTCCATACTCAGCTCAAGCTAATCCCGCTCCTGGGTACAAGCATCATGCTAGGTGCGCTTATCATTCAGATAGTCCTGGCCATGATACAGAGGATTGTGGGCCATTGAAGAACAAGATCCAAGATTTGATTGAAGAAGGGCTCATTGAGTTCGAAGATCCTCGCAAGTCTAATGCCATAGGTGTCTAGAAGGAGGATTTCTTAGATCATTAGTTTTGTTTTCATTTGCAATTTCTTTCCGCTTGTTTAAACATTAGTCTTACGACATATGCTGTGTACTTTACAATAATCATTAATGCATTGCGTACGTTTGTCTTAATTTATTGCTAGTGTTCTCACTATATTTAAAACTGTGTTTTTACTCGGTTTTCTCATTTGTGATATTCAACTCTCGTTGAGAGTCATACACCTTTAGAGGGAGAATGACGAAAACGATACCACGATTTCATACATTATGCTTTCGAACAGACCGTGTTGACGATGTACAGGAATTGTTTCGATTCCTAAATAACAGAGATATAAAGATGTTAATCCCTCGTCAACCCCTTTGAGCCTAAAAGAAGTAGGAGTTTTCCTTCACGTACAAAATAAAAACCCTCAAAGTATAACCTGGGGTGGGGTAGCTGTTCAGTTAACTTGATTATCCCAAGTTGTTCCTTTGAGCATAATCACTGATGGTTCTCCGTCATAATTAAGATTGGCAGTCAATGTCCGCAAAGAAAAAGAAAAAACAACGCAAGGCCTGCTAAGTCAAAACCTATTAAGGAGACTTAGGCGAAATTGGGGCATCCCGCTGACTGTAGTTGTAAATAAGCAGTGCAGGCAAAATGTAGGGATAATAAAGTAAAAAAAGAGAGGTCACCATATACCCTCGACAAAAGGAAGATATTACAAAAAAGGAGAATGACTGCCTTTGCAGAAAAACCTTTGGTTTTGAACCATCATAAATGTCAACGTCATAATTCCCAAATTCTTTTGGAGACTAAATGCATAGTTAACTGAGCATAGGACTGGAGAACATCGCGAAGATGGGGATGGGTGCAAATAAACTTTGAGCCTCTATCCTTTGTTTCTTTAAACCGTGAACCAGGCCACGTTACAACCCTTAAAAGTCCTAACTGAAGCATGGTTAGTTCGAAAGCATATCGTTACCAAAGGTATCCCGACTCCTTAAGGTCTACTATAACTCTTGAGTTGATATCACTTTCTTTAAAAAAAAACTTCGTTTTACTAAAAAAAAACGTTTTTAAACTTTCAAGACAGACATATGCATTCGCATCTTATGAATTTCATTATAGAGTACACTTATCTATGTGGATTCAAATGTTTAAACATCAGGGAGAAGTTGCATGGGGCATGGCTAATGGCTAAAAATCCTACTAGCTGACGAAGTAGCTTTAAAAGCTTGTCAAAGAAGAAACATCTCTTACGCATGACTGGGATGGATAATGTGTACACATGGCACAACTCGTCATTATACCGTTTGCATGGGGCAATCTAATCAAGATCCGTAGAATCTCTCAAGGACGCTGAACAGCCCATGGGGCAAGTCCATTACCTGGGGGCACGTTGCAAAGGTCACTCAGTATCAGATGGCGTCAATGCCACTCTCACATCCTTTCCAGGAGCCTTTATAGGATATTTCTCAATCTGTCCATGTAGTCTTCTTTAAGATATGTTCAAATACTTCTTACCCTTTCTGGGAGCCTTTTTCAGACAGTCTTTTAAAGACTCACCTTCTTATCCTTTCTATTTTCAAACCCTTTCAGACAGTCTTCTCTAAGACATATTCCTTTCTAAGAACCTTTTCTAGGTAGTCTTCTGTAAGACATCTCTTAACTTTTTCAGTTAGTCTTTTAAGACATATTCAAACTTCTCTTATGCTTCCAAGAACCGTGTCAAACTTTGTTTAAAGTACAGAGTCTTCTCTAAGAAAGTTCACCATCCTTTCTAGGGTGATCTTCTTCAAGATGTTTTTTCCTAAGTTTTGTTTAAAACCCCACATTCCTTAAAACAGTCTTTATCCTCTATAGGAGTATCTTTGACCCTCTGCACGAACATATCCCTTTGAGCTTTGTTTAAAGCACAGTCTTGTTTAAGATAATTTCCCATTCTTTCTAAGGACCTCTTCAGGTAATCTTATAGAAGACATCATCTCATTCTGAGTACTCAGCGAATCACTGTCCGTCAGGCGCAACCGAAAAGCATCTACTTCACATTCAAATCAACACTTAGCATCAAGGAGACCTCGAAATTGGTCTAATCAAAGACGATCATTCCTGACAAAGACCCTTGAATGTGGAAACCACGTTCAGAGGGTTTTCCTAAAACAGGGGCATACAATCAAGGATCCTATTGACTAGGGGCATATCTTTCAAGAATTCAAATACTGGGGCAATGCATATCAGGCAAGACATGGTGAAACTCGAGTTCTCTCTAAAGGTCCTTCATTCAGATTAAGGGGCATGTCTCAAAATTTCTGATATTCAGGAAGTCACACTAGTATCACACAAGGAGCATTGTTGCGTAATTGATCTTCCCACGCCTGTACTATTTACGTCCCGCAGTGTGGGATCGGCATACATGCATAATTCTCATTTATTTTGAGAATCTCATTACATGACACATGCACCATGACATTGCATAAGACTAACGCTGCCTTTTCAGGTCACTTCATAATCAAAAGGATGTTATCATCCAATTACAGTGCAAATACGATCGTATCAACGATTCACTCTTAACATATACAATTCTAATACCTCATTCCAAGTCTTTCTTCAAAGACAATCCAGAAGCAATCAAAGAATTTCTTACCTCTCCAGGTAGTCTTGTCCAAAACGGTTAACAACCTTCCCAAGCAGTCTTGTTTAAGACATATCCTAACCTTTCTAGGTAGTTTTGTTTAAAACGTCTTACGGCCTTTATAGGAACCTTTCGAGGTAGTTTTGTTCAAAACGTATCGTGCCCTTTATAGGAACCTTTTCTAGGTAGTTTTGTTTAAAACGTATCGTGTCCTTTATAGGAACCTTTTCTAAGTAGTTTTGTTTAAAACGTATCGTGCCCTTTATAGGAACCTTTCTAGGTAGTTTTGTTTAAAACGTATCGTGACATGTCTAGGAGCCTTTCTAGGAAAAACTTGTTTAAGGTATCCCATATCCTGTCTAAGAGCCTTTCTAGGTCAGTCTTGTGTAAGACATATCTAAGCTACCCTTATAGTATTATTTAAGGCGTATCGTATCATTCCCGAGAACCTTTCTAGGTTAGTCTTGTGTAAGACGTATCCTAATCTCTCTAGATAGTCTTGTTAAGACGTACACATCCTTTATAGGAACCTGTGTAGGTAGTCCTGTTTCAGACGTATCATGCCTCTCTAGGTAGCCTTCTTAAAATGCTTATCCAATCTTTTCTAAGACCTATTTAGTTCTTTTAAAGAACTCCTCAGTCAGTCTTCTCCAAGACATTCTTCCTAAACATTGTTCAAAGCCTAAGCTTCTTCGCATCAACCTTTGATATACCCTATTCAGGAACCTCTTCAGGTAGTTTTATGTAAGACGTTACTCCGTATCTCCTAAGATGCAATCAAATGATCCGTGTCCGAAAAGCATATGCTTTAGACAAGTATCTTGCCAGGCAAATGGATGGCATCTTTAAGCCCATCTAAAAAAAAAACTATTTCCTACACCGGCAATCGCAAATTTCTTGGTATTCTAGTGTTCAATCCTCTTCCACCATCAGATCGCGATAGGCAAACAAGCCAATCTACCTCTTCAGGTTTAATAAGATTGAACAGGGGCAGCTGTCATACCCCAAAATTTGCCTTCCATACTCCATTCACAATGATTCAAAGTTCAAGAGATTCATCCAGTCATTCTCCTGAGCAAGAGTCTTTCTAAAGATAGGGTTTGGTACTCTCCTGAAGGGATTAGCAAAACAAGGCCTCTAATGAAGTTCTCCATGACCCATTATGATCCAAGGTATCTCCATATCAAAAGTCAAAGCCCAAATCCAAAGGTTACTTGTTCAAAAAACTCATATGATCCACAGTCAACTGGTTTGACCTAAAAGTTAACCATGGTCAAAGCATAGTCAAAAGCTCTAAAATTTGGTCAAACATCAAGTATGGAAGAGTATATCCATCATTTGATCAAAATTTGATCATGATTTATCAGTAGAAACTCAGAGATGAATAAATATAAAAAGAATCAAATTAGGGTTTCTCTAGGAGAAAGTCAACTCAACTTTGACTGGCCATAACTTTCGCATGGAACATCAAAAATTCCCCACTCAAAGCCTATCTTGAAGGAAATTGGATCCTCTACAACTTTGTCTCTCACAAGCCAAGGCCAGAAATGCTTCATTTGAGAGGTATGATGCAAAAGATTACAGGTCATTTTCAGGCATCCTTCAAAAGCAGTTTTTTGTCAAGGAGGATATGATCAAGATAAAAGCTCCAAATGAAAAATATAATCCAAAGTGGGTTATAGAGGACATCTATTGGTTTCCAAAAAGTCCTAGAACTCCCTCATAGCTTAAAAATTGAGTGAGATATGCTTGGTCAAAGTTGGGTTATTTTTGGAGGCAAAATGTGAAATAAGAAGGTTCAAAGTGGAAAATTTTGCAAATGGGCCTATATTTTATGACTCAAACTTGGTCCACAAGTTACCCAAACCATATGCCACGAATTTTTACCTTTTATTTAATTTATATATAATTTTATTTCATTTTTAAATGATTTAAAATAATTTAATTAAAGGGAAAGATCAAATATTTTGTTACAAGATGCATATAGATCAAATCCAATCAACATTGATGTCAAAATATAGAATAATTTTCGTGCATAAATGGTTGGAAAAGATTGGCAGGAGATTTGGCAAAAAATAGAAAGTTTCTATTCAAGAATAAGATCAATTTTCACAAACATGGCAAGATTGGATTCAAGGGAGTTTTGGGCTATTCTTTAAACCTAATCCACTCCCTATAAGTAGAGAACCTGGTGCACACGAATAAGGGTTACAAATTCTGCCCAGAGAGAGACTTGCAAGAACACAAAAAGGCTCCAAGAACTCAAAATCGTTTTCAAAGAATTCGTGGCTTTCAACAAGAATTGAAGGTTGCAAAAGGTTCACTGGAAGATTCTGAACGGGTCTGGATAATAGCATAGCATCACCACCCCCAGAATTACCTCAATTTTGTCAAAGTAAGTCACTTCAAACTTGGATTCGATTAGCATATTATAGGCACTCTCATGATGCTTTGATCGTATATTCTGGTTTGTCTTGATGCACTGGTTGTTTCTGGATTAATTGTGTGGAGTTTGCGTGCCTTAATCTTGTTCTGCCATTAGAGGCCGTTTCGAGCCCTAGGGTTTATGATTGGGGGTTTTCTCTTGAGGTTAAATTAGGCTAAAATAATAACATGGTTAGATTCGCATGATGAGGACGAGGAGAAAGAGAGGGTCGCGCCATATTTATTTGTGATAGGGTGCTGTTCGTTATTTTGATAGGTTTGTTTGCTACGAACAAACGCGTAGCTATTTCGTAGCAAATCCCCAGAAAGTAAACAGGTTCATCGGGGAAGACGATGGCGTGTAAACGCCTGGTTGGTTGTTTTTGAATTTCGCGCGCGTTGTGCTATATCTGTGTGATTTCATTATTTGTTTAGTCCAGGGTGTTTGGTTGACACGCTAGCAACGCAGCTGAGTTGGCGTGCGTGAGTTTGGTTTAGCCCAAGGGTCCAGGGTTCGACCCCTGGCCCTTTCATATATTTTTTCTGAAATTCCCTCTATGATCACATGCGCCTATAGCCCTATGGTATATCATGCACCTTCCAAATCTGACCCTCCAATCCACCCTCAGCCAAGATCCAAAGCATCCAGATTCATCCTTATATCATGTACCCTCAAACTAGCCACACTAAATCCTAACCCTAATAAACTAAATAATTTTAATTATCTAGTTGTTTAAATTAAAATACTTTTAAATATATTATTTATATACTAATAATTGTTTTTTTTTTATAAATAAATTAGTATATGATATTTATATTAAAAACTCTAATTTGTTGTTCGTGCCGATTAAATCGATTAATCGCTATGGTCAACAATAATTTTAATTAAAATGCTATTTAATTAAAATGCAATTAAATCATATTCGGTTAAATGGTTGCAACTATTTTTATTAGTTGTGATGATTAACTTTTCTTTTTCTAACTTTAATTCGTCATTCTTTTTAATCGAATCAATCGATTACGAGGGGTAACGATACAAACTAATTATTAAAAAATTATAAAAAATATCCTAATTCGTTATTAGTAATAATCAGATCAATTGATTAAAATTGGTAACGATACAATTTCAAATCTGTTAACTATGTCGATCGAATCTATTGATCGTTGCGGTTAATAGTGCAAAATTAAATCAGGGTTGTACGCCCAAACCTCAAAATCACTCTTCAAACCTTTCAAAACCTTAATATCAAACTACGGATTTTCATCCTCATTCAAACTACGATAGGTTACTCAAAGGCCTCCAAAACCAAATCAAATCAAATGTCAAACTCAAAGGGCGTACAACCCATCTCCCGAACTACGTTGACTCTGATTCTCCCTAAGGAGATACGTAGGCACTTGGGTAACCAAGGCGAGTCCCCTTCCCTCTAAATCTCATTTTTTCCCGATTCGTTCCCTTTAATTATTTAACCCTCGAAAGCATAAACCTTACCTTAACACTCTTAGCCATAAAATTGTTGACCTTAGATTCAAAGCCATAGGAAAGGGTTGAGGGTACCTAACACCTTCCCTCGACCTGAATATAGTATCTTACCCTGATCTCTTAACTGCGTAGGTTTCCTATTCGCCTTGGTAGAATAGGTGGCGACTCTAAACATTAATTTTAAGGGCAGGTTGCTACAAAGATATGTGAGACAAAGAGCAATGTTTTCTTTATTTCTACGAAGTAATCCCATATCACTTCCTATTTTTTAAATCAAAATGGATCGGCATCCTAACATGCGGGTTATGGACTTTAACAACTTGGCCATCATCATGGCATTTCTAGAATTTCTTGTAATTTAAACCTTAGTAGTAGATATATCATTTGCATGAAAGGTGCACTCACTACAACGAATAACACTTTTTATGGCTAAACTTTCATCTCCAACATACTAAAAATCGAGAGAATATTTCTTGGGTGTGCAATGTTTTATTTTAATTTTTTAATCAGATAAATAATATGTTATGTCGATGTTATACAAAACCAAGGTAACACAACTATAAGTTAGCGCCTTTATTTATCCATAAAAAAATTGGGAAAATACTTTTTTTCGTCCTTTAACTTTACCTGAGGTTCCATTATGGTCCCTTAACTTTAAAAAATTTCAAATCAATCATTTAAGTTATAAAAATGAAGCATGTAGATCTTTTCCGTCTATTTACTGCAAACAGACGTTTGAGTCTGGAGATGACATGACTCGTCCCTTTCTTTTTTCCATTTTTTTAAATCCAAAAAATCCAAAATTTCCAAACCTAGAAAAATCTCAAAAACTCACATTCATTAACAAATTCATGAGATTCATCAACCCATAAAAATCCAGAAACATGATTAAATTCATAAACATCCCATTAACACATTCATCGTCCCAAAACATGATTCTTTTGTCAACAACAATATGAAAACCTCGTTATCTTTTACATCAACTAAAACTAAAATCAACAACAGCAATTGAAACTGAAATCAACAACAACAACTGAAACTGAAATCAACAATAACAACTAAAATCGAAATCAACAATAAAAGCTGAAATCAAAACAACAATAATAACTGAAACTGAATATGTCTTATACATCTCCCAACATACTTGGCATCCAGGATGTCCTTGTAAATTGAATCCAACAAATCTGTCGGATTTGTGGTCTCCCCCATTAGGGTGGAATGAAACACACCATCATCTCTCAATACAAAGCTAGTAAGAGCCCTTTACATTCAATGGTTACTCGGATCGAGTTGTGGTTCTTCTGTTGGAAGAAGAAGCAACCTGACTTCAACCGATATGGGTTATGGAGAAGAAGGATGGAGATAAAGTCGACGGTGTTGTTTTGGATGTTTTAGTTTGTAGCTGCGAGGACGACGGTACTGAGATAATATATGTTAAGCTTCTCAATTTTTTTTTTATGCTGGGATTTTATTCTATGCTAAAGAAATTAATAATGTAGTTGTTGATTGTGGGATTAAGCCTACAATTATTAGTAACATAGATTGTTACTCATATTACCCTGTTGAATTAATTTTGTAAGAAGGAAAGTTGAACAAGCGATGGAGTTGTTGTTTATGGTTACAACAAGTTGGAAAATGTAGGGATGCTTTTGTGTTGTTCGTTGAATTAAAAGCAAAATCATATTAAAATCAAAATCAACAACACAGCATGTTATGCTATGATTATACACTAATAAACATTAGCATATTTAATTAAAAAAAATAAATAGTTAAGTGATTTTTTTTTAGTTAGGGTGATTGAATTTTATGGGTTTGGATTAAGGAATGTATTGAAGTGGATGAAGATGAATGGTAAATCATGAAAATTGAATTTTCTGGGTTTGAGTAATTTTTTTTTTGTTATTTTGAAATAAATATAATGTTTTATCCATATCAGCACCACATGTATGCCAATTGGATCCTGATTTTGACTTTGACTAACAAATCTAACAAAAAGGACTAACGTGACTCTATTTGAAGAGATAAAGGATTAAATCTAAATTTTTTTAAGGGACTATAATGGACTCAGAGGCATAGATAAGGGACAAAAAAAAGGTATTTTCCCTAAAAAAATTAATAAACTTGTTATCTCGATTTTCTTGAGAACCGAGATAATATAGCTAAAAGAACCTCGCTTCAAATTCCCGTTTCTGCATTTAAAACTTTGTTATCAATAAACATGAATAGGCAATAATAGAAAAACGAAGTATTTCATTGATAATAATAAAAAAAAACACAACAAAGAAAACTACTGAACAAATTCAAACTTCTCAGTTCACTCAACTTCAACATTAGCTCTAGATATCCCTAACTTATTGAAAAGTTTAGAAAGAACTCTTCCATAAGGTATGAGAAAAAGTCGTTTCCTCCCGAGAAGTATTTATTATTTTCTTCAAGAAGTTGAAAATGGTAAGAGAAAGATTAACTCTCATGTTGTAGATGAGGAATAACAAGAGATGCTTGTCATACCAAGTAAACGTTTCTAGGTCTTTCTCTCTTGGGCAGAGATTTTCCACTAGAAGTTGAAACCAAAGTTTTGCAATACGGAGTAGAGAAGCGATACTATAGAGGTTATTTTGTTTTGGCATTAATTCGGTGAACTTGGGTTGAGTGGACATTGTTATTTTCAAAGTGTTCAACACAACTACATGACTCTTGACAATTAATTGTCATAGCAATCAGTGATGGAGTATAAAGAAATGAGAGCCCTTGATATAGGACTGGATGATTTCATCATGACCAGCTGGCACAATGGAGACATTCATCCATAACTCTTTAACGAGATTAGTGTATATGGGGCCATGAAGAATTTGAAAGTAACCATTCAACCTCTGTTTGTTAACAGCTCTCTTTAGTTCAAAACGATCGAAATCATTGAAATCTACATACTTCTCATTGATAACGAACAACAGATTTGCATCCATTTTTGAAATAATAAGACTTTGAAACAAGGAAGCAAGAAACAAATAGTTGATAATGAGACGTTGAAAATAGGAAAAGATTTCGAAACAATGTTTAAGATCACAACGAGACATTTAAATAGCTCAAAAGCCTCCTTAATAATCCAAAAGAGACGCTACAACTAGAATATAGCTGATCATTGCTATTCTAGTGATATGAATCATATGATTCTAATCCATGTGCGCCACGTCGATTTTATAACCTCTCTTTTAATTACATTTTTTAATTGTAAATAAATGTTCAAATCTGTCGGTTTTAGAAAAAATAGAGGGAACATTGGAACCACTTTTTTAATTGTATTTTTTATTTGTAAATAAATATTCTAACCCGTCCATTTTCCAAAAAACCGATGAAACATTGGAACCTCTATTTTAATTGTATTTTTAATTTGTAAATAAATATTCTAATCCATCCGTAATCAAATCCTTGTCGTCCATTTCATAACTATCAACGCTCAAGACATTACCATTAGTGATCTGCGTGAAACAAAAATAACTTCAATTATAAAAGCATTCTGAAACATCATAAAGCCCAAACTATCTTCCACTTTAAGATTTGCAACACCATTTTATTTATTTATCTAACCATTTTTTGTTCTCCAGAATATTATGCACCCATCATTTTATATTCTCCAGAATGTCAAGGATTTGAAGATCCAACATGATGAAGAGTTTAAGGTTTGCAAGAGTGTTTGCCATGAATAGTTCTCTACGATGGATTGCTAGAGCAGCAGATTATTTGGGTATAAAATTTGTGCTCTTATTTGAGCAGAAAATTATTTATTTTTCTAACCATTTTTTTCTCTAACCCTTTTTTTGTTCACATCAGAAACAAATGCAAACAAAAGCCATAGAGAATACCCTTTTTTGATTTGCAGAATATTAAAGGATTGAAGATCCAACATATGATCTTCATGGACAATTAATTTTTTATTCTAGGTAAACACTGTAGTTTTTAAAAAAATTATTTTATTAATGTTCTGTGTAAACACTGTAATGAGATTTATAAAAAAAACTAATGACCCATCGGTTTTTATAATAGACTGAGATAAAAAAGGCGCTAGTTTTTGTAAATAATAAAAGTGCAGAAGTTGGGTTTCGAACCCATGCCATATTTAACCCTTTACCTCGGTAATTTAAAAATTGAGGTGTTAAGTCACTACTTTTCATCACGTCCTTCGTTACCTCGATTCTTTTGCCGATGTAAGATGCATTTCACGTCCGATGTTAGAATCTCTTTTAGTAGTAGTGACTACTACAAATATTATATTTTATGATGAAGCTTTGACCTCGAACAATAAAAAAACGAGGGTATAGTTACTTGGAGCTCCATGTTTTATTTAAAAAACAATCAATCTTTTCCCTCGATTTTTAGCAAATGTGACATAAATATGTTAGTAAATCTTTGAGAATCAAGGAGATACCTCTTGCCAAGGTATTGTGGGAAGAGTCGCGTCCTGACAAGGCTACTTGGGAGCTTGAATCAGAGATGCGGGAGTTGTATCCTCACCTATTTTGGTAAGTTTTTGAATTCTAGGACGAATTCTATTTAAGGGGGGGAGAATGTAATATCCAAATTTTATTTCAAGAGATTAAATATTAGGAATTTCATTTAGTTTAGTTGGAATTAAGTGGCACTATGGTAAATAAAGTCTAGTTGGGGGTGTTTTGGTCATTTCACCTAATACTAAGACTTAAGGAATAGTTTGGCTAGAGACTCATTTCATTTTTTGGACCAAAAATAGAATTTTGTGGAGTAGAAGAAGAAGAAGAAGAAGAAGAAGAAGAAGAAAACGTAAAACACGGAGGGAGCAAGATAAGACATTGTTCAACTGCTAGATTCTTCATCTCTTGCATGCACAATCTGATCTCCAGCTTTGATTCATCAATCATTCTTGTTCCTGACAGCAAGCTCTTCATCTCTAAGGTGAGTCTCATAGATAGAGACCTTGGGGTATTTTAAGGGTTTATGATACTTTAGGGTTAAGGGTTTTGAGAGTAAATGCTTCAATGATCCTTACAAATGCATGTTTAACTCTCCATTTTAGTAGTAGTTGGTATATGTATGTTTACCATAACTGGTTATTTGATCATTAGTGGATGCATATAGAATTTTGGGGCTTGGGGACCCAAACTGCGTTTCTGATTTTACTGAGTGCAGCAGAGTTCGCTATAGAAAACTTTAGTTCGTGGTAGCGAATGGTTTACTTTAGCGAACTAAGTAGCGAATAAGTCTGAGAGTTGACTTGATTTATTCGCTGGAGCTCGCTACCGTTCCCTATAGCGAATCGGAGTTTCGCTGGCATTTCACTGTAGCAAACTTACCTGTGTTGAAGAAGGTTTTGGTTCTGTTTGAGTTCGCTGTAGCAAACAGAAGTTCTGTAACGACCGTTTTTCTTTAATTATTTATTTATGTGATTTATGTGAATTAATTGTGAACTATGTGTTCATTATATACTTAATTGATTTTATGTTGTTTTGTTTGGGAATTATTAGTATATAATATAAGATAGTAAGTGTTGTCGATTATTGGGCCTAAGATGGTATTAGTAAGTGAGGGGTGTTAATTAGAGCCCATTAGTAATTTAAGATAGTAAAGGTTTAACTAAAACAAGGGTTTTAGAGGAAATAGAAGTTAGAAGTTCATTTTGGGGTTTTTGGTGAAAGAAGAGAGAATAGAGGAGAGAAGAGGAGAATCTCAATGTTGAAGATAGAGTTGGCTTCAATCCAAAACCTAAGGTAAGGGTGGGATTCGTTCATGCTAAAGGGATGTATGATGATGTTTTGGGTGGGGTTTTGATTGTATGTTGTTATCCATGATTGTGTAGAAGTTGAATAGAGATTGTTAGGGTTTATGTTAGACTTCTATGAAATTGTGGATTTAAGTATGATTGAAGATGTTATGATGTTAGAAGACCCATAATAGGTGTTATGATTGTGTCTATAACATGTATTTTATTGATATTCGTGATGCTTGGTGTTTTCCAACTTGATTGGGTTGAGTTTGTGGATTTTTGGATGGGTTTCGTATGCTGTTTTCTGTGTTTGGGGTTTTCTGAAAATCGCCAGTTCGCGCCGCGACCCCTTGTTGGCGCCGCGAACCTCTTTGCAGAAACTTGGGAAAAACTGGATTTGCTCAGCTCGCGCCGCGACCCCTTGTTGGCGCCGCGAACTGCTTGGTAGAAAGTTAGGGATTTTTGGATTCGCTCAGTTCGCGCCGCGACCCCTGTTGGCGCCGCAAACCCTGTTTTGCAGAATCTTTTCCAAACTTTGAAATGATGTAACTTTTGAACCGTAACTCCTTTTTAAGTGTCGTTTGAACCTATGTGAAGCTATAATTGAGACCTTTCTGATGAATATGATCTAAGAATGCTTGTAAACATTTTTGAATCTTCCTTTAAATGAATTCGTTTGATGTTATGATTTGTGTGGTGAAGTGGTGTGTTGTTGTATGATAATGCAACGTAGCGACGTGATTGGGAAGTGGTGTATTACTATAAAAGTAATGTTGTTAGTCGGTATTTGTGATGCATTTGTGAATATCGTGTTTGTATGGATGTTGCATTTAGTGAGTCACATCCATTGCATAAAGAGACGGTGGCTGTCATACCCCAAAATTTGCCCTCATATATTTACGAACGCCGTTTTATTTCGAATAAATGAATTGGCACAATTGGTAAGAATTTGAGCGTGAAAGCTACATTAGCGCGAGGTCCCGAGTTCAAATCCCACTTCTAACATTTTCCCTTTTACTTTCTTTTTAATTTTAGTTCTAACTTTATTTCCATTTATTCAAAAATCACAAAAATTGCATTTTTTATCATTTTAATTTTCGCACTAATTAAATAGGCATTTTTAAAATAGTCAATTTTCACTTTTATGTATTTTTTAGTCAAAAAAAATCACCAAAAATCATAAAATATTAAAAAAAATCAAAAATAGTATTTTTTTCATCATTTAATTATTATTTTCGTATTTAGTTATTAGGAATTTTTAAAATATTATTTTTTCATAAAAATCTTTATTTTTTGTATTTCTAGTCCAAAAATCATTAGAAAAAAAAAGATTTACAAAGATTTTGTTCATATTTCTAAATATTGTATAATTGTATAGTTTAGGAAAGAATCAACATAATTAGTTAAATATTTCAAAAATCAAAATCAAATTATATTTGATTTAGAGTTATGATTTATTAATTAATTAATTGATTCTTTTAATATTTTTGTTAACCTAATTTTTATGTATAAATAGCACTAGGTTCTACACTTTTAAAAACTAACAATTACCAACTTTTCAATTCACACTCTCACAACTAAACCTTTTTTTAACACCTTCAACCTGATTCTCCATTCCTAATTTCTACATTATACTTACATTCCTTTTTTACACACTGTTCTTCAATCTCTTTTCTTTCAAGAGTCTCTTTAATAATTTTTTGTTGTTTTTTTCTTGGTTCATGGCCAATGATTTCATATGAGGCCTCCCTTTACAAAAGTTTTTCTCAATTTTAAATCTTTCAAAAGGTTTTGGCCAATGATTTAACATGAGCCCCCTTTTCAAAAGTTTTTCTAATCTTTTTAAAAAACCTTGTTTTGGCCAATGATGATACCTGAGGCCTTTTTTTTAAATCATTGCTTTGGTCATTGTTGCTACATTTTAGTTTAAATTTATGTTTTTACAATCATAATCTTTTTTTAACTCTTGGGAATTTTTGCCCTTTTAGCCATAATCTAACTTTCTGAACCTTTCTTGAGAAAATTTAGATACGAGGTCAAACCCATTTTATAATATTTTTTATTTTATTATTGTAACTATTATTATTACTAACTTTTTTATTATTATTATTACTAATCATTTTTGTTAATTACTTTTATTATTATTATATTATTGTTATTATTACTATCATACTATTATTATTATTATTATTATTATTATTATCTTATTTTTGCAGGTACCTCCTTAAGCCACCACACCATGTACTCTCATGAGCGCACAACACCCAATCTGAGCTAAGTTTCTTTTTTTGTTTTTATTTTTAATTGCATGAAACTTTTTATATATATTCTTTTCTTTTTTTTATTATTATTATAATTTCTTTCTTTTATTTATTTTTATTTATTTAATTTCTTTCTTTTATTTATTTAACCAAATTAGTTTTTATATATAATAATTTCATAGTTATTTATTTTAATCGAAAACTTGTTTTTTTAATTTTATCAATAATCATTTTTTAAACAATAAAAATTGTTATTTTTGTATATACTTTTAATTAATTAATTAATTGAAAATTAATAATTAATTTTTTGTTAACCTTGATTCATTTATAAACCCTAGAATCCTCAGGTAGGTGTTCTCCACTAACGCATTTTTAAGCCTTATAAACCTTTTGGGTCACAATAAGTTTTCTTAAATAACCCTTTAGGGTTTGTAAACTTTTTAGGGTTTGTAATCAATTAGGGTTTAAATCAGTTAATGGACTAACACTTCTCTTCTTTGTGTTCGACTTTTCAGGGTTAATTAAAAATCCTCCGACCACGCGCCATACCAATAGAAAAGCTAAGTTCTAATTCTTTTTATTTAAACATCATTTTATTTTTAATTTGTGTCTTATAGGTTAAATTAGGATTTACTTCATATGTTAATGAATTCCTCCTACACTCATCCCCATTATTTTCTGTTAATTCTCAGATGATCAGAGTCAATCAAGGGTTCGAAGAAGATCAAGGTTCAAGATCAAGATGATAAAACTAATTATTGATTTCTCTTATTCTTTCGCCTTTTAATTTCCCCCATCCCCGCAGGTGTTTATTGTAATAGCGTAGGGTTTTAATTCTGCCTTTATTTTTCTGCTGTGGTTAGTAATCCTAGGGAGTGCAAGCTTCGTTAAATGAATTAGATCACTAATTACAAGATAATATATATGAATTTAACCACGTGATTGTTGCACCCACACACCTTTAGGGTAATCCCTCTGGTTGCCTTGTTGCCTTATATAGTTGCCTTGTTGCCTTTATTTTATTGCCTAAAAATAGTCAAGTCCGTCGATTCCGAGGATACCTAAAGCAAGTGTTTCCTTCAAAGTTATTGAAACTCCCTCGATGTTGCCTTATAAAAATGATTTGTTCCAATTGCTAAGGTATCCTCGAATGATGCCTATACAGATTAATGACTATTATATCATTCCCTTAGACTACCTGACTTCTTTATGGCAAGGGACAGTCTTATGGCGAACGATATCTCGATGACCCTTAAACATCCAATTGAAAGACTTCCTGCCCTCTTATGGCATGGATAGATCCTTTCGCCCGAAAGGCTAAAAGAAAGATTTTTCAAACTTAGGGTACGTGCTCCTGATTGCTTGCTCTATTCGAATTCAAATTCAAGATTCAAAATCTTTTCCCACTTCTTTTCAAAGAAACTTTTCAAAAGACTACGCTTATTTACAAGCTAAAGTTCTTATTCCTATTTACACCATACTTTTCAAACAATTCAAACATTTTGAAAACAAAGTGAGCTAAGCAATTAAGAGCCCATGGATAACCATGGATGCAAAGGGTGCCTTACACCTTCCCTTTGTATAACCTACCCCCCGAACTCAAAATATTTCAAAAGGTCTTTCTTGTTCTTTTAGCCTTTCCAATTGGATAAAATAAAAGTCGGTGGCGACTCTTGCTATCCGCACATTTCAAAGAAAGTCAGTTCACCGTATTACAGAACTGGCGACTCTGCTGGGGATTCTTTCGAATTAAAAGAGGGGTTACCTTAAAGTTTAGGATCACATAATTGTTTGTTTGCTTGCTTTATTTTTCAAAGTTGTTTTGGGTATTGAATGGAAGATGAATCCTACACCCGGATTCGAGTGCACCTTAATATAGGAGCGGCATAGTCATGGAGACCTCCCTTGTGCATGCTTGGGATTGGTCAAAATGAAGTCCGCGCTTGAGTTAGGCCTCCACTGGTTATTGTGTACCTCTTTTGCATGAGAGAGGTTTACGCATGTATCTTTGGGTGCGTCGGAGCTCAAGGACCTTTAGTCACCTTTAACCCATCATGACTTTTAGGAACGTAGTGGGAGGGCTATTCTTGGTGCATGCCAAGTTATGGTCGCGACCCGATACTACAGCTCAGATAGGTTTCTTCCTAAAGTATCATTGTGTGGTATGCATGTACCATGTTCGAGGGTGCTTTAGAGGGGGATGACAATTCCGGGTAACTCGGTAGAACCCGTTGCAGATATCACCCTTATCCGTAGAAGTACCTTTGGGGAAGGGTAGTTACCTAGTCAAACTCCATGCAAGCCTTTAAACCTAAGGACATTTGTGTGACTTGCTTGTGTGTGCTACTAACCTTTCTATTTCCTTGCAGGATTTGCTTGTAGGATATTTCGTCCTTATTACCTTATGCCTTATTTAATGCATTGCATCTGCATGACATCATGGCATCGTAACATCGTATGTTAACTAACCCTTTCAAGGATCTCAGGAATTTAGGGCGCCCAATTTCAGATGCTAATTATCAAGGACTAAATTCCCATCAAGGGGCAAGAGGATTTATTTTCTCTGGCCACATACCTTCCAATTCAGAGACTCAGTACCTATCAAGGGGCAAGAGGATTTATTTTCCTTTGGCCAAGTGCCTTCCAGTTCAGAGACATCATACCTATCAATGGGTAAGAGGATTTATTTTCCTCTGGCCACATGCCTTCCAGTTCAGAGACATCATACCTATCAAGGGGTAAGAGGATTTATTTTCCTCTAGCGATATACCTTCAAATTCAGAGATATCCCGAATCAGAGGCTATGACCCACTGGATATGGTGAGCTTGATTCTCAAAGAAAGACATTCAAAGACAAAATTCAGAATTCTTCAGACAAAGACGCGACCAAACCATTTTTAATGTCGACCAACTGGTCAGACAAATACCATCAACAAATCAATCATAATCAGATGAACATTCTGGAAGCTTGACCCCCAGACTTCTGAAACATTCCAATCAGATATACATTCTGGAAGCTCGAACCACGGACATTCTGAAAGTTCCAATCATATGAACATTCTGGAAGCTCGAATCCCAGACTTCTGAAACATTCCAATCAGATATACATTCCGGAAGCTCGAACCCCGAACATTCTGAAAGTTCCAATCAGATGAACATTCTGGAAGCTCGAACCCCGGATACTCTGAATCTCTACACCAGTTCCATAACAACGACGCAAGCTAGACACCCTTAAGCGTCAATTCACCCAGATTAATATGGCACTGGCTCAAGCATTAGGACATCTGTTGAAGATCAAATTGATTACTCTGAGGGATGTTCCTAAGAATTTTACCACCACCACTCCTGGATATAAACCCAATGTGAGGTGCGCATACCACTCCAACAGTCCTGGACATTACACAAACAATTGCTGGACATTGAAGAATAAGATTCAAGATCTGATCAATGACGGAGAAATTAAATTCAACCCTCCTGAAAATCTTGTGGTGATCACCGCTCCTATGCTTAGTCATGACAAGACTGATTGACGTCTAGACGGACGAACTTTTGGATCATTAGATCTACTTTCATTTGCAAGTTTCTTTTTTGTTTGTTTAAACATTTGACTCATGATAGACATTATCTGTTTTAATAATCATCGTCAGTGCATTGCATATGTTTTTCTTGAACAATTCATTTCGCTATCACTCACTTTAAATTGCGTCTTTACTTTGCATATGTTTTGTGATACTGGACCCCTGCTAAAGTTGTATGCCTTTTGAGGGAGGATGACGAAAATGATACCGCAATCTCATACAGTATGCTTTTGAACAGACTATGCTGACGATGTACAGGCATTGTTTCAATTCCTAAATAGTGGAGATATAAGGATGTTAATCCCTCGTCAACCCCTTTGAGCCTAAGGCATAGGAGTTTTCTTTCTTGTACAATTTAAAACCCCTAATCATAACCTGGGGCAGGGTAGTTACTCAGTTAGCTCAATTATACTAGCTGTTGTTTTCACAAATAATGATGGGTTCCTGTGACATTTAAGTCAGGCAGTCAACATCTATCAAAAGAAAAATAAAAATTAAGTCAAAACCTATGAAGGAGACTTATCGAGAATCAAACATCCCGTTGACTGTAACCTCAAAATAAACAGTTTAGGCAAAAGTTAAGGAGAACAAAGTCAAAAAGGAGGTTGCTAAAAGATCCTCGACAAAAGAAAACATTTCAAAAGAGGTCAATGCGAATCCTCGACAAAAAGAAAGTATTACCGACAAGGATGACTGCCTGTCCAAATGAACTCCCGTTGTTTTAACCATCATCAAATGTCAAAGTTACGACTTCAAGCGCTGCTAGAACTTAAATGCAAGGTTAACTGAGCATAGGATCGAAGAACATCACGAAGATTGGGATGGGTACAAATAAACTTTGAGCCATTATCCTTTGTTTCTTAAACCGTGAACCAAGCCACGTTACAACCCTTGAAAGTCCTAACTGAAGCATGGTTAGTTCGAAAGCGTACTGTCACAACAAAGGTATCCTGACTCCTTAAAGGTTTATCAAGAATGCTGAGTTGATATCCTATATTTTTTTACAAACATCACGTTTTTATAAACATCATGCTTTTACATCTCCAGTTTTAAACTTTTTCAAAAAACTCAAGACAAACGTATGCATTGCATCTCATGAATTCATTATTAAACATATTCTGCTACATAATTTCAAATGTTAGCATCAGAAGGAACTTGCATAGGGTATGACTAACGACTCAAAGTTATCCCGACAGACAAAATCACTTCAGAAGCAAAGTCTATTATGTATACAAGGGGCATAACACGTTTTGCTCAATCAATCAGGGGCAACCAAGTCAAGATTCCGAGAATCTCTCAAGGATGCTAAAACAATTAGGGGCATGCATCCAAGTAGATCTGAAGCTACTTCCCAATCAACATGGGGCATTGTCCTGGGCCTATGATTACTAGGGGCATGACGCCCATAGTGCACGTCTCATGAAGTCCTCGCGAGACGAATCTTTCCAAAGTCCCTACTAGCAGGGGCAAATCTATGCAAGTCTAGTTTGACATCTTGATCAATACTCAGTGGTGTGTCCTAATCAATACAAATCCAGGAATGGTAGTTACTATAATACTGGGGGCAACGTCCAAGACATCCATTGCTTTCCCACAAACCCGGTTTCACAGGATCATATCCCCACAGAGTAATCATCTCCAAATGTTCTCGTCCCACAAAGATTTAGTTCCTCAACTGAGTTTACATCTTCTACACTGCCAGTTCCCCGATACTATTCTCTCCTCTAAAGAGGGTTATTCATCTCTCTTATCCCCGATCAGGGTACATCAAGATCAATCATCCAAATCGCTTTCATCCCCAAGCAGAAATCATAAATCCCCAGCTGAGCATCTTCAAAACAAGATCAGACATCAAAATCACAATGACACAGAGATTTATTTTCACAATCAAGACAGGATAAATCATATTCATACATCATATATATCACATACGTTCATACATTATATACATTACTTCATGATAAACATACAGGCTTCTCATATAATACATGCATCATGACATCGCATAAAGACTAACTTTACTTTTCCAAGATACAGGTACAAGCAGATAAACAAAATCTCCAACTTTCAAAGATCTAATTCAGTTACTACGAACGATACTAACACGGTCGACGCTCAAAGATCTAATTCTATCATCACGAACGAGATCTAATTCCATCATCACGAACGGTCACTACAACACGGAAGGGCAATAAAAGCGCTTTTTCTGGGCTTTAAAAGCGCTTAAAAGCGCTGTGAAAGGCAGCGCTGGCAAAGGTAACAAAAGCGCTTAAGAAAGCGCTCTGGTAGGCCCCCCCTATAAGAGCGCTTTTCTGGAAAAAGCGCTCTTGTAGGCCCCCCTTTAAGAGCGCTTTTCTGGAAAAAGCGCTCTTGTAGGCCCCCCTTTAAGTGCGCTTTTTCCAGAAAAGCGCTGTGATAGGCCCCCCTTTAAGTGCGCTTTTTCCAGAAAAGCGCTGTGATAGTCCCCCCTGTGAGAGTAAAAAATAAAAAAAATGCAACATACTAAAGCGCTTTTGGAAAAGCGCTCTTATAGGGTGGGCTTTAAGAGCGCTTTTTCTGGAAAAAGCGCTCTGATAGCCCCCCCTATAAGAGCGCTTTTCCAAAAGCGCTTTAGTATGTTGCTTTTTTTTTTTTTTTTTTGCTTTTTTATTAATCTTTGGCAGCGCTTTTACAAAGAAGCGCTTTAGTAGGTGGGCCTTTAAGAGTGCTTTTCAAAAGCGCTTTCGTTGCTAAATGAGGTATTTTAATGTGCAGCCTGTAATTTAATCCTCCCAGTCGACCTGTAATATTTTCGACCTGTAATATGTTTTCAACCTGTAATATTTTCGACCTGTAATTTATTTTCGACGATATTATTTCAGCCATCAGTAAGACAATATATATACTAATATAATACCATTATAATATCCAAAATTATATATATACATCATTACAACATCAATAATATTATAGTTCAAATCGACACAAATCCTACATGAAAAAGCGCTTAATATAAAATTGACACAAATCTTCTTTGATTTCTTCCAACTTAAGCTTCGGGTACGCAGCAGCACGGAATTCGTCAAGGTACTACAAAACAAAAACATAATATGAATGATATATTTAGTTAAATGTAATAAATTATATGAAATTATCTTAAGTTATATATTCATACCGTGAGCGGAATCTCTAATTGATTCGCCTGAAGGATTTCTTTCATATACCTCAAAACAAAGTATCCGCAATCGTAACTGTTTCGCTGTTGCGGACACTACATAGAAAAACAAATAAGATTCTATAGTTGTCTTGTTTTATCAAGTAGCATAAATATATTATAAGCAACATTGTGAAAAATAATGTACCTGCACTTGGATCCAAGTAATGTTGTTAGATTTAGTTCGGGATACCTGTGCGTCCCGTTGACTTCGGAACACTTGTATTGATCTAATTAACAAATATATAAAAGCATATGTTTAGATCAATCCCACAAATAAGTAAATATATAAATATACACGAATATATATTTAGAACGATCCCACTTACAAATCAACGATTTCCTTCATGGCCGGATAATTGGTCCATTCACCATTTACCGAATTCAGATAATACACGACTTCCCTTATAGGGTTGATAGCAAGCAGCAACCAGTGTGCTCTATAAATTAAAACAATAGGTTATATGAAAACTTTGCTATACACAAAAGAAACAGAGATTAAGTGAACAAAGAATGAGAAACTAACCCTACTGGTCGGGTATTATATGCCAAAAGATGCAGACTTTCTGTATTGCCGGTGGACATGAATCTATCGACTAAGTGCTGTCTAACTGATTCCGGTTCCGAAGCAATTGCCATTCCGCTGCAATGGGCGGAAGACACGAAACGGAATCTGTTAGACAATGGATTCCCGCGCAACACTCTGTCATACAACAACCTTAAATAAAAACATAATAAACATTAGATTATTTTCATTGAAATGTGTAAATAAATTATATTGTGGGACTAATTAAATAATATATCGGATGAGTGAATATTACCGGATGTATGAGTGCATGTTAGTGACGCCTAGTTGATCATGCCTAAAAATCTCCTCCAAGTCATCAATTGTAATATGTGACTTGAATTCAATACCGAAGACACTTTCATCCATATCGATTTCACGTAAAGCCCCATCTTTCAAATCGGACATATCAACCATTGTTGCGAGCGTCGACCGGTATCGAGGCACAAAAGCACCGCCTTTTTTTCCCGCTGGCTTCGGAGGACCAGTGGGTGGTACGGTACGAACTTGCTGCGTCACTTGTTGTGACTCCCGAGCGGATGCCTAAAAATCATATAAGTATTAGGTAAAATATAAAATCATGCAGATTTAGATTCAGATTAATTATGAACACTTTAAATGTACCTCTTTTAGTGATGCAACGGACTCCTCCTCCTGTAAAATCCCTTTACCCTTAACTGTGGGTTTTATAGGAGCAGTCTAAAATTAAAATGTAAAAAATAATTAATAAACGGTTTAGAATTGACATTCGAAAACTAAATGATTCATAATCGTTTTCAATATACCTCATCACTAATGGTAATGAGCTCCGAGGGCCATGCAACAAATGATCCTATTGCATCTCGCAGCAATGTCGTCTCTGAGACCATGTCAGGTACCGGTAGCATCGCATCATGATCTACTACAACATCCACCGATACTTTCAGGTGTCCATCCGGGAGCGGTATATGGTGAAGTAAATCTCCCAAAGTGTTGTGCACTTTTCCCTTGCCAACTAGTCGATAATTCGGTTCCGATAAGTATAGTTGGCAAGATGAAATGCCCTAAACCAATAGTAAATATAAAGTCGTTATCATTAATAAAATAGAACAATTTAAAAGGAAAAAAAATTATAATTACCTCGGGAAATTTCCTTTGATAGTTGATACTAGCCTTATCACTAGTTTCTTTCACCGATGAAGTGTTGCACTTTTCTCTCATATACACTTCTTTATCTCTTTGCAATTCAGAGACTTGTGCTTGCAATTCCGCCAACTTTTGCAACACTTCTTCATTTGAAGGATTTCTTCTCCTAGGACTCTTGTAAAAAGAGGTTGGAGTCACACCATGACCCTAAACCACGGTATGAAACTTCGATTGTGCTCTCGTACTATCCAGCTCTCATTTCTATTTGGATTTAAATCTCGGAGAACAACCTTGTGCATTTTAACATACGGCTCAACCTCAATCTCATTGTGCAGAACATACAAATGCGCTTGATCCCGTTCGACCATTGATACTGTCACAACTTTATTTCCAATTAGCCTCTTTCCTTCTTTTTTTTCGACAATATGAGATTTGGGGAGTCCAATTGATTGAACATTTGACAGATATTCAGTACAAAACTCAACCGCTTCTTCAACAACGTATCGTTCGGCAATACAACCCTCCGGTCGACTTCTGTTTTTCACGTACCCTTTTAATATTTTCATATAACGTTCAGCAGGGTACATCCATCTCATATAAGCTGGTCCGCACAATTGTGTCTCTTTCACAAGATGAACGACTAGATGAACCATTATGTCAAAAATCGAGGGAGGAAAATACATTTCAAGATCACATAAAGTAACAACTATCTCTTTTTGCAATGTTGGTAAGATCGCGGGATCGACCACCTTACTGCAAATTGACCTGAAGAAGAAACACAGCTTAGTTATTGCGCTTCTTACTTTTTCTGGTAGAATAGAACGTATACCTATTGGTAAAAAATGTTCCATTATAACATGACAATCATGCGTCTTCAAACTCTTTAACTTGAGGTCTTTCATGGACACAAGTCTTCTAATATCTGAAGAGTAGCCTTCTGGAACTTTAACTTCACTGAGGAACTTACACAATGTTTTCTTCTCCTTTCTAGATAGAGTGTAAACAGCAGGTGGCAGATATGTTCGTCTTCCTTTCGTCACGGGTCCCAATTCAGTTCTCATCCCCATGTTTACCATGTCCTTCCTTATGTTAAGGCCATCCTTAGACTTTCCTTGTATATTGAGTAACGTACCTATGACGCTGTCAAATACATTTTTTTCAATATGCATAACATCCAGGAAATGTCTTACGTACAACGACTTCCAATATGGAAGTTCAAAAAAAATGGACTTCTTCTTCCACCCACCCTTGACAAGTGAATGTGCAAAAGGCTTGCCAAACTGAGTGCTCACATCTTTCACCTTTTCAAAAATTTGATCACCTGACAAAAAAGGCGGGGCTGTACCATGTTCGGCCTTTCCGTTGAATGCTTTTCTCCACCCACGGTAGTGATGATTAGAATTTAAGAATCTACGATGGCCGAGAAAGACATTCTTCTGACAAAGCTCCAATCGTGTCGTATCGGTTTCATCTTCACAAACGGGACACGCCTTTTGACCTTTATTGCTGTACCCGGATAGATTTCCGTATGCTGGAAAATCATTAATTGTTCCAAACAACATCGCCCTCAAGTTGAAACTTTCCTTCCTATACCCATCGTAAACCTCCACACCGTTGTCCCACAAAAACTTTAAATCTTCGATTAACGGTGCCAAGTATACGTCTATGTCATTCCCTGGTTGTTTAGGCCCAGAAATTAGCATAGATAACATCATGTACTTACGCTTCATACATAGCCACGGAGGTAGGTTATAGATCATAAGAATCACAGGCCATGTGCTATGCGAGATACTTTGAATACCATGCGGGTTCATTCCATCAGTAGACAATGACAACCGAAGGTTTCTTGCTTCTTTTCCAAATTCAGGATAATCAGTATCAACTTTCATCCATTGTGGTGAGTCTGCCGGATGTCGCAACTTTCCATCAATAATTCTTTCATCTGCATGCCAAGTCAAGTGTCTTGAATCGGTCTCACTACGATACATGCGTCTAAATCTCGGAATTATAGGAAAATACCATAAGACTTTAGCAAGAGACAACTTTTTCTTATATCGAGGGGCACAACATTTAGGACACTCATTCAACGCTGCATACTCGTTTCGAAACAAAATGCAATCGTTTGGACATGCATGTATCTTATCATAGCTCATGCCAATAGAGGACAACATCTTTTTGGCTTCATACGTTCGATTGGGAAGAACATTATCCTCTGGTAGCATATCTTTCATAAGGGCTAATAACTTTGTGAAACTTTTATCCGACCATCCATTGTCCGCCTTTAAGTTGTACAACTTTAACACCGCAGACAATCTTGTGAATTTTGAACAACCATCATACAACGGTTTCTCTGCATCGCTTACCAACCTCTCAAACATTTTGGGACAATCCGCAAGATCTTCTTCAAGTGCTTCTGCAATCTCTTCGACTCGATCGCAATCGTATGTGTCTGTGCAATCGTCGTTTGAAGCATACTTCCTATTACACCTCGACTCAGCATTCCCGTTACTTTTCTCACCATGCATTGTCCAACATGTATAACTTCTATCAATTCCAAACCGTAGTAAATGGGATCCCAACTGTTTCCCGTCAACCTTACCCCCATAACAGCAACCCAAGCAAGGACACGACATTCAAAGCGGGTCTTCGGAGTGCGCAACCGCAAACTCAACGAATTCCCATACCCCTTTCTCGTACTGTTTCGACAATCGGTTTGAATTCATCCATGTCTTATCCATGTCTTAATTAAGCTAAACAAATGCTTCTTGGTTTCTCTATCAGGTACTACGGAATTCTGTCAAGATAATAAATAGCTATCATCATAATAGAATACCTAATCAGAATACCTAATCAGAATACCCGATTTCTTAAAGAAGACATTACCTTATTTCAAGGTAATATAAGTCCACAAACCAAAAAATTGGTTGAGAGACACTAAATTGATATTAAATAGAACCATAAACAATAAACTATAAGCAGAAAATAACAAACTATAAGCATGAAGAAAGGGATAGTAACCTGAGTTAGACTTGATGTGGGAGATGGGTAGGTTTGAATCGGCGTTGTACAAGTAGAAACCAGAGACTTCAAAGTAACTGTAAAATTAAACACACACGCACGATGCAGTTAAATACAAATATCATAAAAGTGAAGGAACTATATGCAATCTGTAGCACAAACTACTATGATTTTAGAAGTAGAAACCATAGACTTCAAAGTAACTATAAAGTACACTTCAAAGTAACTGTAAAATTAAACACACACGATGCAGTTAATTAAATACACCACTACTAACACAATATATTTTCATACTAACAAACTCTATTTATCAGAACCACTTTTAACTAACTCTAATAGCTCATTTATTTTTACTTATTCACATGACATAAGTGAACTAGCATTTGGGAATGGCATAATGAAATCACATGCATACATTTCCATACATAAAACAAGATAATAAAATGCAGAATTTGATTCACACCAAACACATGTAACTTTATTCATTTATGATTCACCATTACATGATCACTACTACATATCCATCCATGGCATTAGCATCCACACAATTTGCATAGTTTTATATCACAATTGAGAGCAAGATAAAACAAATTTGAATTGAAAAAACAAATGAATTCATTAACATTCATATTCAATATGTATGTACATGGCCATAAAGAATTACTAAGCATCTCACATGGTGCACACAATTTCCACCCTTGGAATCCCATTAAATCCGCTCAATCCTCACTCACATATGCCACAGACCCTAATATACAAACAAAGCAAAACAGGGCCGGGTTTGAAACCTCACACTCTCATCCTTGCTACCTCACTTTCATCTTCAACCTCACATTTCCAGAATTAGGGTTTCAAGAAACAACAAAATAGTGAAAGATGATAGAAGATTTACCTGCAAACGAATTCAGAGTTGTTGTTGCTGAGAGGAGATGTTGAGAACGAACGGCTGTGAACGAATCAGAAGAACGATGCCGGCTGTGAACGAAGCAGAAGAACGAACGGCGACGGCGGCGGCGGTTGGCAAGAAGAACGATGACGGCTGTGTGGAGGTTGGCGGCGACGGTACTGTCTTTGTGAAGAGAAACAATGAAGAAACAATTAAGAAACAATGAAGAATGAAATACAGAACGCGCGTTTGTTTTAATTTGTTTTAAAAAATTTAATTTTAAAATGAGCTACTAGAGCGCTTTTCAAAAGCGCTTTCATAGGTATACCTATACAGGCGCTTTTTCTCTAAAAGCGCTTTCGTACCATATACCTAATTTTCCCTATACCAGCGCTTTTGGAAAGCGCTCTCGTATCCACCCTTTACCAGCGCTTTTTAGAAAGCGCTCTGGTACCCCCCCCCCTTTACCAGCGCTTTCTATAAAGCGCTCTCGTAGCCCCCCCCTTTACCAGCGCTTTCTAGAAAGCGCTCTCGTACCCCCCCCCCTTGCCAGCGCTTTTTTCCCTTGTTTTTTATTTTTGTTTTTTGCGCAACCTATAGCAGCGCTTTTCCCAAAAGCGCTTTAGTAGCTGCGCTTTAGTAGCTTAATTTTGGCGTAGTGGGTGTGGACATGATCAACTTTTCCTAACTCTAATTCAGTTACTACAAACGGTGCTGACACGACAAGAGATCTAATTCTATCATCACGAACGGTGTAGACACGAGCATCTTTTCAAGATCTTATTCAGCTACTACGAACGGCGCTGACACGATCAACATTCAAAGATCTAATTCTATCATCACGAACGGTGTAGACACGATCATCCTTCAAAGATCTAATTCAGTTACTACGAACGGTGCTGACACGATCAATATTCCAAGATCTAATTCTATTTACTACGAACGGTGTAGACACGATCATCTTTCCAAGATCTAATTCAGTTACTACGAACGGTGCTGACACGAGCAATCTTCAACAAATACTCTTCAATACAAAGAATCCAGTCTAACGTAAGACTCATCCTAGGATACAACCTGACGTACGGTGTATTCTGACAACTATCAACACAGGGAACCTGGTCTAACGCACGACTCATCCTTCAGCCTAACGCACGGCCTTCCAGACATCTACGGATGCAAATTTGATTCAGTCTGACGCATGACTCATCCTTCAGCCTAATGCACGACTTTCCAGACATCTGCGGATGCAAATCGGGTTCCGTCTAACGCACGACTCATCCTTCAGCCTAACGCACGGCCTTCCAGACATCTACGGATGCAAATTGGATTCAGTCTGACGCATGACTCATCCTTCAGCCTAACGCACGACTTTCCAGACATCTACGGATGCAAATTGGGTTCAGTCTAACGCACGACTCATCCTTCAGCCTAACGCACGGCCTTCCAGACATCTACGGATGCAAATTGGATCTAGTATAACGCACGACTCATCCTTCAGCCTAACGCACAGATTTCCAGACATCTACGGATGCAAATTGGATTCAGTATAACGCACGACTCATCCTTCAGCCTAACGCACGGCTCTCCAGACATCTACCGATGCAAATTTGATCCGGTCTAACGCACGACCCATCCTCTAGTCTAAGTAAAAACTCATCCAAAGTATATTCTTCATATACGGTCTAACGTACGACGTATTCTGACTCTCAAGTCTATCAAGCTGGATGGCATCTTTAAGCCCATCTCAATCATACATCTTTTCCAAACACCTGGATGGCATCTCTAAGCCCATCTCCGAAAAAGTCCTTTCACCATCAGCAAGGGCAAATTTCTTGGTATTCTAGTGTTCAATCCTCTTCCACCTTCAGATTCCGACTCATACACAGGCCAATCTACATCTTCAGGTTTAAGAAGATTGAACAGGGGAAGCTGTCATACCCCAAAATTTTCCCTCATATATTTACGAATGCCATTTTATTTCGAATAAATGAATTGGCACAGTTGGTAAGAGTTTGAGCGTGAAAGCTACATTAGCGCGAGGTCCCGAGTTCAAATCTCACTTCTAACATTTTCCCTTTTGCTTTCTTTTTAATTTTAGTTCTAACTTTATTTCCATTTATTCAAAAATCACAAAAATTGCATTTTTTATCATTTTAACTTTAATTTTCGCACTAATTAAATAGGCATATTTAAAATAGTCAATTTTCACTTTTATGTATTTTTTAGTCAAAAAATCACCAAAAATCATAAAATATTAAAAAAAATCAAAAATAGTATTTTTTTCATCATTTAATTATTATTTTCGTATTTATTTATTAGGAATTTTTAAAATATTATTTTTTTCATAAAAATCTTTATTTTTTGTATTTTTAGTCCAAAAATCATTAGAAAAAAAAAGATTTACAAAGATTTTGTTCATATTTCTAAATATTGTATAATTGTATAGTTTAGGAAAGAATCAACACAATTAGTTAAATAATTCAAAAATCAAAATCAAATTATATTTGATTTAGAGTTATGATTTGTTAATTAATTAATTGATTCTTTTAATATTTTTATTAACCTAATTTTTATGTATAAATAGCACTAGGTTCTACACTTTTAAAAACTAACAATTACCAACTTTTCAATTCACACTCTCACAACTAAACCTTTTTTTAACACCTTCAACCTCATTCTCCATTCCTATTTTTAACACCTTCAACCTCATTCTCCATTCCTAATTTCTACATTATACTTACATTCCTTTTTTACACACTGTTCTTCAATCTCTTTTCTTTCAAGAGTCTCTTTAATAATTTTTTGTTGTTTTTTTTCTTGGTTCATGGCCAATGATTTCATATGAGGCCTCCCTTTACAAAAGTTTTTCTCAATTTTAAATCTTTCAAAATGTTTTGGCCAATGATTTAACATGAGGCCCCCTATTCAAAAGTTTTTCTAATCTTTTCAAAAAACCTTGTTTTGGCCAATGATGATACCTGAGGCCTTTTTTTTAAATCATTGCTTTGGTCATTGTTGCTACATTTTAGTTTAAATTTATGTTTTTACAATCATAATCTTTTTTTAACTCTTGAGAATTTTTGCCCTTTTAGCCATAATCTAGCTTTCTGAACTTTTCTTGAGAAAATTAGATTATACGAGGTCAAACCCATTTTATAATATTTTTTATTTTATTATTGTAACTATTATTATTACTAACTTTTTTTTATTATAATAATTATTATTATTATTATTATTATTAATCATTTTTGTTAATTACTTTTATTATTATTATATTATTGTTATTATTACTATCATACTATTATTATTATTATTATCTTATTTTTGCAGGTACCTCCTTAAGCCACCACACCATGTACTCTCATGAGCGCACAACACCCAATCTGAGCTAAGTTTCTTTTTTTGTTTTTATTTTTAATTACATGAAATTTTTTATATATATTCTTTTCTTTTTTTTATTATTATTATAATTTCTTTCTTTTATTTATTTTTATTTATTTAATTTCTTTCTTTTATTTATTTAACCAAATTAGTTTTTATATATAATAATTTCATAGTTATTTATTTTAATCGAAAACTTGTTTTTTTAATTTTATCAATAATCATTTTTTAAAGGCAAAATACCCTTTTTCGTCCCTTAACTTTACCTCGGGGTCCATTTTGGTCCTTTAATTTTTAAAAAGTTCAAATAGATCCCTTATCTATTCAAAAGGTGGCACGTTAGTCCTTTCCGTCTGTTTGATGCAAACGGACGTTAAATAGTGCATACGTGGCGTTTGACTTGTACATGTTTTACACGCGTGGCTGGTTACGTGTAGGGGTGGCAAAACGGGCCGTGGCCCGCCGGGCCCGTCCGCCACCCGCCAAAAATTGGCGGGTTGGGTTGGGAATTTAGGCTCGCCGCTCGCCAAAGCCCGCCCCGCCAAAACCCGCCGCCCGCCATACCCGCCCCACCAAACCCCGCCGCCCGCCAAACCCCGCCCTCCTCCAAAACACACTCTTTTTTTTAGTTAATTCTAATAATTGCAATTCTTGATGGTTTATTTTATACATTTATTTATAAATATACTTAATATTTTTTAAGTAAATTTGTTAAAAAGTTGTTTTTATAAAAAATTATTTTAAAAAATAAGTGAAAAGTTTAATTAAAAGGTTAAAAAAGCCTATTGATTTATTAAAAAAATATATAAATAAAAATAGGCGGGTAAGCCCGCCGCCCGCCAACCCGCCATCTTGGCGGGGCGGACATGACTTTTATGCCCATTTTACTTGGCGGGCATGCCCGCCCCGCTCGTTTTTTGGCGGGCATAAGGCGGGGCGGGCGGCCCGTTTTGCCACCCTTAGTTACGTGGCATAGGTTGTTTCCAAGGTTCAGAATATTCAAAAAATTTATCCTTACCAAGGTTCGAACTAGGGACCCTTTAGTAAAGGAAAACCTTGCTAAACCACTAGGCCAGGCACACTTTTGTGATTTGATTTACTTCTGTAACTACTTATTTAAAGACTACAACCATTTTCTATCACTCACCTTACAAAATCTTGACTATTATTATTATTATTATTATTATTATTATTATTATTATTATTATTATTATTATTATTATTATTATTATTATTAGTATTAAAATTTTGGAATAATAATAAATGGATGCAATATTATTACTATTATTATTATTATTATTAGTATTAGAATTTTGGAATAATAATAAATGGCTGCAATATTATTATTATTATTATTATTATTATTATTATTATTATTATTATTATTATTATTATTATTATTATTATTATTATTATTATTATTATTATTAATATCATTAGAATTGTGGAATAATAATAAATGGCTGTAGTATTATTAATATTGTTATTAGTATTAGTACTTTTATTATTATTATTAGTCTTATTATTTCTATTATTCTTACTATTTTAATTATTAATTATTATTATTATTATTATTATTACTATTATTAGAATTTTGGAATAATAATAAATGGCTGCAATATTATTACTATTATTATTATTATTATCATTATTATTATTATTATTATTATTATTATTATTATTATTATTATTATTATTATTATTAATATCATTAGAATTGTGGAATAATAATAAATGGCTGTAGTATTATTAATATTGTTATTAGTATTAGTACTTTTATTATTATTAATATTAGTCTTATTATTTCTATTATTATTACTATTTTAATTATTAATTATTAGTATTATTATTATTATTATTATTATTACTATTATTTTTATTACTATTATTAGCATTATTACTATTGTTATTTTTAGTATTATTATTGTTAATATTATTATATATGAAAATGGAGTCAGTGCCTATTATAGTTCATTAATATGAAATGTGTCTCTCCCAGCGAATATGAAATATTATTACTGAAGTAGTTAATTATTATTAATATGAAATGTGCCTATTATAGTTTATTATTATTATTGCTGAAGTAGTTAAATAAATAGATCCAGGCGGAATAAAAATCAATAAACATGCGCATGGCCTAGTGGTATTGCAAGTTTTTCTTTATCAAAGGTATCCTGAGTTCGAACCACGCGTGCAAAACATGTACAAGTCAAATGCCACGTATGCGCTGTTTAACGTCCGTTTGCATCAAACAGACGGAAAGGACTAACGTGCCACCTTTTGAATAGATAAGGGATCTATTTGAACTTTTTAAAAATTAAAGGACCAAAATGGACTCCGAGGTAAAGTTAAGGGACGAAAAAGGGTATTTTGCCTTTTTTAAACTATAAAATTTTGGAACCACTTTTTTAATTGTATTTTTTATTTGTAAATAAATATTCTAACCCGTCCATTTTCCAAAAAACCGATGAAACATTGGAACCTCTATTTTAATTGTATTTTTAATTTGTAAATAAATATTCTAATCCATCCGTAATCAAATCCTTGTCGTCCATTTCATGACTATCAACGCTCAAGACATTACCATTAGTGATCTGCGTGAAACAAAAATAACTTCAATTATAAAAGCATTCTGAAACATCATAAAGCCCAAACTATCTTCCACTTTAAGATTTGCAACACCATTTTATTTATTTATCTAACCTTTTTTTGTTCTCCAGAATATGATGCACCCATCATTTTATATTCTCCAGAATATCAAGGATTTGAAGATCCAACATGATGAAAAGTTTAAGGTTTGCAAGAGTGTTTGCCATGAATAGTTCTCTACGATGGATTGCTAGAGCAGAAGATTATTTGGGTATAAAATTTGTGTTCTTATTTGAGCAGAAAATTATTTATTTTTCTAACCATTTTTTTCTCTAACCCTTTTTTTGTTCACATCAGAAACAAATGCAAACAAAAGCCATAGAGAATACCCTTTTTTGATTTGGAGAATATTAAAGGATTGAAGATCCAACATATGACCTTCATGGACAATTAATTTTTTATTCTAGGTAAACACTATAGTTTTTAAAAAAATTATTTTATTAATGTTATGTGTAAACACTGTAATGAGATTTATAAAAAAAACTAATGACCCATCGGTTTTTAAATAGACTGAGATAAAAAAGACGCTAGTTTTTGTAAATAATAAAAGTGCAGAAGTTGGGTTTCGAACCCATGCCATATTTAACCCTTTACCTCGGTAATTTAAAAATTGAGGTGTTAAGTCACTACTTTTCATCACGTCCTTCGTTACCTCGATTCTTTTGCCGATGTAAGATGCATTTCACGTCCGATGTTAGAATCTCTTTTAGTAGTAGTGACTACTACAAATATTATATTTTATGATGAATCTTTGACCTCGAACAATAAAAAAACGAGGGTATAGTTACTTGGAGCTCCATGTTTTATTTAAAAAACAATCAATCTTTTCCCTCGATTTTTAGCAAATGTGACATAAATATGTTAGTAAGTCTTTGAAAAGCAAGGAGATACCTCTTGCCAAGGTATTGTGGGAAGAGTCGCGTCCTGACAAGGCTACTTGGGAGCTTGAATTAGAGATGCGGGAGTTGTATCCTCACCTATTTTGGTAAGTTTTTGAATTCGAGGACGAATTCTATTTAAGGGGGGAGAATGTAATATCCAAATTTTATTTCAAGAGATTAAATATTAGGAATTTCATTTAGTTGAGTTGGAATTAAGTGGCACTATGGTAAATAAAGTCTAGTTGGGGGTGTTTTGGTCATTTCACCTAATACTAAGACTTAGGGAATAGTTTGGCTAGAGACTCATTTCATTTTTTGGACCAAAAACAGAATTTTGTGGAGTAGAAGAAGAAGAAGAAAACGTAAAACAAGGAGGGAGCAAGAAAAGACATTGTTCAACTTCTAGATTCTTCATCTCTTGCATGCACAATCTGATCTCCAGCTTTGATTCATCAATCATTCTTGTTCCTGACAGCAAGCTCTTCATCTCTAAGGTGAGTCTCATAGATAGAGACCTTAGGGTTAAGGGTTTTGAGAGTAAATGCTTCAATGATCCTTACAAATGCATGTTTAACTCTCCATTTTAGTAGTAGTTGGTATATGTATGTTTACCATATCTGGTTATTTGATCAGTAGTGGATGCATATAGAATTTTGGGGCTTGGGGACCCAAACTGCGTTTCTGATTTTACTGAGTGCAGCAGAGTTCGTTGTAGAAAACTTTAGTTCGTGGTAGCGAATGGTTTACTTTAGCGAACTAAGTAGCGAATAAGTCTGAGAGTTGACTTGATTTATTCGCTGGAGCTCGCTACCGTTCCCTGTAGCGAATCGGGGGTTTCGCTAGCATTTCACTGTAGCAAACTTACCTGTGTTGAAGAAGGTTTTGGTTCTGTTTGAGTTCGTTGTAGCAAACAGAAGTTCTGTAACGACCGTTTTTCTTTAATTATTTATTTATGTGATTTATGTGAATTAATTGTGAACTATGTGTTCATTATATACTTAATTGATTTTATGTTGTTTTGTTTGGGAATTATTAGTATATAATATAAGATAGTAAGTGTTGTCGATTATTGGGCCTAAGATGGTATTAGTAAGTGAGGGGTGTTAATTAGAGCCCATTAGTAATTTAAGATAGTAAGGGTTTAACTAAAACAAGGGTTTTAGAGGAAATAGAAGTTAGAAGTTCATTTTGGGGTTTTTGGTGAAAGAAGAGAGAATAGAGGAGAGAAGAGGAGAATCTCAAGGTTGAAGATAGAGTTGGCTTCAATCCAAAACCTAAGGTAAGGGTGGGATTCTTTCTTGCTAAAGGGATGTATGATGATGTTTTGGGTGGGGTTTTGATTGTATGTTGTTATCCATGATTGTGTAGAAGTTGAATAGAGATTGTTAGGGTTTATGTTAGACTTCTATGAAATTGTGGATTTAAGTATGATTGAAGATGTTATGATGTTAGAAGACCCATAATAGGTGTTATGATTGTGTCTATAACATGTATTCTATTGATATTCGTGATGCTTGGTGTTTTCCAACTTGATTGGGTTGAGTTTAGGGGTTTTTGGATGGGTTTCGTATGCTGTTTTCTGTGTTTGGGGTTTTCTGAAAATCGCCAGTTCGCGTCGCGACCCCTTGTTGGCGCCGCGAACCTCTTGGCAGAAACTTGGGAAAAACTGGATTTGCTCAGCTCGCGCCGCGACCCCTTGTTGATACCGCGAACTGCTTGGCAGAAAGTTAGGGATTTTTGGATTCGCTCAGTTCGCGCCGCGACCCCCTGTTGGTGCCGTGAACCCTGTTTTGCAGAATCTTTTCCAAACTTTGAAATGATGTAACTTTAGAACCGTAACTCCTTTTTAAGTGTCGTTTGAACCTATGTGAAGCTATAATTGAGACCTTTCTGATGAATATGTTCTAAGAATGCTTGTAAACCTTTTTGAATCTTCCTTTAAATGAATTTGTTTGATGTTATGATTTGTGTGGTGAAGTGGTGTGTTGTTGTATGATAATGCAACGTAGCGACGTGATTGGGAAGTGGTGTATTACTATTAAAAGTAATGTTGTTAGTCGGTATTTGTGATGTATTTGTGAATATCGTGTTTGTATGGATGTTGCATTTAGTGAGTCACATCCATTGCATAAAGAGACGGTGGCTGTCATACCCCAAAATTTGCCCTCATATATTTACGAACGCCATTTTATTTCGAATAAATGAATTGGCACAATTGGTAAGAATTTGAGCGTGAAAGCTACATTAGCGCGAGGTCCCGAGTTCAAATCCCACTTCTAACATTTTCCCTTTTACTTTCT